>NC_140216.1:40101030-40701030 GCF_951802725.1 Rutilus rutilus | reverse complement strand
AAAATGGTTTCACATAAATGTCGTGCAATGAACAATCATGTTTACTGATTGACTGTATTATGATGATGCAACTAATTATTAAGAGAATTAGGCTAAATTAAATAATTTCCTGATTTTCTTCAGGAAAAAATACAATAACATGACGTCCACCTGGTGGTCATTACGCGTTACTGCAGCCTGTGTGTTGCGCAGTGTTGCCAATGGGATTTTGTCGCTAAATTTAGCGACTTTCTTATTGTTACTGCAACTTTTTTTTATGTTTTGCGACAAGGAGCTATTTTGGCTATATTTAAAATAAAGCACGCAACTGTAAACTTTCACATTTACCTTTAACTACCTTTAACTATCGCTAAACCTTCAGTGATTAATGAAGCTTTGACTCAGAACTGTGCAGAACTTTTACCATGTAAGTTTTCACGTTTTAAAATGTGTGTTTTTGTATTCTTAATTATACTAATAGTTTTATTTTCTGAATGTGGAAAACTAAACCCGCTAGCAATGCTAAGGAAATAAATCAACGTCTTTATGACTATTGTTATCCGTGTGATTTATAGCGACGGTGATTAAGATGATGTTTTACATTAGTCAGGATTTTAGAACGTTCAAAGCTTTTAATGTAGTTGTTGTGACATGTATGTATAATTATGTAGACTATTTATATTTTTTTATCATGTACGATCTACATGTGTTAAATATTCATGCAAAATCTTTAAATAAAAAATGAAATGGAAAATTTTGAGTTATCTGTGTTCATATTTTTCTCAAGATAAATTTCTAAGAATCTGTCACACAACAGCCCTTCTGTTCTCTCTCGACAGGTTGAAGCTGCTGCTTCTGTTTTTTCTTTATCAGTTATAGCGGTCAGTATCATTTTTATTTATAAATCATCATTTTTTATTTACATAATTAATTAATTTATTTTATTAACATAAATTATAATACTCAGAAACACCACATTTAATTTTCATATTGGGGATTTATATTGAATTAATCTATGTTTGCAGACATATAGAAACCCCCCTATAGAAACCCCCCTTAAACATGTGGAAGGAATAAAGGGAGGAAGCAACACCCTGCATTGTAAATATCAGGCCGAAGACGTTATGTCAGACGGGGAAAATCGACACACTTTTCTGACATCCCTGCTTGTGTGAATGAGGAATATAAGCATGAAAGTGTCCGAGTATGTAAAACAGGAGCATGTGACATCATCCTGAAGGATCTTAACTTCAGTGACCCTGGAAAATACTTATTAAGATTTGAAATGCTCCATTTTTCAGAAGAGCTGAAGTTCCATCTTCACGTTCATGGTAAAGTCCAAACTGATTAAAAAAGGAATGTGATATATATATATATATATATATGTATATATATATATATATATATATATATATATATATATATATATGTATATATATATATATATATATATATATATATATATATATATATATACACCGTATATATATATATATATATAATTTCTTTTATGATTTAAGCTTCTTTCCCATCTTAATCCTTAATGTGTCTTGATTGATTGACTCCATTATTATAATGATTAATGTCGTTCTGTTTCCCCTCAGATGAGATCTCTGTGAAAACAGGCGAGGAGCTACATTTTGATTCTCTGTTGATCAATGCTGAGCGAGTGGAGAGAAACTCCAGTGGACGATAGACGATAAGGTGCTGGATGATCGAGTGATTGTGGAGAGATGAACCTGACCATTAGTAATTTTACAGTCAGTGACACTGGAACATACATAGTTCTGGACTCTAATAATGAAACCTTGATCACAGTCTCAGTCACAGGCGAGAGAACATCAGTGGAGGAGGAGAAATATTTGAGCTGATTTTACAGCTGAGTTTATTCATCATGATTTGAACAGTGTGAGTAACCTTTGAAATCATCTACAGAATCTGGTACAAGATCAGACTCAAAGATGACAGATGTTGATCACAAAATGAATAATACTGAACAAAATAGTAAGTAAAACAGGAGAGACATTGAGAGCTTTACAAAATCTTTAAGCAGAAAGTTTAAAAAAGAATGTAAAAAATAAACTGTGTTCTCTTCCCTCCTTCCTCCTTTCACCTGTAGAGCCTTTGACTATTGGACTATTGTGTCAGTGTGTGGAGCTCTGCTGGCTCTGGCTGGGATTATATTTGCTGTCTACAAGAAATACCAACATCAGCACAGAAACACTGATCATGATGATGACTACCAGGATGTCCCAATATTGTACAGTAATCCAGAACATCTGGTGACAACACTGGTTAGTTGTAATCTGCCTTCAGATCAACAGATCTACAGAGGATTCTGTCAACATACTTTTGCAGCTAGAGGTCTGTGATATAGTATATAATCTAAGATAATATAGTAATTGTTGTTTTAATGATATGCAAAAGTATGACACTCACTTTGCAAAAGATTGACCCTGAATTCAATATATGAGGCACAAATGCTCCTCTGTGAATTTTCGTCTCATATATTTATATCAAATATGATAGTTAAGCAACATCACATGTTCTTCCTGAATATCAGCATGATTGTAAATGTGAATCTGATTTTATAAAGTAGTTCAATGAACAAGAAGTAAAGCGGTGGTATAATGCCCTTTTCACAAGATGTAAAATAAGTCTCTGATGTCCCCAGAGTGTGTGTGTGAAGTTTTAGCTCAAAATACCTCACAGATATTTTTATATAGCATGTTAAAGTTGTCACTTTTTGAGAGTGAGCAAAAAAATAAAATAATAATTGTGTCTGTCCCTTTAAATGTAGTTGGCAAATATCGCACTTAATGAAAAAGTTCAGTTCCATCGCTGTGAACAGCACAACAGAAATCCCTATCAATATATTTATATATGAGAATTAACCATGAGACCATCATTCCAGTGTATGACAATGCTTCCAGTATCCTGTGTGTGTGTGTGTGTGTGTGTGTGTGTGTGTGTGTTTACAAAAAACATGCAAACTTGTATTTTTTGAGTATTTATACATCAGGCTTTTATGGCTCATATATGCAATTCAAAAGCTTTGTTTTTACTATACAAATGTGTTATTAAAAAAAAAAAAACTTGACACTGAAATGAATTAACTGGTTTATGGCTGTTGAAAATGATACTTGATATATTAGATGAATGATTGATCTTTGATATAAATGTCAATTTCAGGAAGTGCTTCATTTGCGGGTTACGTTCAGTTTGGGTTTTGCTCACTTTACTTTACACAAGGGATGGAGAAATGAAGCCTCTTAAATCTTTAAAGCTTTTCTCTGATTGTTTGGAGGAAACTAAGACTTGAAGCATCAAGAGAGTCTAAAACAGCGCCATCTTGTGGCAGGTCCAATTTACAGCAGCCATAAACTCTGTTGTTTTATCCATTAAGCACAAATAAAAGCCTGACAGCGCTGAATGTATTTCGTTTTCTGATGATAAAAATGTTCATATTAAAGTGTGGCAATAAATTAAATGTAACAAAAACAATAATGTTAATAATTCTTCTAATTAATACCAACAGAATTGGAGCCAAATGATGGCCTAATTATTTTATGTTTTTATATAGTTTATATGGCAGAATATATGATAATGTAAAGGCTATAGGCTTACTTGAAACAAAAAAACAAACAAAAATTTTTAGTAAACGGACAAATGTTAGTAGACTAAATGGACACGGACTTGAAGCAATCACGTGACTAGAAAGAAAACAGTGCGTGCTCCGGGACAAAGCCGCTCAGTGAGTGACTGAGTAACATAAGAATACAAAGTCACAAAGCATACACAGTATATCTACAACATCAGAGAGCTCAGACACGTGCATCAGCTTTATAAGTGTGTGTACAGGACAGTCGATTTGTACTGCATTAATTTCAAAATGTTAATGTAACGGGTTCTGTTTTGGTTTCATTCCACTGTTTTTTTGTTCTGGTCTGCCTGTGTTTTTATGCCCTTATTAGTTTCTGTAGTTACTGATTCAGTTCATCTGTTCTTACTTTGATTACCTGTGTATTTACCTGTCCATTCATTGTTCTGTGTGGGTTTTTGATTTATGTAGTTGCGTTGTTCGCTGTGATCTCCTGTGCATGCTGTTGTGGATTATTGGATTAAAGACTATCCTTGTTTGAGTTCTTCGTAGTGCGCTTTACTAACACAGCCACAGTTTGTAATAGTGACGTAAAGTCAAATTTATTTCCACGAACCTGTTCTTTCGGACAGTTCGTTTCAATGAACTGGTTCAAAAAACAATTCATTGGACTTATTAGACTAATTATCTGATTTTTCCAACACAAAGGTTACTTTGATGAGAGGATTGGTTTGTAGCAGCTAAACACTTTCTGAGGATTACAATAGAATAATTTATTCCATATAAATCATCAAAGATTCAGTTTAGAGTTTGATGTTTCTTATTTAAATTCTTATCATGATAGATCCGTGTCTTGAATCTATAAATAGAATTGAAATTGAAAGTTTGGGAGACGCCTGTATTGTGGCCAGTTATTATTTTGACACTCAGCAAAACATATTATCCCTGTTAATGTGAAGTGTGATTATCTGTCATGATAACTCTTCTGTTTTCCCAGTCAATTATAATGGGTTGTAGAATATTTGTTTGTAATTTTCATGTCAGGTAGAATTATTCTAATTGATTGTTGACAAATGATAAAATGGGTTCCCACTTTAAGTCAAATCTGTCCACAGATCCCCTTGGTGTACATTTGATCTTTTCTAATTTAAAAAGAACAGCACATCTTCCAGGGGTAGGGGATTTCCAACTCAACTAAAGGAATGTCCCTCTGGGTTGCGTAATGGTTATAGTGTCACCGGGAGGTCTGAAAACAGCTTTTGAAGAACATGATTTCAGTGTCACCTCAAGGGCTTCACTGAGAGTTTTAAAAACCAATGCCCAGTATTGAGAGGAGCAAGCCAAAAATGCATGCGTCAGACTGACGGCTATTGTGATTATCCAAGTCTTAAATGTATTTCTTTAAAAAAAACAATATATCTGGTTTGAAAGATTTAAGATGGGAGAAGCTTAAGGGGCCATATTGTTAAGGATCTAAGAGCATGATCCAAAGCGCACGGCGTGAGTGCACTTAGTATATGTCTGAATCATGGCCGGAGTGGTAGCCTGGTTGACACCAGACTCTTCTTTATCGTAACTGAGAGTGGGTTTGGGGAAGCTTCATTCACAGTCCATTTCCAAAGGGGCGTCACCAAATGCCTCTGGGCACAATTGGATAGACCAAAAACCAATCAGAGCGATCGTCATTGTGTAAAGCCCGCCTCAATGTTTGTGATTGGTGCCTCGATTAGGAAAAATTGGAAATGGGCTTGAATGGGCTCTTGGCCAGATTTCCAGAACAAATATCAAATTTGCCAGAAGTTCGTCAGGGTTTTCCCAGGCTACCGGAGTGGGACTCATTTTCAGCCCTGGAGTTTCATGCCTTAGACCGGCCCACTTTAGTTCACGACTGACTATTTTAAAATAGTGTAATTAAAACCTCAGTATATGAGTCTGCAATAGTGCACTGTTCTCTACAGGCTTGTAATTCATTGTATTTTTCAAAAATATCTTTTTATATTCAGTGCAATAGCTATACGCAGGGTTTTATAAATACCGAGGTCCAAAAAGTGATCTTGCTAGGGGGGTTTGGGGGCATATTAATTAAACATTAAATTGAGCTTATAGTTTCCACTGGCATTGGCAAAGAACAATATATCTGTGTTAAATAGGAATCCATTGTAATAAAGTTATTTTAATCTGGGCACAGTATGCAATAGGCTATACCTGCTCTCCCCTCTCATCTCTATCACCTTCTATCTTTCTTCTTCTCTCAGTCTCTCTATCTTGACCTGTAAATCTCCCCTTCACAAAGCTGAGCTTTGATTGATACAGTCTTTGCAAACGGATAATTTCTGTCGGTCGTTTAAAACTTCTATCGTAAAACAGCTGTTTACTTTAGCTGAGAAAATAATAATAAAAAAATAGTGGGACTGAGCTGTGACTGCAGCACCGGCCCCCCTGGCCAATAAAACAGACCGGAATTCCCCCAGGAATTCTCCCGGTGCTCCCGATTAGCCAATCCGGACCTGCATTTTACTTATTGCACAGTAAAATGTATTTTAAAATAATAATAATAATAATAATAATAATAAAATCTATCTAATTACAGTATACTCACTAAAAAAAAAAAAAAAAAATAGACTACACCACTAGATGAGAGCCAACATGAACTGGTGGTGAGTGTGATATATCTTTTTTTTTTGATCACTTTTACTCATGACATGCTAGCTGGCAACAAAGGATTCCATTCATTATGCTAAGCTAAGCTAGCGGTGGCGCTTCCAAACTAAAACAATGCATGCACTGTGACAAAAATGCGTTTGGCCACCTATGTAGCTCCCCCAGTGACAGGCATGAGGCAAGAGGTCTTGGTTTACAGGGCTTTAATGTTGGTCAACCCGTGAGAACTGGTTTAAAGAAAATAAATAAATAAATTAACAAAATAATGCTAATGCATGTCTCAACATATTGTGTTATAATCCAGCCCATATACAGCTAGACACTTTATATGTTATACATCAGAAAAAATGGCACATGAAAAACATATGTCAACACAAACACCCTTATAGCAAAATAAACAGTTAACAAACCTCATTGCTGCTTATCACAAAGAGGTGCTAAACATCCTTTCAGATCTCCCGTATCTTCTTCTGTCTATTTTCTTGTAAATGTATGCACTTAAACACGACAACAGCGGAATAATCAGTCTCTTTCGCCGTAAAGTTTTTCTCCGTGCGTCGCTCAAAAGCGCCCGGCCGGAAACCTCTGGGCGGAACCAATAATTAGTTCCGTCTTACTCTTAACATTAAATTCAGAAGAAACAAAATAGTAAAAGTGCTAATACAGAAATAAACTGGCGACAGGCAGTTACACTCCCACCAAATCACAAGTGATTTCTTAAACTTGGAGACAAACATATTGCATGAATAAATTAAAATGAATTCTATCCTAATAAACTAAACTAAGCTCTATCCTAATAAACAACTAATAAACTGTGTTTGAGTGTATGATAGAACCATCAGTCTGCTTCTACCAATGTAACTGTTTTCTGAATGGGTCTCTCCAGGTAAACAGGTTTGGATGTACGCTTTCCTCTTCCATCCAGGGAGGAGTCACTGATGAGTAACTTGAGTCTCCTCACTCTTTCATCGCTTCCAGGATACACCTCGATGACTCTTGCTAGCTTCCATTGGTTTCGTGGTGTAGCAGCATCTTGTAACAGAACAATGTCACCGACCTTTGCATTTCTGCGATTTTTGGTCCACTTCTGTCTGTGTTGGAGATTTAAGAGGTACTCCTTTCTCCATCGTACCCAAAAGTTGTTGGTTAAGAGTTGAACTCTGCGCCATCTTCTGCGGAGGTAGAGATCCTCCTTGACAAACTTTCCAGGAGGAGGGAGAATGATTGTGGATTTCATGGTCAAGATGTGGTTTGGTGTCAAGGGCTCTGGACTAGTAGAATCGTTCAGATTATCAGTGGTTAGAGGTCTGCTATTCACAACCGCCATGGCCTCATAAAGAAATGTTCTTAGGGAAGAGGAGTCAAGTTGTCTGGATGACTGTTGTAGAATGGACGCCAGGACACTTCTGATAGTGCGGATCTGTCTTTCCCAGACCCCACCCATATGACTTGAGGCCGGGGTGTTCATGACGAACTCGCACCCCAAATCTTTGAGCTCCTCTTGATCCATCTGTTTCAATGCTTCAATGAACTCACGCCTTGCTCCAACAAAGTTTGTCCCTTGATCACACCTTATCTGCCTTACTGATCCACGAATGGCGATGAATGAACGCAGAGCATTGATAAAGGCATCTGAGGTCAAGTCATCAAGTGCTTCAATGTGAACTCCTCTGGAACACATGCAGGTGAGCAACAGCCCATAACGCTTTAGCTCCTTTCTTCCTTCCTTAATGTGAAACGGTCCGAAGCAGTCCATTCCACAGTAAGTGAATGGAGCAGTTGTTTCCATCCGCTCTTCTGGAAGGTCTGCCATCCTTTGTTGCTCTGTGCATCTTCTAAACTTTCTGCAACTTGTGCACTTGTGAATATGGGATGAAACAAGCTTGCTGCAACCCAAGATCCATATGCCATTGGCTCGGAGTTCATTAATAGTCATTCCTCGACCTTGATGGTACACTCTTTCATGATAGTGCTTGACGAGCAATGCAGAAACATGACTGTCTCTAGGAAGGATTGCTGGATGCCTCACGTGTGGATGTAGGGCAGCATGAGCTAAGCGGCCTCCTACTCTGATTACACCTTGATCATCTAGGAACGGACATAGTTTGTGCAGCTGGTTGGCTTTGTCTTTGAGCTTTGTCTCCTTATGATGTCTAAGGCGTTGAATTTCTTGAGAGAAAGTTGCTTCCTGCACCATCTTGATTATGGTCAGCTCCGCCTCTTTCCTTTCCTCCAAGCTCGAGGCCTCACAGGACTTTGGCTTGAGACCTTTGATTTCCTTAGCACGGCGCTTGAGTCTGGCAACAGCTTTCACCAATCTTGCCCAGTCTGAGAACTTGTGCAGACGCTCTAGAAGTGTTTTTGCTTCTTTTGCCTGAGTGTCATGAACCTGAGCTTTCTTGACCTCTGGGTCACTGCTCTCGATCTCTCCCACCATGACAACTCCAGTTGGTAACTCTTTCTGCCAAAGAAAGTCTGGACCTGTGAACCAGTTAGAAGCTGTGAGTTGTTTTGCCGTGACACCCCTTGAGGCGTGGTCAGCTGGGTTGTCTTCTGAAGCTACATATCTCCATTGTCCGGCCTCTGTACTTAGTTTGATGCGCTCAACTCTATTTGCTACAAAAACATGAAATCTTCTGGCTTCATTACTGATGTACCCAAGTACAACCTTTTAATCAGTCCAGAAACATTCTTGTTGGCAGTCTATTTCTAGTTCTTTCTTAAGCATGTCACTGGTCCGGACTGCTACCACTGCTGCTGACAGCTCGAGTCTTGGTATAGTCATGACTTTAGTAGGAGCAACTCTGGACTTTCCCATGACTAAGGAGCAGTGGACCTCGCCTGATGTACTGACTGCTCTTAGATACGAGCACTCTCCATAGCCTGACACGCTAGCATCAGAGAAGTGGTGGAGCTCATAATGCTGGACCTTGAAGCCTGATGGCAGATAGCATCTTTGGACTCTCACCTCAGCCAAGTTTTTTAGATCTTGCACCCAAGACTCCCACAGGGGTCGAAGGTCATCAGACAAAGGATCATCCCAACTGAGCTTATCACGACACATCTGCTGCAGGATCTGCTTTCCTACCAGGATGAAGGGTGCCACAAATCCAAGTGGGTCATACACAGAGGCAACTGTGGACAGGACCCCTCTGCGTGTAAGTGGATTTTCTTTGACAACCACTCTGAACTGCAGCTCATCAGAAGTCACACACCACTGTACCCCCAGTGCTCTTTCTATCAGTGGTTCTCCCAACATCATGGTCAAATCCTTGACAGCTTTAGCACACTCTTCCTCAGGAATTGTGGCTAAGACTTCTTTGCTGTTGGAGATAAACTTGTGCAATCGAAGTTTGCCTGTGCGACAAAGCTCTCTTGCTTCCTTCACTAATTGGATTGCTTGGTCTTCAGATTCTACGCTTGTCAATCCATCATCGACGTAGAAGTTCTTCTGGATGAACCTGATGGTCTCTTCTCTAAAGCGTTCTTGTCCTTGAGCAGCAAGATGCTTCAGGCCATAGTTAGCACATCCAGGTGATGAAGCTGCACCGAACAAGTGGACTTTCATTCGATAAATGGAGGGCTGGGCTTTAAGATCTCCATCCTTCCACCACAAGAATCTGAGATAATCTTGGTCCTCTTTCTTAACATGGAACTGGTGGAACATACGTTCTATGTCACACATAATTGCCACACGACCCTTTCTGAACCGACACAAAACTCCCACCAAGGTGTTCGTTAACTCTGGGCCAGTCAGGAGATGGTCATTCAGGGATGTCCCTTGAAACCTTACGGAGCAGTCGAAAACGACACGGATCTTACCAGGCTTTTGGGGATGATACACCCCATGGTGGGGAATGTACCACGCTGGAGTCTTGCTGACATCCTCTTCAGGGACAAGCTCGGCATCTCCACGAGCTATTGTCTCATCCATGAAGGCCTTATAGTCTTTGTAGTACTGCTCATTTCCCTTTAACTTTTTCTCCAGACATCTGAGACGGTGGATGCCACATATCTTGTTATCTGGTAAGTTTGGTCTTCCTTTCTTGAAGGGAAGTGGCATTTCATAGTGACCGTCTTCCTTGAGTCTGATGCCACTTTCCATAATTGACATGAACTGAAGATCCTCTTGAGAAAGGTGTTCATCTTCCGAAGCCCTTTCTACAAAATCAGATTCCAACACCTTGATGACGTCTGTTGGAAGGATTAGTTCCTTGATCTGCGCTCTACAGACATAGTGCACTTCGCTTGGGAGATTTGGAAGAACTGATATCACTTGCTTCACAATGACATGGTGACTTGTTCCAAAAGCATCTCCAAAGTCAAGACATGGGTTGCCATAACCAACTATACTCCAACCCAGGTCTGTTCTCTGAGCAAAGGGCTCACTTTCTTCTCCAGCAACCACTTGTCTTGGTACAAGAGCTTGAGGACAGTTGTAGCCAATTAGTAGACCGACATCACAGCTCTGTAGAGGAGCAATTTCATCTGCAATGTGCTCAAGGTGAGACCATGACTTGGCAGTCTCTGGTGTGGGAATATGATCTCTGTTTGCAGGGATGAATTCTCTTGAGTAAGTTACTGGCAGAGAGATTATCTTATCCGAGTAGAATCCTCTTATTTGTAGATCAGTCAGCTTTCTGCTAGGCACCACTGTATTTCTTGAAGTCATCGTGGAGAGCTTTAACTGGACTGGTTCATCTTTAGTGTGAAGCACCTTTGCTGTCTCTTCAAGGATGAAGGTCGTGTCACTCTGTGTATCGAGGAGAGCGTACACAAGAACTTCATGATTTGGCTTACTTGCAGTTGACAACCACACAGGAATGACTGAGGATGTATGGGTGCTTTTAACGTTCTGGATAACTCTGTTAGATGTTACCTCGCGTGGTGTTCTTGTCATCTTTTCTTGTGAACGATCTGTTGTTCCTTCTCTTGACTTGTCACGCTCCATTTCCCTACCAGTCCTTGTTGACATTCCTCTTTCTTTGCTGCGATTATCGTGTAGGCAGGTTGGATGTCCTTTCTCACAAGTATCGCAGATCTTCCTATTTTCACACTCTTTTGAGCGATGGCCAGGCTTCAGACAGCCAAAGCACAACTTCATCCCTTGAACAAACTTGATTCGCTCAGAGATGGTCTTATCCATAAATTTCCAACACTTGTGTAGACTGTGACCTGACTTCTCACAAAAGAAACAGCTTGTGGAGGAAGCCTTTTCATCTGAGTTAGTTGCTAGTACTTTAGCTCCTACAGCTCTGTTCTTTAAAACCTTGATCTGCTTATCTTCAACAGGTTTCAGAGCATGGAAAGATGTTATTGGGTTATTTGCAATCTTAGCTTCACGTGAGAGAAACTCTACAAACTGCTGGAAGCTTGGGAATGTGTGACTTTCTTCCTCGACTTCTATTACCTTTCTGTTCCATCTCGAGGTCAGCCAGTCTGGAAGTTTTGCAAGTAACTTCTGGTTCTCATTGCAGTCATTAAGTACATTGAGGCCTCTGATCTGAGTCATAGCAGCCTCACAGCTCCGAAGGAAATCAGCAAATTCTTGAAGTTCGATACTGCTTTTGGAGCTTATCTTGGGCCATCCCTCGAGCTTGTCTCTGAAGGCTTTGGCTATGAGGAATGGATTCCCATATCTTTCCTCGAGGATCCTCCATGCTGCATGATAGGCTGACTCTGAACCAAGCAGGAAGTAGCTCTCTATAGCCTTTTTAGCAGGTCCACCCACATACTTTCGCAAGTAATATATCTTTTCTTCAGTTGGAATGTTTTTCCGATCAATGAGTGTCTGAAACGAAACCTTCCAGTCATTGAATCTGAGTGGGTCGCCACTGAATATTGTTGGTTCAGGTATCGGAAGACGACCTGCACTTATGGACTCTGCAAGTGCTCTAACAAGAGCTGCTGTGCTGTCATCTTGCTTTGAGTGTGCCCAGTCTTGTGGTGAGGAATGGTGCTGCAACAGATTATTTTCATGTTTCGCTTCTTCCCTTTCCTTAATACAGACACTTTGATGGAGTAGACTGCTTATTTCTTCATCTGAGCACTCACTCTGATCATACACTCGCTGACGTGCCTTAGCAGCTTTTAACCTTTTAACTGTCTCTAGTCGCTCCAGTTGTCTGCGCTTTGCATCTAGCACCTTTTGTCTCTCTGCAGCTTCAGCTTCAAGCTTTTCCAATTCCTCAATGCAACACTCTTGTTCTAGTAGTACTTCTAGAGTAGCTTCATTGGCAGCAACTTCAGCAGCGGCATCATGTCTGCTAGCAGAAATCCGACTTGAATGTCTGGAGCTGCCTTGAGCATGAGAGGACTTAGTGAATTGGGATTTGACACTTTTCTTGTCTGAGGCTACAGACCTGAATATAGACGATGTCGCCCTGTGGCCTTGTTCTTCATTTCCTCCACCGTTATCTGCTGTCTCCAAACGATCTTTTGCACTTTGGATGATCTTCCTGGTTACTGCATCACAGGTGTCAATTCTGCGACGTGTGTCCTGATCAGGGTTGTCTATGTGCCTCAACTCTTCATAAGCAATGTTCAGATTTTTTGAGGCTACGCTTACTTTGCTGATGTATTCATGTAGCAGGTTGTTAGAGCATTGTCCACTTAGGGCTTGCTTGGCGTCCTTAGCGATAGCCTTCCACTCCTCATAGCTCACAGTGAAACGGTGAGCAAATCTTCTTATTTGCTCACTGTACAGTTCTTGGCCCTTTTCCGTTAATTTTCGGACTCTTTGGCTCCTTCGTGGTTCTTGTGAGGAAGTGTGGTCATCAGCTCTTGTGCCTTTAGTGGCCTGTGGTTGCATGTCTATGCACTGCTGCTCTATATTTTTCCCTGCACTAACCTGCTTTCTGCTAGATGTATGACTAGGCTCTGACATTGTTACTTGGTGTACTTAATTTTGGGTTAAATGTAATTTGGCAAGAAGCTAAGTGATTCACTTCTCAATAGCTATTCACATTTATAAACTTTCAACTACTAGTATTAGTTTTTAGAAAATATTCACATCTACTTCACACAAATCAATATCTGTGAAATGCAAAATTCAGTCTATTATGCAGAACATTTTCATTTCAAGTCTTTTAGTTGCAGCTTAGTTAACACTTAAACATGCAAGCAACTATACCGTATGAATATAAAGGCAAAAATATGTCACAGTCTCTTGTGGAAAATATTTAAGCTTCTTGGCTTCAGCTGGATTTGTGGTAAGGCACCTGGATTATTCTGTGGATGCTGCAGATGTGTAAATGTCAGGGGCAGATGCACACTCTTGGATGTAGAGATGTCCCTTCTTGCCCATGGATCACGGCTCTTTGGTACTGTCTTCCTCGTCTACTCATGCAGAGCAGATGAGTTCTCACTGTAGCTCCCCCAGTGACAGGCATGAGGCAAGAGGTCTTGGTTTACAGGGCTTTAATGTTGGTCAACCCGTGAGAACTGGTTTAAAGAAAATAAATAAATACTAATGCATGTCTCAACATATTGTGTTATAATCCAGCCCATATACAGCTAGACACTTTATATGTTATACATCAGAAAAAATGGCACATGAAAAACATATGTCAACACAAACACCCTTATAGCAAAATAAACAGTTAACAAACCTCATTGCTGCTTATCACAAAGAGGTGCTAAACATCCTTTCAGATCTCCCGTATCTTCTTCTGTCTATTTTCTTGTAAATGTATGCACTTAAACACGACAACAGCGGAATAATCAGTCTCTTTCGCCGTAAAGTTTTTCTCCGTGCGTCGCTCAAAAGCGCCCGGCCGGAAACCTCTGGGCGGAACCAATAATTAGTTCCGTCTTACTCTTAACATTAAATTCAGAAGAAACAAAATAGTAAAAGTGCTAATACAGAAATAAACTGGCGACAGGCAGTTACAACCTATCTAAATGTAGGAAAGACGGTGAATAAGCCATTTCAAAAAACGGTGGAGTGTTTCTTTAACCATAACGCTTACACATTACATGTTAACATGACACTGGTGCCTGTATAAAGTTATACACTCATGTTACATTATATAAATCAGGAAGAGACATGATTTGTATTTGTTTTTTTGTTTTGTTTTTTTTTAATAGATTTTAATGTAATATGATCAAAATTATTAAAGCAACACTAAAGAATTTTTCCTCTTCGGTCCCCCTACAGGTTGGAATCGGAATTGTCCATTACCGCTGTCGTAAATGATTTCGCCGCCCGCAGCCTACCGTCACACACACACTCGTTGTTTATCCAGCACCGGCTTTGGAATGAACGATGTCCACAGACAAGGTAGAGTAGTATGATTTTATGAAAGTATTGTGTACATTGCGACATCAGAAACGAAGAAAATCTAAATAATGACTATTGTAAAGCAAGTCGAATTTGTAGTTTCTTATGTCTCATTCGAACTTCATGAATCACTGAAACGATTTTGGAAACATATTTTAAGGGAAAAAATTATCTTTAGTGTAGCTTTAAGTAATAAAAAGTATGTAAGCTGTTCATAAAGCTTCACTGAATGACACCTGGAAAATGTATGATTTTGTAAGCTAAGCGTCTATGCAAGCTAATAAACCACATTCAGTAATAAAAATTCCATTGAGAAATCAAAGATTTTTCAGTCTAGGTTTGATGTGAGGATGCAACACTTGATCTGATATAGAGACTATTATTCAAAGCTTTAGTTTGCTCTTGAAAGGAAGTGGAAACACTTTGTGGTTTAAGTGTCTCTGCATTGATCTGAAACCTTAGTTTGATCAACACCTTTTATGAGCAACAGATACAATGGAGAAAGTCATTTTCTTCTGTGTATTTTCTTGTTGGATTATGCAAATCACATCCAGTGGTAAATATATTATATTTCAAGCATTCAAGAAATTTAACATATCAATCTCAAATACAATAGCTATTAACATAGTCTAAAAGGATCTGTGTGTTTATCAATGTCTCTCCAGATTTGTCGGCAGGAGGATCTTCTGATGTGAGAGTTCGGATGGGAGAAAACATCACTCTGAACTGCATTATGAGAAACAGATATGAAGTCGCCTGGTATCATCTCAGATCTGATGAGCTCGTTCTGCTGATTTCTGCTGAGAAGGACAAAACCGGGAGAAATCTCCTGACCAACTACAATCCAAACAGCAATCGCATGGAAATAACAGCAGACGGTTGGGTCACCAGAGTCTCTTTAACTATTTCTGGAGTAACAGAATCAGATTCAGGACTTTATTTCTGTGGAATAAAGTCTGACGCTCCAGAGATGCACTTCGACAAACCCATCAGACTGGAGATTGAAGGTAACAGATTTCAGTTTTTCTCATTATATCTTCACAAACTTATCAGTGTATTGGCTGTTTGAGAGAAATGCATGGGTGGGAAAAGTGTAGATGTTTGCTAAATAGATTTTATACACTTGTCTTTTTTTTTTTTGCATATCAGATTATATTTACGGATCACAAACATACACTATCAATTAAAAGTTTGGACACACAAACTGTCATTATGCATTGTTTATATTGCATAAAGCACAACTGAAAAACAGTAAAAGCTCATTTTTAATCCACTCTCCCATTTAAAACTAACAACTAAACAATGTTTTTTTTATGTGTGTGTTAAACTGTTCATATATTTACAGGACTTTTTTTAACAGAAGAGCCAAAAGCAGAAGTTGAAATCCCAGGACACATATTGGTTGTTATCTTTATTGTTAATTAATGGAAACCCACCACTAAATCTGGTTATGAGTTAAAACTGTCTGGTTGTATGAATATGAATAACTCTTCTGTCTCTGTAGACGAAAAGTTTGGATACACAAAATGTCATTATGCATTGTTTATATTGCATAAAGCACAACTTAAAGTGATGGTTTGGAGTAATTTCAACCTAGGGTCCTTTGCACCATGACCTCGAGCCAAACACCCCCCAGAAGCCTTTTCTCCCTTGATTGAACGTTATTAAAGTTAGAGCTCATTTAGAGATATCAGCCGGATGGCTTAGTGCAGGCGCTAATGGATCCATCTGGTAAATTACCGCACTAATAATGCCCAGAATGGTACCAAACTTCTACAGTAGTACAAATAGGTTCTGTACTCATAAAACAAGGCATTGGAAAGTTTGTAAGTACATCAGAAGTTTATTTAAATAACACTTGCCTGACGGCTCATGCTACCGCTAACCCGGACATCGACGTTACTTCTGTGATTTGGGAAAAGCCCGTAAAAGTCCTGGCAGAAAGCGATGCATAAGGATGTAGTGTAACGACGGCCAGGTCCAGGAATGCACTAATATTTTTTTGGTAGTACCAGTAACAATTATTAGTTAACACTAAGTTGTCAACACTTCGGGAAAAAGAATAAAAAAATGTGGATATACCAAAAAACTTTTTCAGCAACTTTTTCAGGTGATCGCGCAAGACTTTTACAGGCTTTTCCCAAATCACTGTAGTGACGTCGATGTCTGGGTTAGCGTTAGCATGAGCCGTCAGGAAAGTGTTATTTAAATAAAACTTCTGATGTACTTACAAACTTTCTAATGCCTCGTTTTATGAGTACAGAACCTATTTGTACTACTGTAGAAGTTTGGTCCATTCTGGGCATTATTAGTGGGGTAATTTACCAGATACAGCCTTGGATCCATTAGCACCTGCACTAAGCCATCCGGCTGATGTCTCTAAATAAGCTCTCACTTTAATAATGTTCGACCGAGGGAGAAAAGGCTTCTGGGGGATGTTTGGCTCGAGGTCATGGTGCAAAGGGCCCTAGGTTGATTTTACTCCGAACCATCCCTTTAAAAACAGTAAAAACTCATTTTAATCCACTCTCCCATATACAACTAAGAACTAAAACAATGTTTTTTCAGTTTGTTAAACAGTTCATATATTTACAGGTCTTTTTTTAACAGAAGAGCCAAAAGCAGAAGTTGAAATCCCAGGTAACACATTGGTTGTTATCTTGATTGTTTAATTAATGGAAACCCACCACTAAATCTGTCTATGAGTTAAAACTGTCTGGTTGTTTGAATGTGAGTAACTCTTCTGTCTCTGTAGACGAGGTGACGGTGACGGAGCGTGTGTTGATGTTCGGTGGTGTTGGACTGGCTGTGTTTGTGTTTTTTCTGACTACATTCATCGCAGGAGGAATCATTTACCATCGTGGACAGCAGAAAGGATGGAGAGCAGCAAAACAAGAAGCTCTGATCAGCTAAATTACACATTTGTGTGCTTTATTTTACAATCTAACTCAATATAACCCAGCGCATTGCATTGCTGTAAGTTTACCACAAATTAAAAATACACAAATGTGTCTCAGATGCTTTTCCTGTTGGTCTGATCTACTTTCATTTCAGAGAAACTGAGATGTTGTGGTAAATGGTGTCCTTAGCACCAGAGAAACTTGAACAGTCTTAAATGATTGAGGTGACCCGTGTTAAAGATGAACATTGTGTATGGCTAAATCTTTAGATGTTATATATTCAATTGAGGAGCATTAAAATGTATGTATAAGCTGTTTTCAAGAGAAAATATAAATGTAAATCTCTTCTGTGGCACATAAAGCTTGATTTAATAAAAATGTAATCAGGTCTTCTATGTTAAATATATTGTCTGATCAAATAAACAGCAGTAAAACCAAGAAATTTACATAATATTCACTGCTTTGTTAAATCACATGATGCTTCACATTCCTCCTTCCTGCTTTCAGCACCAATGTAGCAATATTCAAAGTTCAGGGAAGAGGGAGGCGGGAACCGGCGAACGATCCACATAAAATATTAATATCGTAATAAATAAACACTATACAAAACTAAATGAATGCCTCATATAAACACAATAAAACACAACATAAATGTCCCAGGCCTGGTCCTCTCTCATACTACACTGTTGTCACTCTTCCCTTTATCCTTCCGGATCTCCTCCGTGGGACTCAAGACAAGTTATTAACACTCATGAACACTTACGCCACCGGCCTCGCTCCGTTCCCACGGCTCTCGGCCCCGCACTGCTTTCCATACACTGTAAAAAATGATCGTAATTTTAACGGTAAAAGACTGTAAAAATGCTACAGTGAAAAACTGTTAATTAGTTAACAGAAAGTTTCCGTACTATATATGGTAAATAAATGTGATAGATCTAACGGTACATTTAATGTAATTTTACTGTAACATACCGTTAAATTTACAGTTTTTGAAAGTGAAAAAAACAACTCATTGTATAATTTACAGTGAAAAACCGTACATTGACATTCCCACAATTCCCTGTGACACTTCACATTTGATGTATTTTTGTTGAAATAACTATGTTTGTTTCTTCATAGTTTTCTTCGTTTTTTCTAATCAGTTATGTACATTAGGGGTTAATGTTACATTTAATGTTGTTAAATTAATGTTTATTGCATTTTTAAAATTTCATGTGTTACCATGATGGTGTTTAATGTTTGTGTGAATGACACTGAGCAGCTTCTATATATATTAGTATTAACTTTCTTGTGGAAGAACTGCTTTTGTTGAGCTTTGATTGATCATGTGACTCTCATCACTGCTGTGATTGGTGGTTATCAGTGTACAAAACAGATATTAATACTTCAATAGGACGGTAAATTAACATTATATCATATTACTGAAATTTACTGTTATATTTACTGGTTTATACTGTAAAATTGACATGTTGTTCAGAATAGCACGTACATATTACAGTTTAAACCAGTAAATATAACAGAACTCCAGTGTGTTATATGCTGGTTTAAACTGTAAAATGTACATGTTATTCGGTAAAAGCAATTACTGTTTTGTTGTATATTTTACGGAATTGTTCTGGTAACCCCAGCTGCCAGTTTTTTTTCCGTAAAAACTACGGGATTTTTTTTACAGTGTACATGTTAGTCACTGAACATCATTCAGTATTATATTATTCTTCTGACAGCTCAATCTGCTTTAAAAGAATAACCAGTAAAGAAAAATAATGACATGCATCCCAGTTTGCATACTAGGCCATTTTGTATGACCCCTTAGATCCACACACTGTAAAAAAACAAAACAAAAACATTTTCATTATTTGTTATCACAACTTTTTTTCTTATTGTCAAATCAACTTAGATACTTAATGTGGTTCAGATAAAATAATATTTTGAGATTCTGTTGATTAAACCAATCTCCTTTGTATTAACTCACATTTTTTTATTTCAATGAACTAAATATTTTAAGGCAACCAGGTAACTTACTTTAAGTTGAACCAACAATTATTTTTTACAGTGCAGAGGTGGATCTAAACTGGGCCAAGATCTTCCAGTTTGATTTGACTCTGCAGTGAGCACCACCTGTGTCTCTGTTCACCTGTGTGGGACATGCTTAACATGCTGTGTTTATTATTTGGTTTATTTTTGCCAACTGAACATAAGACTCATGTAAGTTTTACCATGTAAGTTTTCATATTTTTAAATATAAATTCAGCCTGTGTTTTTGTGTTATTATTATAGTATATAGTTGTGTTTCTTGTAATGTGTCAATTGCTATGATAATGATGATGGTTTTTAGTGGGATTATTAATATAATTATTAGATTGTTCTACACTAATTACTCTGACGAGAGAATTGTTTGGTTGCAGATCATTGAATTTCAAACACTTTCTGCTTGTGTCCATTAGACCTTTAAATTTGACAGCTTATTTTAAGTCTGAGGATTAAGATCGGAATGATTTAACCAAAGATTGAGATTTTAGTTAGATGCTTCTGATTGGACATTTTTATCCTGATAGATCCGTTCAATCTGTAAATAAAACTGAAAGTTTAGATTAGGCTGTATTATGGTCAGTTATAGTATTTTACCACAGGAAAGCGTTTTATCTCTGTATAAATATCTTTGTGATTATTAGACTGTATCTGTGACAGAACAGCTCTTCTGTCTTATCACCAGGTTTAGCCGGTTTCATCTGCTGTTGCGGCTGTGTCTCATCTCTCATAGCAGTCAGTGTAATATATTAATCTTTGTTTATAAAACAGTTCCAAGTTGTTCTTGTCACTTGTTTCTCTTTTGCACCAAATTATTTTCCGTGACCGAATATAAAGTGAACTATTTATGGTTAATAAGTTATAAAAAGCCTTATCTAATTCTTTACATATGAGCTAATTAAACAATAATAACGAGTTGAGTGACTTGAACCAGCAACCTCAATATTAACTAGCCATTTCTGCTAAATATTAGAGAAACTTCACCATCAGTTCACAGTTGTCAAAGACACTCGGATGTGTAGTGACACTTGAGCAAAATCCAGTTGGCTAAAATGACTCTATATTGTATGAGACATTGATTACTGAGAAAACACCACATGTATTTTTCAGCATTGATACTTTGTGTTAAATGAATATTTTTCTGTCTATTTGTAGAAACCCCCTCTGTAGGAGACACCTCTCAATCTGTTACTGGACAAACATATTATGCAACGCCACCCTGCCATGTGAATTCGAGGCCAGAGATGTTTTTTTTTTTTTTTTTTTTTTTTATATTGTTTTAAACAAATTATCAAAAAACAAACAAACAAAACAAAACAAAAACATTTCTGTTTGTGAGAGTGAAAAATGTAGTGGCCGAATATTTAAAAAAGGCTTGAGCCAAGGGTCGTAACAGTGCTTTCTGGTTTTCCTTTATTAATTGTGTTGGTATTGTATGCAGGACTGTAACCAGCAGACACACTGAATGGGACACGTCCCACCTGATATTCACACTCTAAACAAAAATTATGCTAAATAGCACTAAAAGTAGTTCATTTGCTTGTTCACCTTTGTCAAATGGTGCTATGTAGAACCATAAAAAAAAGGGCCATATATTGTTTTTTCACTTAAGCAGTTTTCTTTGAGGACCGCTTGGGGGCAAAAAGGTTCAGAGCCACGTTATCTTCAGGAAAGAGACTAATACCCCTTTTCCACCAGCATGAACCGGGTGCTAGTTCAGAGCCAGAGGTATTGCCAGTTCGGAGTTGGTTCGACTGACGAGCTTTCTAAGAACCAGTTTGCCTTTCCACAGGCCAGAGAGCCGTCACAGAGCCAGATCTTACGTCACTGTATACGTCTAATGCTGACCAGCAACGCTAGCGCTGCAGCGCTAAACTGAAATACACCAGGCTAGTTCGAGATGGTTCGGCTTCTCGCAGACCGATCGGCGCATGACATCAAAGCACTTTGAGAGCGATCCAAAAGCAGTGTCGTATGCCCTCCAAACACCTCCACAGCTCCGAGCGGTCCAGTGCATCTCCAACAAGCCTTCCATCAACAATGGCGGTCGTTGCGTTACTATTGATGCGGATGGCTTTGCGAACCTACATCGGCATCCAAACATGACGAATCCAACGCGATCGTGCAGCTCGCCGTAACTTGCATAGATGGAGATTACAATCAAGCTGCTATAAGCTCGATTAGCTGCTATTTAAAGTGGCAGTCACAAGTTTCTGTTCGTCTTGGTCACGGTAACCCCCAGCCCCTGACACAAGCACAAGCGGTTCTTACCTCTAGCCCAGCAATGTTTTGGTGCTACTTAAGAACCACTTTTCCTGGTTCAGAGCTGGTGCTTTGGGTGTCGAAAAACAAAGAACCGATTTGAAACTAGACTCTAGCTCTGAACCAGCACCAGCACTGCCTTGGTGGAAAAGGGATATAAGAACCTTACAGGGGCTAATGGGTTCTTTGTATGGCTGTGGTGCTATATAACACCTTAACCACCCTGAAGAACCGCTGAAGAATGATTATTTGATTCCAAAATGTTTTTTCCAATGACTTTTAAACTTATTACATTGGGTCCCCTTGATCCTAAATATTGTTCTTATGGCCTTGACTGATTGACACCATTATAATAATGATTGAGGATAAGTGTCTTTCTGCTTCCTCTCAGGGAAGACTTCTGTAAAAAAAGGAGAGGATCTGAAGTTGGATGTTCATAAAGTGGAGAGAAACTCTAGTGAAGGCTGGACAGAGGTGTGGACGAGAGGTCACGGGGTCAACAGTGATCGACTGACCGTCAGTGACGAGACTCTGATCATTAATGAGTTTACAGTCACTGACACTGGAACATACAGAGTTCTGGATTATGAAGAAACATCTTGATCTCAGTCACAGTCACGGGTGAAGGAAACTCAGTGGATGAGCAGAAATATTATTTTTTAAAGCATTTGAACAGCTGAGGTCTATTCATCATGATTTGAACTGAAAATTGATGCTAAACTGTGTGTGAGGATCCTTTCAATCTCCTCTACAGAATCTAGAACAGGATCAAAGGGAAAACTGTAAACAGATGATAATCACAAACCTAATGAACAACATACAGTAGTAAGTAAAACAGGAGACATTAAGAAAAAGAAAAAACATAAAAAAAAAAAAACTGTCCTCTTCCCTCCTTTCTTCCCACTGTCTGTGTGTGGAGCTCTGGCTCTGGCTGGGATTATATTTGCCGTCTACAAGACATACCAATGTCAGCACAGAAACACTGATCATGATGAATGGATGTTCCAATGCAAGACATTGTATACATGTTAGTAAACATCTTTAACAACAATATTTCATCAAATAGCATGGCCAGTATAATTAAAGGCACACTGTGTAGAAATTGTGTTTTTGACAAACAGCGACCCCTAGAGTCGCTGTGGAATACTTGCACTGTCGTAAATACCCCACCTCCCCACCTCCCACCCTGCACACCGGTACCTGCGTCGGGCATGGAACAGGCACAGATAGACTCCGAAGACGTTAGGCTTATTTATGTCCTGATGATTATGTGAGATATTGAAAACTGTTCTCATGATAATCGAAAGAATCAACGTCAACAGCGTCGTCTGATATCCCTCAGGACTACGTGATAAATACACCTCACAACACCTGAGTTCAGCTGGCAAACTAGTTCGTGAGGCAAGCTAGGCAATAAAACATAACGCAAAAAACACGTAAGAGAAACGAGTGTTTGTTAGCAAGTCTGTTAACAGCTCTGATAATCGAAAGCTAGCTAGACATATGTGGAAATTATTGGACGGGTCTAATTATCAGCAATGGATGAATGAACAGCATGGAAAAAAAATGACATAGGCTACTACAAGCAAGCGCAACAACATACAACATAGAATGCAAACAAGTTTACAAATAAGAGATTTATTTAGTGGCCACTTCATGTGTTTTCTCAGATCGGATAGCTATCTGATTTATCAAAACGATTCCATTTACACCTGGTCACATAAATGTGTTTTTGCGAAACGGATTTAAATCCGATCTTCAATTCTCGCGCTATATGCAGATTTAATGGAGTGCACGTCACCGAAAGCAACAGATATGCAGTGTTGGGAAAGTTCACTTTCTACATGAACTAGTTCAAAGTTCAGTTCACAAATTTTAAAATGAACTAGTTCAGTTCATAGTTCATATACTCAAAATTTTGAACTAAGTTCACTGTTCCAAAAATGAACTAGTTCGTTCTTTTTTTCCATGTTGCTGCAAGATATTATTTTTCAAAATTATTGCCACAGCCCACATAGAAGAACCACAGACAATTATTTTATCAGTTTTAACACTGAAGCTATGCGTCAGATTTTTCCCATCCTCACTGACCTTGTCATAAAACTCGTTTAAATGATCATACGACGCCTCCTTGCTGCTTTTTGTTTTGATTTGTAACGTAAGTGATGAGTCGTTCATGAACAATCCATACATTGCATCTGTCACGTGACAAATGAACGAAAGACTCGAGGTAAAGTAATTATATGTTCCCTGTAAACGATTTTTGACTGCATTATAATGATTTCTTAATTCAGAATATGATCAAGATGGCGTAGGTGGATGTGTTCGGGGAATTTGCCAGTTAATAGTATAACATTAAAAGCCCCTTGAACGAAATCATTCGAAAAAACATTTGTTCATTTTGATGAACGAGATCGAACAAGAGAGTCAGTCTACACTGGTGGCTGGTGTTGCCAGATTGGGTGTTTTTTCCGCTACATATTAAGGCCGGTTTTAGGTGGGTTTTCGCCTGGAAGAGGTTCTATTGAAATCCCAGCAAACACAGAACGTTGGCACAACGTAGCCAACCTTCTAACAACGTTTTAACAACATGGCCAAAAGGTTGCTATAACTACGTTGTGTGGTGAAGTTGTTACAGCGTTGTCACAATGTTGACATTAAACCATTGTTCAGGGCCATTGCTTAAGGTTGTGCCTAGGGTGTCTGGACGACCACTGGACTACATAATGTACTCGTCACTGCCCTGAAGCGGGAAAATCAGCCTTTTAAATTTCAACCACCTGTTGTTGGGCTCATTGTGTTCTCATTCATCATCGAGCAAGGATACGTGAGTATTGCGTTTAGCCTACCTCAGCTATCAAACACAATACAGCTTTAATTTCTAATGTGATTAATGAAGCATCGCTCGCACTGTTTAGTTTTTCGTTTGATTTTTCCGCTATTTAGTCTCATTCGTTTCTTTGCTCCTCTGGATTTGTGGATATGTTTCCCCGGTGACACCTGCTCGGCTACTGTCCGCCATACAGACCCGGTTTTGTTCATTAAATGTTCTGATCTGCCTTTGCTTTTCATGTTTTATTTATTATACTTAAAATAAATGTGTATTCGTTTATTTCTTTTTTTTTTTCATTTCTTTTTTTCACAAATGACTTTTGGAAGTGCAATTTGATAATATGCAATTTTAATAAAGTTGAATTAACGAAACCTTCTGTCATTTTTACTCTTTAAAGTGTAGGCTACACTTGCAGGTGTTGATAGCCCCATTAAATAATATAGATAAACAATAAACGATAAAAAGTATATAATTATCTAACAAAATACACCATATAAAAATATTGTCAGAACGTCGTCTCTCAGTTGCTGAATGTCGCGCATCAACGTTGCTACAGCCCTGTCACGTCTTACAATTCTACGTTGTTACAATGTTGCGAGCACGTATACAGCGACGTTGCCATAGCAGAAATGCAACGTGCCAGAGACGTTGCCACAACGTAAATGTGTTTGCTGGGATCTGGCATCCTATTGAACGAAGTGTTAAACTGAGAGAGCGTGGCGTTCACAGTAACGTTCATCAGGCAGTAATACGGTACGTTCAGTTCACGTTCGCCCAAAATATGAACGAGTTCATGAACTATCGTTCAATGAACGCGTTCAGGCACAACACTGCAGATATGAGCTGCATTTTATTGATCACCAGCTAAAATTTCAAAATCAAAGACTGCAATAAGAGAGAGCAGTAACAGCCCTGGTAAGATCATTTCATTTCTTTACTTTTAATGATGATGATTGTGTATGCGTTTCGGAGGGCATTTACACCTGGTCTTTTCACGATCGGATAGCTATCCGATCTGAGAAAACGCATGAAGTGGCCAGGTGTAAACAGCCCCCATGACAAAAACATACGCACGAAAGCCGAAAACAAACGCTGGTTGGCCTCTCACGTCCAGATTTGAGGAAGTGGTGGGGGAAGTGACGTATGCCGTAAAGCAGTCGAATTTTGTAGTTGTTCTTGTGCTCGGGTTACTACCCGAACCCCGAAGTTACATAGTGCCAGTAAAAGCGATACAGACCCCATCAGGCTATGGCAGACGGGTCATTCAACCTATTGTCGATGTACCATCACAAGGGTCTTGGAAATATATTATGAAGGTTGAAAAGTTACACGGTGTGGCTTTAAAGAAATCAAATAGATATCTCAGATCCCAGCGAATACCCTCCTTACCTTTCCACAAGGAAAAATAACTGAATTAAACAACAGCTCCACCCATGTGAAGAAGGGCTCACGCACACAATGAAACACTCATAGAACACAGCTGCCCCCTAAGGCTGGGAGAAACATTTTACATGCAAAAAAAAAAAAAAAAGTTGTTTCTGTGCATTGTTTTTGTAATGCAAATTTGTAAATCAAACAGAAATTGTTTTACACATTTTTACTTTATTTTTGTTGTGCAAGTTATAATTTGTAAGTGAAACAAAATAAATTATTCTATACAGCATTTTTTTGAGTGTATTATATATACTTTGTACAATTTTCTTTTTTCTTTTGTTTTTCTTGCCTCTGTCAACTTTGTCTTGCTCAGTTGAGGTTTAAAAGACACTTAACATTCAGAAATATTATGGATTTGACTGCACTGACATCTGATCAGATGAGAACAAAACTTGATATGAATAATGACACTATTGTCTTCTGAAGAACTGCATACTGTCACAGGATGGTTGTTGTAGGAACTGCATGACAAAGAAGTAGAAGGGAAAACAGACTTTAATATAATCCACAATTGTAACTATGGGAACAAACTGAACTAATTATAGAGAACACAGGAAACAGAAATTGAACACACACGTTACACATTTAGCTTAAAATGAATTTTGGTTGCATCACTGATCATTATTTTCCTGTTTATCACTGTAAAGCTTTGAAACAATCTGTATTGTATAAGCTGTATTGTATCTGTAAAGTATAGAGTATTTTAAATATACTTTATTTTATTCAGGGAAATTAATGTATAATTAATGCAATTTGTTTTTAAATATTTTATAACTATAAAACTTGTTGTGCAATTATGCTAATACAAATGGGAAACTTTGTTGTCATTTGACAAGCAATATTAGCCTACCCCAACAAGCAAATGAAAACATCAGTGTCATTTTGAAACAAACAAATGTACAGATATCATATTTTTCATAACAAGCCTAGAGAACACTCTCAACTCAACCTTAGAGAACAGTTAAAAAGTACTTCTTCAAAAAAAAAGTTGTTCCAAATGGTATTACCATAATCCGCATCCACATTTTACTATGAATACAAATATATATTGTTTAAAATAAATAAGAACATAATTAAGTGTATAGGCCTACATTTCTGTCATGCATTTAAAAAAAAGAAAAGGTTTTGTTGTCTGTATTTTTACCATTGAAATCTAAGACAAGTGTAACTCAAGGTGTATCTTTCGTACTTCTCGTTAGCCGCATTTCCACCATCGTGCCAAACCCTTCTCCTTGCTTAAACGTTCCATTCCGAGCTGATCCGAGCCGGCCAGTACGGATTTTGGATTTCATTCAAACAAGTTAGTCATTTCCTTGGTAACACAACAGTTTACACACCGTATGCAATGTAAATAGCGACTGCGCTTCACTGTAAACCCTAACGTTTAAAATAGTTAATTGGTTTGAGGGCAGCCAATTCAAATTACACAAATTAGTTCCATCAAATTATGTTTTTATAAGTTTCTTTTTCTTTTGAGTTCACAAAACTGTCACATTTTAAGTTGAATTGTTTCATTGTTTTGAGTTTTATGAACTTTAATTTAGACGAACTTAAATTTAACTGAAACTGTGTCGGGAATACTATTTCCCAGCATGCTTTGCCACGACACTCAAAAGGGAGATTTGAGTAAATGCTAAAATGGAGTG
Source organism: Rutilus rutilus (assembly GCF_951802725.1). Lineage (NCBI taxonomy): Eukaryota > Metazoa > Chordata > Actinopteri > Cypriniformes > Leuciscidae > Rutilus > Rutilus rutilus. The sequence goes on along the minus strand of NC_140216.1, from coordinate 40,673,405 downwards.
TTATATAATGTTGTTGTTTTTTTAAACATCAAAATCAGAATAAGTGAAAAACATAGGCCTATTTCCTCTTGATAGCCTGGGCCTATGCATATCGCTAATTCCTATTAACTCACTTATCTAATCCCTTCTCTCTAATCTTTATTTATTTGCTCTTGAGTATATCATTATGCCATCCAATGTGCTAATGTATCTGAGGGGAAGACTGAATGGACAAATATTTAACACTGAAACACCACACAATATAATGTTAATCTTCTGACAGCTCAATCGGCTTTGAATGAATGACTAGTAGGACAATATTGACCATTCAGACTCCTCCCTTACTGGGTGGGTAACTATGTTACTAAGTTACTAAGTGTCATATTTCTATTCTCCTAAAACATTCATCTGTGTGGAACATACTTTCAGTTTGAGATTGAATTCCTGCTAAACCTGATGTGCATCACAAGTTTTGACACCAGAACAAAAGACTCGTACAGAACTTTTACCATGTAAGTTTTCATGTTTTTAAATATAAATCCAGCCTGTGTGTTTTTGGGTTATTATACCAATATTTTTGTTTGTTTGTCGAAAACTAAACCTGCTAGTGATAATGAAATGAATCAGATTCTGTGCTGTTAGTGTGGACCAGCAGCTGAGCTGGTATGGCAAGCGGTTTTGACTTTTATTCATTGAATTCTTGATATTTTCACTAGTTAAAATGTTAATTATTGATATCAACATTGACGTCATCACTTGCAGAAATATGAATTATTGATATTCGGTAAAAACAATAATTCTTGATATCTGTAATTGTGTGCTCACCAGTTAAATGTCACCATAGACTGCCATTTAAATTCATTTGTTGTGAAGGCTAATCTTAAAAAAAAAAAAATCTTTAACCCTTTGAGGTTAGAGGAGGAGTCTCTCCCGATACACATAAAATCCCTTAAAGCACGCCCTGAGATGCAGTTGTAACAACAAATAAACATGGTTTATTCAAGTAATAAAGTAATAAAGTCAGTGTAGAAAGTAAACATAGGGTCAACTGATATTTACAGTATATGTTTTATGAGTCATTTTCTTAGACAAGTTAATTTAGGCTACTGAGGGCTACCAGGGAAGCTAACCAAGTTTATAAATGCATTCACAAATGTGTATAGCTACACATGCATTATTAATATTGTGCGCAATATGATAAAAAAAAAAAACGGCTTCGTTAAGGTTTCTTGTTCTCTCACATTGACGGGTACTAAAATTAGGCTATTACATACATGGATATTACGTGATTTATATAGCCCAGGCCTATGTTTTCAATTCAAAATGGGGTAACACTTTACGGTAAGGGTACATGAATTATGAATTCCTGTATAAATTCATGCATGAAATATGCATGAATTCATGCATTAATATCTCATGAATCATCAGGAACTAACACGAGTTCAATGTTTTTCATTTATGACTTCATGGATGAACAACACCTTAATTAAAACATTAACTAAGATGAGTACATCATCATGAATTATGATTTATTACGGATGATCATGATGTTTTCTTTGTTCACAAAAATGTTTTTGTCTTTACCACCCATTGTGGATAAAGCTACGGTTATGGTACATGAATCATCATGAATTCATGCATAAAAAAACATTAATTCATGCATGCAAGACTACTCTTCGAATTATTAAAGAAATGTACACAAATCCACATTACCTAATGCATGCATACAGGCTAGAACAGTATATCAATTAATGTGAGAACTGTTTTTCTGAATTATGATCTGAGTTATCCATCATGTTCATGTCTTCTTCATAGCCTGCAGGTAAATGGACAGACCCCAAAATTGGCCAATCACAGCTCATAACATACGAATTCTGTTGGCATTCAAATACAGTAGTCATCATTAACTAAGCATTATCTATCAATGACTTCATCATGTGTGTGGCCCCTCAACTAAAGTAGTGACTTGGTGCTTTGAAACACTGATGAACAATGTGGCATAACTGTGAAATGACATGAATATGAACATGAAAGTTCAAGCCTTTGCAAACAATGTACCGTGGAAACAAATGGACTTTGATCTTAACTTCACTGCTTTATTCTTAAACGGTATAAACCAGTTAAATCAACAGCTGGAAAGCGCTGAGAAGGAATTCACATACACCATGAACTTTAATTTTAAGTGCCTTTATATCTGAAAACTCTTTACAAAACCATAAAGCTGTTTTACAAAAATGAAAAAAAGAAAAAAAGAAGAAGAAAAAAGAAAAGAAAAAATGTTTTACAAACAGCTTGATCTCTTTTAGGGTAAGGAGTCACCTTTTAATGTATGAAGTTTTATAAATTGAATTACAATTATTGGCTAACTAGGAAACTGGTGCTGAATGTCCTTCAATAAACGACCAAGTAATCCTTTCTTATGCTTGTTTCCAAGCCAGTAGGTCTATTCTATTACTGCAAGATGCTCTTTCTAAAGCTTGGCAGTTCGGTTTCCCCTCAATCGCCAAATTGTCGATTTGTATGTTAACCATGCCCTCTCCAAGTGCTGAGAAGCTCCACTTCTGACACTTCAATTCACCATCAATATCATAATAGTCATATAGCCTGACCCTAAGGGCCCTATTTTCATATTGGCGCAGTGCGTCATGTGCGGCCAGTCACAAGCACAAATATAGAGCATACTATTTGCATTTGAGCCGGCAGATAGGAAGCTAGGGCTGATACACATTCTAGTAGCAGAATGCAACAAACAAAACAAGATAGTTTCATCTTAATACTTATAGAATACCTTTCATTTATGGCAGAAGTTGCTCTCATCGATGACAACAGACTCCATTTCATCTCCAAGTCGTTGTCCCATTTTATTTTCATATCGCCTCATCATTGCATGTCTGCACACTCTTCTAACACGGGATTACATCTTTGAGAGTGTTGCTGAACTTTTAGCAATACCATCTGCCTTCATATCAACCTGCCTCATTCGCAAGCCTTGAGAAAACCTGACAAAGAAGCACATTTACGTGAATATTAAACAAATACCGAGCAGCACAGAAAGCATAGCAATTTTATTAAAAAAAATGGAGTCTATCATTGACTATGTGCCGTAATATATAGACCACTATAGACGCCACCCTCCACACTATATTTGTAATGATTCATGTCTGGGTTCCTCTGTCTTGTCCCATGTTTAGCAGTTCCCTGTTATATTGATTAGTCTCCCCAGGTGTTTCTTATTTACCACGCCCCCTTGTTATCTTGTTTGCATTTGTATTTAAACCTCTGTGCTTCAGTTGTTGTTTGTCGGTTGTTGTAGATGTTTCCACGTTCCTGTCCTGAGTTCTGTGTTTTATTGTCTGCCTGGATTTCCTGTTTGTTCTTGTGACGGAGAGGCAGAGACGGTCGGATCCATTTGCAGATATTTATTAAAGAAGATAGCAAACTGAGAACAAGAAGACAGAAACTCAATAGATGTCAGGGGCAATCCAGAATCGTAGTCAAACAAGCAAAGGTCAGAGGCAGGCAGCAAAGGTTCACAAACGAGTTCAGAGTCCAAGTTCAAATACACGAGATCAAGTCAAAACACTGCAAGAGATACAAACTGAGACAGAGGTTTGCTAAAACAAGACTTCACAAATGAGAACAGTCCAGATAAAGAGGAGCTGAGGGTGCACAGGTGAAACTGATGAAATCATAATGAGGTGATGAGGGAATAACGAGCACGATGGATAATGGGAAATGCAGTCCTAGTTTGCCGGAGAGAGGGACCTAGTGAAACCAGGAGGAGGCGTTGTCGTGCGTTCCGTGACAGTTCTATTAAAGTAATGCTTGCATATGGATTGGCTCTCCGCTTCATTCCTGCCTCATCATAACAATATTCATATTTTATTAGATTGTTAGTGAGTTTCTAAAGCCTATTTGTTTATTGAGTTTGACTGATCATTTTCAGTATTACACTGGAATAATTTATTAAACGATTCCGATTATAGTTTGATGTTTCTTATTCTCATTGTTTTGCAATATTTTACAATTCTGGAAAGCGTTTTATCCCTGTATAAATGTGTCTGTATCTGTCACATAAACCAGCTCTTCTGTTTTTATCATCAGGTTTTCAAAGCTTCTGCTGCTGCTGTTTTACTTTATCAAATATAGCGGTCAGTATCATTTTTGTTTATAAATTGTAACAATCTTCCATTTTCAGTTCCAGGTAGAGTTATTTTAGTCAAATGTTTCTCTTTTGCACCAAATGTCTTTGCTTGACATTCGTGGATTAATGATGGGAATTTCTCAGTATATTACATGATCATCACATGCCATGATTACCTCTCTATGCAATTCATTTATCAATGAGCATTGTTCTGTTGTGAACATAATTCACAACATCTGCACTGACACATCTGATACAGCTTTATACTATTGTCATCAACATTTGAAGTGTTAAAATGTGGGACAGCTAATATTGTTGACTCCTTAATACCTTCAGTTATATATTTTTAAATCTATTTGACTAAAATGAGAATATTTAATGATGACATTGCCATTGATTACAGAGAATAGGCAGAACATTGATTATTTTAGTATTGATACTCTGCATTGAATGGATTATATTCTGTCTGTGTTTGTAGGAACCTCCACTAAATCTGTGTCAGGGACAAAAGGAGGCAACGTCACCCTGCCATGTGAATCTGAGGACAGAGACATTACTCATATTAGTTTATTCCATCAGGCAGATGAAATCCTTGTTTGTGAGACTGAAGAATGTAAGATTGAAAATGACAGAGTGTTTAAAGAAGGATCATGTGACGTCGTCATCAAGGATCTGAAACTGAGTGACGCTGGGAAATACATTTTGAGAGTCCGTTACACTAATGATCAATCAAAGCTGGAGCGACAAATCACAGAGTATCATCTTCATATTCATGGTAAAGTCAAAACTGATCAAACCATCAGCATGTGCTTTCTGGATTTCCTGATTATGTTAAAAACATTTTGAATAATGTTGGTATTGCATGCAGGGTCAAAATATCTAATATATCTAATATTTAGATTAGTTGATTCCTAGAGGCTTTTCAGTTACATTTGGTCCCTTTGATCCTAAATAGTTGTTTATGGCCTCGATTGATTGACACCATTATAATGATAATTAAGGATGAATGTCTGTGTTCCTCCTCAGATGAGATCTCTGTGCAGAAAGGAGAGGATCTGAAGTTGGATGTTCTGTTGATCAACGCTGATAAAGTGGAGAGAAACTCTAGTGAAGGCTGGACAGAGGTGTGGACGAGAGGTCACGGGGTCAACAGTGATCGACTGACCGTCAGTGACGAGACTCTGATCATTAATGAGTTTACAGTCACTGACACTGGAACATACAGAGTTCTGGATTATGAAGGAGAAACCTTGATCACAGTCTCAGTCACAGGTGAGAGAAGATCAGTGGATGAGGAGAGATATTATTATTTAATACATCATGAGCTTGAGTTTTTCTCTTACGGAGTTAAACTGTATGACTAATCGTTTCATATGTTGTACAGAATCTGGCTCCACAGGAGAACACAAAGGTAACACAGAAGAACAGTAAAGTAAGAGGCTGTTAAAAAAAATAATAATAATTGAACAGTGAGTTTAAAAATGTAAAATTTGTGCTCTCTTCCCAGCTTCACCCCATCCTGATCGAAAACTCTCGAGTTGGCCAGAGAAAGTGAATGGGGTTTTTGTGATTACAATAGTTATTGCATATATAGTGATTTTGGCAGTTCAAACTGTGTTGAGGTTTGCTGGAAGGTTTTGATGAGGTTACTTGTAATTTTCCTTGAGCCCTAAACAGATCTCCAGAGGATTCTGTCTACATATTTCTCCAATATCTGAATGTCAATATAACAATATATATAACAATATAACAAAATGGCAATATAATACACCAAGATTCGATTTGTTTAAAGTGGCCTATAGTTAAAGATTTGGACTATAGTGACTGAAGGGTGAGCAATCCTATTTGTTGAACTCAGAGTTATAGTTTTTATTGAATATTAACTATTTCTAAAGAGTTTCTAAAGAGTTAGGAAAGCATTTATATATATAAAAATATATTTATTAATATACTTATTTAATATAGTTTCTTATTTAAGTTTCTTATTTATTTCTATTTGATCTGTATAAATATTCAACAGAATTATTGATCTGACTGCTTTGAAACTAACAATCTGTTCTGTCAAAAGCTCTAGAAATATATGTGACTTGACTGGATTGAGGAAGGTTGGAATCCACTACACGTCTTCACATATTTTAAAACACTATGAATCATACACTTGCTGCCTTTTGTAAAGGGTTAAAAACTGGACATCACACACTACTAGACTTTGTACATTGTTCCGAGCTCAACACACTCATGCAGAAACATGTAACTCATTACTAGACACACAACAAATGAAAACAGTGCGTTCTAAAATTATCTCAAAATATAAAACACGTTTGATCTCCTCCAACTGGATATAATTATTCCCTGATTAAGCTTAAAAAATCTGTAAATAATACACTATGAGATTTTCTGTGAGATCTCTCAGCTCAATCCTGCAGTCGCACTTCAGCAACTATGACATTGTGTAATGTTTTTAATTTTTTTCCCCCTTAAAAAATTAACTTAAAAACAAATAAGGCAACCTATCACATTCAGCTTTTTAAGTTAACTCAACTAATTTTCTCCAATTAAAGTCAACTTAAATACTTTTGTTTATCTAATAAATAACAGGTAGTCTTTTGAACTTAAAATTTCTTGTCAAGGCAACTACAGATTGTTTAGCTGCAAACAGCTGCAATCCTTGTGCTTGTGATTTTCAAAGCAAACTAGATGAAATGAACATTTCCACAGTGATAACCACAGCAGGCGCAGCATTAATTTAGCCAGTAAATGCAAAGCAATAAAACAATAGTTTACCACTTTTTTTTTCATGCCGCAATGCATGCTGGGAAATGGCACAAAATTGTTGAACTCAAAATTGTTTGTTCACATAACCCCATTGGAAAGTTGGACATCATTTGGACTTAAAGGGGTGGTTGATTGCGATTTCACTTTTTTCATTTGAAATAGTGTGTACTGTTGCTGCTGGTGTATGAACAGTATCTGCAAAGTTGCTGCGCTGAAAGTTCAACATAAGCAGAGATATCGTCTTTTAAAAATCAGGAAGTTTAATGCCTACAAAAACGACTCGAATGCATAGACAGTATATAAACTGGACACAGCGACCCCATTGGATTCAACGGAGGCAAGTGAAGTCAATTAGAAGCACTCACTTCCTGATGGTCGAGCGTACTGCGCAGACTCACACTGAGCTTGACGACGTAGATGTGACGTGAGCAACCCGTCTGTCTTCTAGTAGCTGTGCCGAGATAAATCTGAATCATTCCCTTCCGAAACTTGCAGAGACAAAGAGTGTGAGTAGGAGGTGTCCATGAGCAGGAGCAGGAGAAACTTTTGCTAAGTATTCTGATTAATTACTTTGCTATTTTGCCTCCACGTCCTCCCGATTGCGCGCGAGCTTCTCCTCCTGTCCATACGGTAATCTCTCTACTGTGCGACAGAGAGTCGCGTTGGTATGATGCAATCATTAGCCTATTTTTACAAAAACTGCTTCTACAGGGCCGTAACGTAAGATACAAGGTAATGGAGCCTTTTATACATTTTTGTGTTTCTTTAGAAATAAATAATGGACAAATGGAGTCTTTAAACGCCTCAGATGTAAAGTTATTCGCTGTCAAAGTGACGCCAAAATGAATGGGAGTCAATGGGATGCTAACAGCAGGTGATGGTCTGATAGCCAATGGCGGCGCCCGGGGAAGCTTCAACATAATATGAAACGCTGCCCCCCTGCTCGAATGGGACTACAACAAGATACTTCCCGGGTTTTATACGTAACTAACCCACATCAACCCTCCCTCCGGAATATGCAATAAAGGGGGCATGGTCATATTTCTGCGGCTTTGTCGAAGAGGAAGAGTTATAGTGGAGAGCTGTAGTCATGCCGTCGAAAGTGTGTTATTTTCACCCAGCTGTCAGGTCTTCTGTGTTCGGGCTTCCTACGGACGCTATAGTTCGTCAACAATGGCTAAAATTTATGTTTGATTATGTTCCTGAAAATTACCATCGTAATTTAGCTCTCTGTGCTGCGCATTTTACGGAAGACAGCTTCTTTAATCTCCACGAATTCAATGCCGGATTCAACAAGAAACTGTTACTAAAACATGAAGCAGTTCCAACTTTAAAACCAGAGGCAGCAGTTGTTGGGCCACAACCTGTAAGTAAGACTTAATCATTTTAAATGTATTTGGATGTATAATTTCAGACGTAATGTTTTAGTTTTATCAAGGACGTAAACAAATGCCAGCGCTGGCTTTAGTAGCCACTTAGTTCGTGTGTCTATGACAAACGCGTACAAACATTTTGGACCTGAATTTGTAATTATGTACTAATTTTGTAAATGTATTTTCCATGTATAGCTACTTTATGACGTAATTTTTCGATTTGATCAAGAACGTAAACCAACGCTGTTTGTTTATAGTAGCCAGTTAGTTCGATGCTATTTTGTGTGTAGACAAACGTGTATAAAGTTCAAAAAATTATATGTAATCGATAAAACAATAACTTTAAAAAACGGGTATTACTCAGTCATGTATATTAAATGTTTAATCAGGAGAAAACCGTATCTCAAAAGCTAACAAGCAGCAGTAGTAAGTAACAGAGTATCGAAATTCTTATAATAATAGTAGAATAGAATAGAATAATAATAATAGAAAAATTTACTATTCAGAAACGTTTTGTAAGAGCCGTGTTTGCGGAGGTTCTGCTTGACTCTCTTCATTGCCGCTTTCTGGGTCTGATTCTGGCTCAAACTGATACGGCAGTATTGACACCATTATTCACATCTGACCGGAGCACATCTTTCGCCCGTAAAGGTAATGGGCGTGAAGTTTCCGACAACGTGCACTACGCAGTTTAGCCAATTACAACACACCGGTCCAACTAACCAATCTGAGCCCATTGCCTGTTTCTGAGGGAGTGGTTTCATAGACTGAGGAAGTTAACCGGTCGTTCAAATGACAGAGGAGAAAGCAGCTTACAATAAAGGTGAAATTTATGAAAAATAAGGCTTAAAAAAAACAAACAAAAAAAACATGTTATATTGCACCCCATAAACACAATCATGCAAAGAAAAAAAGCAGTAAACCACCCCTTTAAGTAAGGTCAACTTAAGGTCAAGGTTAAGTAAGGTCAACAAAACATTTGTTAGCAACTTGTTTAGCATATTCTTATTTAGGTCACGCAAGATAATAAACTGACTTTGTTCAAGCTACTTTTCTACATTTGTTTGAAGAAAATTTTGCATGTTGATTTAAAAAAAAAAAAAAAAATTACAGTGTACAGTCCACTCATTCAGACTGTAAATCAGGTCAGTATTCCAGCCTTAATTTTTTGACAACTGTATGTATTTGTATTTAACTATACAAATTAAACAACATTTGTAAGTAATACTTTTGTTGGTATGCATTTTTTTTTTGTGTATGCATTTTTTTTGCGTTTTTTTTTTAAATATATATATTCTAATTCTAATATTCTAATTTACTGGTTTCAGTCTTGTTAATCATATCATAACCCATGTCTATTTAAATGCATCATCTCCCTGTTCGTCTGTGTTCCTGGTCTCTGTCATTGTTTGGACTGACCCTGTGATTTTGACCACTGCCTGTTATACGCTTTATGATATTGGATTTTCCCTTTAAAAACTGTATTTGGATTCTCAACCTTTGGATGCAATCATGAATAATAAGTCCAGGCAGAGAGTTAAGGGAAATGTAGTTTCATCAGGGAATGACAATAGTCCGGGGTGGAGTGCCCTCTGGTGGTAATGATGGGCACTCTCACTGGTAATCGTGACAGACTGGTATAGACTATTGGACTTTGGATTATACTATTTATACTGATTATAAACTGCATTTGGATCCTCACTCTCCGCTGAAATCTGTGTTTCCACCACCGAATCATTATGTATTATGCAAATTATAGACCAATTTCCAACCTGCAATTTCTATCTAAAATTCACCAAAAATCTGTCTTTATACAGTTGCTGAATTACTTGCACACTGATTCCGTCTCTGACTTTTTTCAGTCTGGCTGAACCCTTCACAACACTGAGTCTGCTCTTTTAAAAGTTTTAATGATATTTTAATAACTACAGGCACTGAAGACACTATGATGGCTTTAGTGCTATTATAGACTTGAGCTTGGCTTTTGACTTTGTAGAACACATGACTCTTGTATCTCGGCTGGAACGTGTGATTGGTATCACAGGTACGATACTCAAATGGCTCCAGTCATTCTTATCTAGGCCTAAGTTTTTCAGTTAGCTTAGGCGCTCATTTATCCTCGGCAGGGATAGATATTCTCATTATACGCATGTATTGGGATTGTATTGCACTTGGGATAAATTATGAGTAAATTTAGTGTGTCGTACCTCTGCTATGCTGATGACATCCAACTCTACATACCTGTAAAACATAAAGAAAACAATAGTTTCGAAATCAATATGACTATGATGAAGAAATCTTGATCACAGTCACAGGTGAGAGAAGCTCAGTGGATATGTGGAAATATTATTATTTTTAAACATTTGGATAGCTGAACACTAACGCGCAATGACAAAACAGACACAGCTTACTTTTCAAGCAATTTTTCAGAATATTTAAAAAAAAGTTTGCAGCATAGTAAATAAATATAATATTGTGTTTTTGACAGAAAAAAACAACAAAACAAAAACAATTGGGCCTATGTAGCGCATAAGTCTAATTTTAGCATTACATCCAGAAAAAGTTAAATGTTTACAAAAAAAAAAAAAACTTAGCTATAGCCTAGGCTATTTTAGTTCACTCCACAAGAAGTTCTTTAAATTTAACGTTAGGCTATTCAAAATACAAGTAGCCTATAACGTCAAGCCAAAACGAATTCATTAAGGCTAAACTGAAACCGAAACTGCTCTTTCTCTTATTTGGGTATATTCCTCCCAAGGGATCCCAGCGCAATCCTCGACGTCACTGAATGAAGGAATGCCTTTTCTGCTGTCTTGTGTTTGTTTTCACTGACTGTAAGTCACGTGACCCGAAAATCAGCTCGTGAATGACGAGATACTATCAGATTTGTTTTCATTCATTTTTCTTTCCTTGTCACTGCTCGCTAATCTTGCCATAATTAATGACGTTTTGACGCCTGATTAAAAGACTCAAGCAGATTTATCATGTAAGTTTTCATGTTTTAAAATACCCCGTCTGTCTGTTTTTGTTATAGTAACTTAGTTGTCTAATCGCGCTATTGATGCGGAAATGATTGTCAGGTTTACGAACATATCTGTTACTGTGATAATGGTTGTTATTAGCCTATGGAGTTATTAATATAATTATTAGGTTATCACTGAATTTTTAAAGCATGTTGTTTGTGTTTTGAGTTTGACTAATCATTTTCCGTATTACACAGGAATCATTTATTAAAGCAAAGATTCATGTTATGTTATAGTTTGATGTTTCTTATTAGGCTAGTCATTTTTATCATGTAAGATGCACATGTTAAAAATTCAGACAAAATGAAAGTGAATGTTTAGTAATATTTTACCTCTCCGGAATGCGTTTTATCCCTGTAAATATGTTTGTGATTATTAGTCTGTATCTGTGACATAAACCAGCTCTTCTGTTTCTCATCAGGTTCAGAAGGTTGAATCTGCTTCTGCTGCTGTTTAGCTTTATCAAATATAGAGGTCAGTATCATATTTGTTTATAAATTGTAGCAATGCTTGATCTTCAGTTCCAGGTAGAGTTATTGTTGTCGATTGTGTCTCTGTCGTGTCACTCAGCCAAGAGACTTTAGTTGATGGTGGAAATTCCCCAGCATATTACATTATCATATCCCACAACCAGACTTAATCCAGTTCATTCCAGTTCATTCGTCTGTTTGCTTGCAAAGGCCAATAAGAAATACTGTTTTAATAGGTGAACAAGCTAACTGAAGAAAGTGAGATGATTAATTTATATTGCCTGTATTTGCAGACACCACCACTGTAGGAAACATCTCTATACATGTGACGGGACAAAAAGGAGAAAACGCCACCCTGCCCTGTGATATTGAGGCCAGAGACATTTTTCATGTTATTTTAACCAGTCAGTCAAAAAACATCCCTGTCTGTGAGAATAAAAACTGTAGTGGACGAGTGTTTAAAAAAGGATCATGTGACATCATCATCAAGGATCTGATCTTCAGTGACGCTGGAAAATACATTCTGAGAGTCCGTTACACTAATACTCCGGAGCCACAAATCAGGGAATACCATCTTCAAATTCATGGTAAAGTCAAAACTGATCAAATCATCAGCTTTCCTTCAGTGATTGTGCTGGTATTCCATGAATTCCTGTAATCAGAGACACTGAATGTGACACATATCGCTTATTCAGATTAATCGTCTCCAATATGAGGTTTTCTAATGTCTTGCATTGGAATATTGGAATATAATACCATAGATTGCATTTGTTCCACTTAAATCTATTTATTGCCTTGACTGATTGACACCATCATAACATTGATTGAGGATAAAGTGTCTTTCTGTTTCTCCTTAGATGATATTTCTGTGAAGAAAGGTGAGAAAGTAAAGATGGATGTTCTGTTGATCAACGCTGATAAAGTGGAGAGAAACTCTAGTGAAGGCTGGACAGAGGTGTGGACGAGAGGTCACGGGGTCAACAGTGATCGACTGACTGATCGAGATGGAAATCTGACCATTAATGAGTTTACAGCCGATGACACTGGAACATACAGAGTTCTGGACTCTGAAGGAGAAACCTTGATCACAGTCTCAGTCACAGGTGAGAGAAGATCAGTGGATGAGGAGAGATATATGAGCTGATTTTACAGCTGAGGTTTATTCATCACGATTTAAACAGCAAATGGTAAATTATATGACTGAAGTTCCTGATATTCTCACGGCGAAGTTCTTTTTCGTTCTTCGTTTAGGGGTCAAACGAAGTTTATTAATGCGTGAGGAGCGATATACTGTTATCGAACATCTGACGTCAACACTGCTGAGAGCAGCGTTTATATGAATATATGAATATGTGCTGCACGCTTTCCTTTCAGTAACTATAAACACACAACAAAATTGAGAAAACAACAAGCATTTTTAATAAAGCAGAAGTATTGCATCTGATCATTGCTACATGGTTACGTTTGTACAAGCTCTACGGCACTCCAGTGACGGTATATGTCACATTTATTTATATATCACACAATAGATTGCTTAAAATCAAGCAGCGTTACCATAATAAACATGAAAAACAGCGTCTGTCTCGTTTCATTAGAAGTACAACTTCATTTTCTACTATAAAGCAGCTCTCCAGTGTGTCCATGTTTTCAGACGTCTCACTGAACGGGTCAAATGAGCCAGAAAAGATTTTCATGTGAAAGAAGGCGCAAACCAGTGGTGTAGTCTACGTGATACGCAGGTATACGCCGTATACCCACTAGAAAAGGCCAAGGATTTGCGTATACCCACTTAAAAAAAGCGTGAGGATATGTATCAACTTCGTTTTGTGTCAGAACTTTCACACTTTCATTCATAAATTCACCCTGTCTGTGTTTGCGAAGCGACGGATCGAATCGCGGAATCCAGTCACAAATGGAACTTGCTATATAAAGCAGAACGTCACGGAATTAGGCTATTTTTGAATGTCAAAAGTAGCTGCTGTACAATGAATCAAATCTCGATATGGACTAGTGTCTATGAAAATTAAAGCTTAAAGAGACTGCAATTGTTCTACGCGTTAGCGCTCAGTGTATGCTCCATTACACACACACACACACACACACACACACACACACACACACACACAGAGAAGCACGCGTGACTCGTGGTGTTTTCAGCGTTTCACTGTATTGAGACATGATGTAAGCTACACATGTGCATTTCATCGCAGAGCTGCTATGAGAGTCACTTGATGAGAATTTCACCATTTCATTTGATAAAACTATCGTCATTCATTCGTTTCATATACACACAGAAACTGTTATGTCTTTACGACTACCTGTCAAAATAAAAGTTCTGTATAACATGAAGAAATTATAACAGAAATATATTACTATTGCACAGAGTATACTTCAGGCCTAATAATAATAATAATAACAATAGTTTATTAAAACACACAGAAACTCAAATGTCTACAACCCACCAAAATAAAAGTTCGGTCTAACTCAAATTAATTAGAAAGGAATTGCACAGTAAAATTTTAAATTGTATTTTAAAATATTTTTTTTTTTCAAAAACACCATTTCTAAAAGTAAATTTGTATTAGTGCCTATAATGTTTTTTTTTTTAAATTGTGTAAAATTGTCAACTGATAAAACCTGTGCTTCAGGGACCATATTCATATAACAAATAAATAAGTTGATAACACTTAGTATTTCATAATGCTCTCAATTACATGTCGATGCATACTGTATGCATTAGTGAGTGTGTGTGTGTGTGTGTGTGTGTGGGGGGGTATACTCACTACAAAAAACTAGACTACACCACTGGCGCAAACACACAGTCAAACCAAAAATTATTCAGACTTTTGATTTTTACTAGTGGGTGCAGGACACTATAGTTAATTTATGTAAGTGAGGATAGCTATAAATAAAGTAAACTGTGACATATTATACACAAACATTCTTCATACAGTGACTACCAGTAACATGTATACAGATTTGGGACCAAAAACGATTCAGACACTTTGTTGAGCATGTTTGGCTCAAAGTTATCTGACATTATCAAGATGAATTTGTTCTGACACAGTTTAACTCTGAGTTCTTGTCATATTTTATTACCATTTTCTAAACTATAGCGAATAAACTGTGATAATGTGAGAAATGTTGAAGGTTTCTGAATACATTACGTAATCACCACGCACCAATGGTAGTACAAGGTGTTTACCAGCCAAAGCGAAATTTTCCAGAAGGTTCACTTTGGCAAGCTGTTTCGAACTCGGCCTGATTTTGTTCGAAATAACGTCACATCAGTTCGTTTCTTCGATTTCGCTTGAAGTATATCGTGGTCTTAACCTTTCAATCTCCTCTACAGAATCCAGATCAGACTCCGGCTCACCAGGAGAACGCACGGATGACACTGAACATAGTAAGTAGAACAGGAGGCATTGAGAGCTTTATGAAATCTTTAATAGGTGACTCTCGCCAAAATGCAACCTAGGGTCTTTTTGTTAATCTACCCGAGGCAAACATTAGTTTAAAAGCATAATTAGGATGGAAACACCACTTTTAAGTTTGACCATATTTTCGCTTTCTGTCAAATTGCCTTTTGAATGGAAGTGAATGGGGCACTTCTATGATCGCATCAAAAATCGCTATTTTTAAAGTATCACCAGGGGCTCTACACATGAACTCCAGCATTGAGAACAGTGTTTGTGTGCACAGAGTTTACTACAAAGAAAGATTTTGAACAAGCCAGCATTTTGTCAGTCAAAAATAGTCGATCTCCGAATGCAACGTAACAGGGAGGAGAGTAAAGATGGAAAGCTCCTAAAGCTTCGTTCCATATAAATTCACGGATAATTTGTTGTTTTGTCGTTAGTGAAAATCAATATTGACCTTGTATTTGAAAAATGATGCTTAAATAAGAAACAAAATTCACAGTCAGTTCATTCACATTCAGAAATCGGCTGTTTTTGACTGTCAAAATGCTGGCGGACATACAGCTACAGTGAGTTTTCAATGCTGGAGTTTACATGTGTAGAGCCCCTGGTGATAGTTCCAGCAAAGTTTCATGTTGTGTCGAGCCTTCGTAATGTTTTAAAAATAGCGATTTTTAATGCTATCATAGTCGTGCCCCATTCACTCCCATTCACAAGGCAATTTGACCAAAAATGAAAATACAGTCAAACTTAAAAGTGGCGTTTCCATCCTAATTATGCTTTCAAACGAAAGTTTGAAAGTTTTCCTCGGGTAGATCAACAAAAAGACCCTAGGTTGCATTTTGGCGCGAGTTACACTTTATGCAGTGAGATTAAAAAAGCATTAAAAAAGTTATCTTCCCACCTTCCTCCTTCCAGCTGCAGTGTATTGGTTCTGGCGTGTTGGACTGCCTGTGATTCTGCTGGTTCTGGTGGGTGTGATTGTCTTTGTTGTCATCAAGAAACCCCAGTGTCTGAATAGACTTTACTCGCCGCCGCCGGATCAGGATGCAGGCTTATAATATAGTTAAAGAGGTCATCGGATGTCCATTTTCCACAATTTGGTGTGATTCTTTAGGGTGTTCATGTAAAGTTTGTAACATACTTTGGTTAAAACTCCTCAATGGTTGTGTAAAACAACACCCTTTTACCTCCTCTAAAACAGCTCTGTTCACAGCGACCAGTTTCAGTGCATGTCTCTTTAAATGATAATGAGCAACTGCTCACCCCCCCCCCCCCCCCCTTATATATTTGTTTATATATGCAAAACTTCCTTTATATTTGAGTCCAAGTTCAAACACTGAAACGCTACATTAACGTACGTAGCTCTGAAGCACTGCCAGCGGGACATTAAACAGGAGGAGCTCACAACAGGTTTTGCGTGGGAATGCAAAAAAAAAATGTCCACCCCCATGTCCCAAGTTTAGGGGCTCCGTAGTGTACAAATGTCTGAGGGTGGACATATGCTAATATGGGAAATATGCTAATACAGGAAATATGCTAATACAGGACATAATAGTGGTCATGGTGCTCAGAAAATCCAAACGGCTTGATTATTGAGAGGGTTTAGGCTTTTTGAGGATTAAAGAAAAAGAAGTGAATTTTTCATTGTGTGGTGGTTGTGTCCACACACTGCAGAGACACATGTATATGCAAACACCATATAAAAGTGAATTTTGCATCCGATGACCACTTTAAGCACATCTGTTTTTTGCTCTATTTCACAAATGAAAGTTTCACAGCAGAACTGTTGTGGCCGAAGCACAGTGACGTTTCGTTGATGAATGAATATTTTGATCGATTTAACAGCATTAAACAGTGTAAATACCAGTGTAAATCTAAATGCCTCTTCAGATGCAGCTTCTGTGCCAAAGATGGGCTTTCTTGATACTGATTTCATCCGATTGTGTCTTAATATTCTAACTGAAATTATTGATTAAATGAAATAATTTGTCATAAAAGATGATGCATGCATCTAGGTTAGGAAAATATCCGTGTAAAGAAAAGAAAAACCCTTGGAAATCAATTTTAAGGGAGAAAATATCAGCTTGATATATGAAGAATAAAAGTTGAGTCAGGCCTAAACCAGTCAAGACAAACCAGCAAAAAAACTCTCCGACAAATAACGTCATATTATCGTTATCAACAAAATCCCAGAAAATATCGAGATATCACATGTGCCTATGAAGGTCTTGAAGAAAATACTTAGTATGTTTTCTTTATATAAATGTCTTTAAATGAGTGTAAAGATTAGGAAGAGCGTGTCCAAAGTTGAGTCTGTGTTCCTGCCAAGCTGTTTTTCCAATATTAATCATCTTTAGAGTTTTTTCCTTGCCAACTGACCACTAGGGGATTTAAAGATGTCAAACTGCTTTTTGAAAAAATGAACTAAATTATTTATTTTTTTTACATGTGTTGTAAACCTCTTTTGATAACATTTTGACTGTAATATTTTGTTGGATTTTAATGACCTATTTTTATATGAAATGAAATTTTAAAGATATTCAAACTCAGGAAAAACTAAAAATTTTCAGGTATAAAAATGAACTTTAGCCGCTCTAAACATTATGCAGAGCCGTATGTGCTGCTCAGAAGCCAAGAGAAGCACAGTGTGTGACTTTACACTCCTTTTGTATAAACCAAATATTGTGTTAATATTGTGTGTTTTCTGCTGTCCTCATTACCTCACTGTGACTGTGAAGTTTTTAATCATCTCATATGTCCAAATGTGAGCAGTCTTGTCTTCTGAGGACAGATATTGTGGTTTTTGCTCTATTCTGCTTTGAAGGGATATTGCAGATCAAGCTGTATGTGTGAAATGTTGATTATTGTAGATCTAGTGAATGTGAGTGATACAGCTCTCCAGTACTACGGTGATCCCTTTAAAACAATGTGAATTAGTCATGTCTTCATCATTTCAGTATGCTAATGTCTACAGTATCTCTCAGAATCAGTTCATCATGTTGAGTAATGTTGGGATACTTTTAAATTTATGGTCCTTTTGTTTTCATTCAGCTGTTTTCTGTTGCTCAGTATTGCTTTGCTCAGGGTATAAGAGGGAAAATGACCTGTTGATATGGTCAATTGATACAGTATATTGTTCCCGTCTGTATTTAAATGTGTAACTTAATAAATAAGTGCCTGCTTTAACAGTTTTGAGCATCTTTCCTTTCATCACTGATGTTTTTCACCTTTCAGAATTGCAGCGTAGCTTCCTGTCTTACATTACCTCAGAAAGAAAGACTTCCTCCTTCAGTACTTCAGAAAACACATGCAGTAATGCAGTTATGACATGTAAACTGAGAAGAGACTGTTTGTACATTTTTGTAAAGAACTTTTTATGTAATCTGGTCAAAATAATGAATTAATCTCCCAGAATGTATGAAACCTGTAATATTTATGATCATGATCTCACAAATCTACACACACTTATAGCCAAGTTTTGCTCACCAAGTGTTTTTGCAAGCTAAAGTAACCCACATATAACACATTTTTGAGATGTTAAAAGATGTGTACAGGTTGCAATGAAAACAACAAGATTATACATAATGTTTATTATAAGAGGAAAAGTACAAATACAAAAGTTGCAACACTTGATCTAATAAGAGACTATTATTCAATGCTTTATATTCCTCTGACGGAAGTGGAAACTCAGTGTGGTTTAAGTGTCTCTGCATTGATCTGAAACCTATTGTTTGATTGACACCTTTACGAGTGACAGACACAATGGAGGAAGTCATTTTCTTCTGTGTATTTTCTTGTTGGATTATGCAAATCACATCCAGTGGTAAATATTCTATATTTCAAGCATTCATGAAATTAACATATCAATCTCAAATACAATAACCATAAACATGGTCTAACAGAATGTGTGTTTATCTATTTGTCAGTACGAGGATCTTCTGATGTGAGAGTTCAGATGGGAGAAGACATCACTCTGAACTGCAGCATGAGAAACAGATATGAAGTCGCCTGGTATCATCTCAGATCTGAAGAGCTCGTTCTGCTGATTTCTGCAGAGAAGGACAAAACCGGGAGAAAACTCCTGATCAACTACAATCCAAACAGCAATCGTATGGAAATAACAGCAGACAGTTGGGTCACCAGAGTCTCTTTAACTATTTCTGGAGTAACAGAATCAGATTCAGGACTTTATTTCTGTGGAATAAAGTCTGACGCTCCAGAGATGTTCTTCGACAAACCCATCAGACTGGAGATTGAAGGTAACAGATTTCAGTTTTCACATCATATCTTCACAAACTAGTCAATGTAGGAGGGAGTGGGTAAGATGAGCCACTCAAGATGAGATCTGAACATGATTTTTGTTTTAGTGGTTTGTGACTGAGAGCAGTACATGAGTAGATATATAAACTTAGCACTAGACATTGCTTAACTAACCCACATTTTACAGTTAATTGAGGCAATTAAAAAATGGTCATAAAAACTTACAGAAAAAACTTACATCAAATTACAGAAGCAGGTTGTTGTGTGTGTGTTCATATATTTATGGATAAACATATCCTATATTCACAGGTATTTTTGTAATAGAAGAGACGAAAACAGAAGTTGAAATCACAGGTAAAGTTTTGCTTGTTTAATTGATTTTTCTATTTGTTGTAACTGCTCTTCTGTGGAGATCTGGCACTAAATGTTGTATATGAATATGAGTAACTCTTCTGTCTCTGTAGATGGAGTGACGGTGACGGAGCGTGTGTTGATGTTCGGTGGTGTTGGACTGGCTGTGTTTGTGTTTTTTCTGACTACAGTCATCGCAGGAGGAATCATTTACCATCGTGGACAGCAGAAAGGATGGAGAGCAGCGAAACGTGCATCTATGAGGAGCTACAAATCAGCTATATGACACATTTATGTGCTTTATTTGACATCCTGACCTTTGCACTGCCACTAAAATAAGCATTGCTGTCGGGAAACACAAATGAAAACAGACAATTGTGGCTCAGATGCTTTTCCTGTTTATCAGATTTCACTTTAAGAACTGAGAACTGAAACGTAAAACTTAGGGAAACTGAGATGTTGTGGTAAAGGTCGCCTTTATTCAGCACCAGTGAAACTTAAACAGTCTTTAATGGCTGTGGTGATTTTTCATTTTTTGTGTCATTCAGTAAATGTTCAGTTAAATTTCAAAGTGCTGTCTTTAATGCTGGCTGTTTGTTAATTTAATATCAATGAACAATATGCATGCTAGAGTTTTGTAGAGAACGAGCCAATGTCCTTAAGCAAACAGTTTCTTCTTAATGCAAACAAAAGCTTTAATATCATCAGACCAGCAGGACTCGCGATAAAAATAAACATTGTGTCTGGCTATATCTTTAGACTTGTTATATATTTTTCTAGAAGAGCATTAATATGTACATATAAGCTGCTCCCTCAGGTATATTTACAAAATATAAATGTAAATCTCTTCTGTGGCACATAAAGCTTGATTTAATAAAAATGTCAACAGATGAGGTCAATAAAAAAATGTGTTGTTGGTTCTTATCTAATAAATAGCAGTAAAACTAAGAAATTATAGATGTATACGTGCATTTTCTGCCAGAAAACATCATCATTACCAAAGCTAAACTTCTTCATAACTAAATTCAGAGATGTTAGATCTGTTCTCTCACTTTCAGAGAAAAGTTTTTACATCATTGTTATGCAATGCAGAATAATGATTTCCTGTCTGACTGTGTTATGTTGATGCAACTAAAACCACAGAGGTAAGGGTGATAACAATATGCTGACTCTCAAAGAGCCACCTATGGTTAAACTTGGAGATCAAGGATGCTGGCAAGACACTGTCTTTTCCTCTGGCCTATTCAGCCGCAAGCATCAACCCCTCGCCGCCCGGAGCCAGGCTTGGGAAGCCATTCCAGGCGAGTCAAAAGGTTTTGAGACAATAAAACGGTGCTACTCGCTTCAGTTCTCTCGCAGACTCCCCAGCTTCAGGGGTGTGAATTACACTATTTGTTTCGGACACCAATTCTCAGTTCCTCTGAACCGGAGTGCAGGTTCTGCTAGAAAAGTCGCCACAGCCTACAGCGAGACAGACTTTTACAGCCGTTACTTCCTCATCCGCGAGAAGGATAGAGACTTAAGATGTCTAAACAGCACTCTGGTGAAACAGCCAACCAGAATGTGGAAACAAATCCTCTAGTAGATCTGCTCAGGGGATTGGTTTTTATCAATGCATCTGAAGGACACACACTTTTAAGAATTGCATGGATGCAGATCTTTTCCCTTTGAGGCGATAGGTAGTTTGCATCCTAAATGAACTCAACAATTGGTTGCTCTAAGCCCAATCAAAGAAGGAACTGTGTGTGCACAGACAATAACAAGCACAAACTGTGTTAAATAGAATTTGATGTGCAAGCAAAAAGGTATATTCACATTTTTACTGTGGTAAAGTAGAAAAGCGAACCAAAGGAAGAATCGTTTTGGGAAAAGAAACGAGATATTCCATGTCCAATGGAATAGTGTTAAATTCAATGATAATCAGGTGACCAGATCACAAAACATAATACAAAGCTGACAAAGCTTAAATATATGTGGTTGCATGACGTACATCTCTCATTCGGTCAAGTTCTGATAATTAATCATTTTGAGCCCTGTGTGTCTGTTTTTACAAAAAATTTGCAAATTGGTAAATCGTTGGTGTTTTCTGGTTTTAAGGTTTTTCACCTGTAAATATCTGGGCTGCAAAAAGTGAAGACAAATAAATGGACAAAGATGCAACAGAGGCCTGGTTATTGAGTGAAACCCAGTTTAATTGTTCATGATTGGTGCCTCCCTATCAAGTGAGGGTTAAGCACAGCCAAGAAGAAAAACACTTGACAGAGTTTATACTTGTTGGTTCACCCCACCAACTACGCAAAGCAAAGCCGGTCACTCTAACTCTTGATGGCTCAAATGTGGAGTTTCAAACAAAATTGAGGAATCTAGGAGTAATTTTTGATGCCAATCTAACGTTTGAGCCACATGTCCTGAATACTGTTAAAATTTAATTCTTCCATCTTAGAAATATTGCCAGATTGCGTCCAATGCAGTCGTTTACTGTTGTTGAGAGATTGATAAACACTTTTGTGTTTTCCCGTATCGATTACTGTAATGCCTTGTTAGCTGGCGTGTCAAAAGCCACCTTAAACAGAATGCAGGTTTTGCAAAATTCGGCTGCAGGAATCCTTACTAGAACTAATATACGAGACCATATTACTCCCGTTTTGGAGTCTTTGGCTTCCTATTAGGTTTAGGGTGGACTTCAAAATTTTGATGCTTACTTACAAGGCACTGCATGGTTTGGCACCTCAATACTTGACTGAGCTTTTAACTCCATACTCCAACACGTGATCTTCGTTCTTCGGATACTGGTCTTTTAACTGTTCCCTCAACTCGTTTAAGATTAATGAGAGACTTTTTCTTCATTAGCTAGTTTTTTTTTTAGGTTAGCTTTTAATTGATTTATTGTCTTTTATGTTTATTTTACAATGTATTATGTCTCTTTGTGTGCTGTATCTTTGTTGGTTTAATTGTTTCTGTACAGCGCTTTGAGATGTACATTTAAAGGCACTATAGAAAATAAAGGTTATTATTATATTATTATTATTTCGAAGCGCCACACGCTGGCGACTCCTGCTGGTCGAACAGTGAAACTGCAACACAAACCAAACGTGCAGAAAAACAGCTTTTACAAACACATAGCAAATGTTTTATCAATGGTAAAATCTGTCAAATGCAATTAACAAATCTATCTAAACTACTATTATTACTTTTAATTTTAGTAATGTCTAATTAAAATGTATACTAATGTATAAAACCGATGAGAGATCAGCTAAACCCCACAGACACTGGTTCAATGGTTGACAGAGATCATCATCGCCCTCAGTGGCGAAACACTGAGCTTGGCCACTCCCTATTAAGTCCTATTGTACTGAATTGTGGTTGTAGTTCCACCAGAGCTCCACTGGGGGCGATCGCCCATGAGTGCAAAATGAATGGGAGTCTATGGGGCTAGACGGCTAAATGTGTCTCTTTCACCCGATTGCCGTTGAGAAATCTCAGATTTGATTGTAGGTTTTGCAAGTTCAACATGGGTTATAGGTCGAAAGTTGAATGAACGAGTACTTATGTCCTTTTCGATTTCTTACGGGTTGAGTTGTTGTTGCCCATAACACGCTAGCATTCTGCTAATGAACGCTGATTGGTCAGTGAAGGACTGATTACGACCAGAGATCCCGCTTGATGGTCTTTTAAAACAACAAAACAAAAACTCTTCTAGCATCTGTGTTTGCCTGTGTCAGCTGAGTCAGCTGTGTTGTGTTTACCTGTGTCAGCTGTGTTGTGTGTTTACCTGTGTCAGCTGTGTTGTCGATGCCTCAAGAGAAAAGAAAGTGCAGAGCGCGAAAGCACCAAAGTGACTGAAGGATTGCCGTAAAGCAGTATCTCTGGTCGTACAATGTGTATGTGTGTACGTCATTGACATTTTAAAAGACTTTTTAAAGCAAATAAGTGACTCTAACACCCAGCAGTGTGTAATTTCTTTGCATCTCCTTTCAAATACAACATTCAAATTACTAGACAAAAAATTATATCCTGAGAAAAGTGGATTTTGATGTGTATAGCGCCATAGACCTCCATTCATTCTGCACTCGTCCTGTGAGCGCCCTCATGTGGAGCCAGAGTGGAACTGCAACCAGTTCAGAAGCCGGAAGTTTACTGAGAGTGGAAGTTCTGCCCTTATTAGACATTCTCTGATGAAATTAAGAAACATTTCGAAACAGTAATGACTAATGAAGCCTCGTTTACTGAAATCACGTGACTTTCCCAGTTTGATACGCGCTCCGAATCACTGATTCGAAACAATTCACAAGATTCATAATGGTTTCGAAGCTTCATGATGCAGTGTTTCGAAATCGCCCATTACTAAAGCCTAAATAAGACTGATTCAGAACTTCAGCAAGTTTTCATGTTTTAAATATAAATACTATAAACACAATAAATGTGTTTTTGTGTTATTATACCAATAGCTGTGTTTCTGCGTGTGGGAAACTAAACCTGTTAGAGAAGGAAATAAGTCGACGTGTTTATAGTCCATTGAAATGAATCATCCATTTTAATGTGATTATGATTATGCTGATGATCTTTATTAGTGGGGTCATTAATTACTGAATATCTAAAGCGTGTTGTTTATGTTTGACGTTCATTGTCACTGTTACACTGAAACAATTTATTAAAGCAAAGATTTATATTAGAGTTTGATGTTTCTTATTGGAGATTTATTATCATGTAAAAGATTGTTTCGTGTTGTAAAAAGCTTATTTGGAGGACATATTCTCATCAGTGTTGTATCAGCTTTTATATAGGCCTACCTATAGGCTATCTGCATATGTATTGTGATATTTACCCTCAGGGCAGATTTAACCCTTTATAATGCGATATACACACTTAACAACTGAATCATTCTGAGACTGACTGAACACACTCACAGATGCAGCAGACTTTAAACACCAGTCCCCGACATCATGATTTAAACAGCAAACTGATGGTAGCTAAACTATGACTAAAGTTTCAATCTCATCTACAGAATCAGGGAAAACTGGAGAACACATGATGACAGAACTGACACTGAACGACCTATTGAGTAAAACAGGAGTTACTGAGAGCTTTACAGAGAGAGTTTGTTTCCCAGCTCTTCCGGCTGTCGTCTATATGGGATTCAGTGTTTGTGCTTTGGCTGTTTCTGGCTCTTATCAAGATAGACCAATGTCTGAAAGCATAAAACATCATTTATACCGAAGGGTTCCAATCAAATAAACTATACAAATAACACTTGTAATTTGATTTCAGAGGATCTGCCAAATATATTTATTTTACAACACACATGAACATTGCACTGCATTATACATAATTGTTTTTTTTTTTTACACTGTAAAAAATTGTATGTTCTATTTGCTTAAAAAATAATAATAATAATATTATACATTATATTTTTAAAGTATTTTTTAAAGGCTTGATTTCTTTAATGAAATCTACCCGAATAAATTGTTAATTAGTCTATGACACAATGAATTTAATATTTTTAATGAATTTAGCTTTTTTATTTTAACTATGCGGTTTAGAGTGAATAAAGATGATATATTTAACTTAGAGTTATATTGTATATCTAATACACTGTCTGCTGCTAGCTCCACATCTTATTATTGCGTTATTAGCAAAGTTATTACTCATGAACAAAGTAACGTGCTGCATTATATTACATGTACAACCTAACCATAAGCCCTTTAACATAATAGAAACTCTTTCAAATGTCAAACATTACTGAACATTAAACATTAACAGATGTTTCCCTTACTCAAAAACACATAATTTCAATATTTACTCTCCATTTCCAGCCATGTGCAAAGCATGCTGGGAACAGCCTCAAAACTGTGTATGTTTCCCTAAAAACAAAATTAGGAAAATGTATCTCTTGATTTTATTAGTGAAATGTTCTCATTATTTTCTATACAACACTGAACCACAATTTTCACAATTTTCACAATTTTAAAATACACACAATATTTTAAATTTAAATGAAAATGAAAACTCTGGCTCTATAGGGAAGCAACATGAAGGACACAAAGACTAACGTCTGCCAATCAAAAGTCAAGTTTATTAAATTATAAAAGGAAAGGGGACTCCGTGTTAAAATGGATTCCTTCAGGTGACAGGTGAGCGACAGGCAACACAACACAGCTAACACTTCCCACATAACAACATGTTTGCACAGAGTGGTTTGATTCAATAAATCCAAGTGGAGATGAACAACTGAGCTGATATAGAGACTATCATTCAGTGCTTTAGTTTGCTCTGGGAAGTGGACACACACTTGTGGTTTAAAGTGTCTCTGGTGTAATTATACAGTTTAAACGTCGACATGTTTTAAACTCTAATCAAGACGAATGAATGAATGACTTTTCTGCTGGGTTGTGGATTGAGCAGTCATGTGACTCATTCTAACAGCTGACCTGAGATCAGATTTCACCGTATGTCACATGATCATGGACCTGTCAGAGAAACAGGCATTCCTTCAAATTAGAAGTATTTCATATGCAATAGATTAAATAAAACAATCATAGAATCTTTACAGTCACTGAACACCATGCAATATAATGTAAATCTTCCAACAGCTCAATCTGCTCTGAAAGAATGACCAGTAGAGGACAATAATAACCAGTTAGACTCCACCTTTAGTGGGAAGTGACATATTTCCATACTTCTAAATCACTCATCTGTGTGGAATATACTTCCAGTTATGATTTAGCTGTGGTTTTACACGTTTGGACACCAGAACAAAAGACTCATTCAAAACTTTTGACTCTGCATTGAGCTGAACTTAGTTTGATCCACCCAGTTTACGAGCGACAGACACAATGGAGAAAGTCTTTTTCTTCTGTGTATTCTCTTGTTGGATTATGCAAATCACATCCAGTGGTAAATATATTCTATTTCAAACATTCATGAAATTAACATATCAACCTCAAACACAATAGCTATTTACAGTCTAAAAGGATGTGATTTTTAAATGTCTCTCCAGATTTGTCAGCAGGAGGATCTTCTGATGTGAGAGTTCAGATGGGAGAAGACATCACTCTGAACTGCAGCATGAGAAACAGATATGAAGTCGCCTGGTATCATCTCAGATCTGAAGAGCTCGTTCTGCTGATTTCTGCTGAGAAAGAAAAAACCTGGAGAAATCTCCTGATCAAATACAATCAGAACCGAACTCGTCTGGGAATAACAGCAGACAGATCGATCACCAGAGTCTTTTTAACTATTTCTGGAGTAACAGAATCAGATTCAGGACTTTATTTCTGTGGACTAAAGTCTGCCGCTCCAGAGATGCACTTCGGCAAACCCATCAGACTGGAGATTGAGGGTAACAGATTTCAGTTTTCACATCATATGGTTAATTAAGATCTTACCATTTTAGGTTACATGTTGTCAGTATGTATATATACAGTATAAATTGGATATCAGAGAAAGTTTTTAAATCACAAACACACTGCTAATCAAAAGTTTGGACACACTGAATTATTGTTTTTTTTTTCTTGATTGAAAAATGCTAAAGGCCCTGATATGTCCTTATGCACCATTTATATTGATCCGGCGATTCAAAACGGGGTTGGAGGTACCGGATAAAAAAAAATGACACTGCCTACGTGATACACTGCCTCTGACTAAAAAAACCTAATCAATGCTGTGTCTTTTTAGTCAGAGAAGCTACGTACGTACTAGGCAGTGTAATTTTTAATTTTTTTATGTTTGGGAAGCGGGTTTTAAGTCGATTTGCCACCCCACTCTTGCGTCACTGACATCTGACACAAGCATCACTGTTTTTGAGAGGAAGGC
This sequence comes from Rutilus rutilus, assembly GCF_951802725.1. Taxonomy (NCBI): domain Eukaryota; kingdom Metazoa; phylum Chordata; class Actinopteri; order Cypriniformes; family Leuciscidae; genus Rutilus; species Rutilus rutilus. The sequence continues at coordinate 40,645,796 of NC_140216.1, read as the reverse complement.
CTCGTCTAAGTTGGCGTGATCTAAGGCATCCAACAGTTTGCAGACACCGGGCCCTATTTTAACGATCTGAAACGAAAGTATCAAGCGCAAAATGCAAGTAACTTTGTGGGCGGATTTCGACGCAAATCTAAAAGGGGTTGGTCTGAAGTAGCTTCATTACTCATAGGTGTGGTTTGGGCATAACGTGAAATAAACCAGAGCATCATCTCACATTCCCTTTAAGACCAGGCGTGCTTGTTCTATGGCGGATTGTTATTACAACGGCGGATTTACCAGGATCGGTTCACAGCCGAGGAGACCGACGTTCTCGTCAGGGCCATAAAACACAGAGAAGTGACATTGGGGATGGAGAAACACATCCAAATTAGCTTCGGTTAAACAGGCGTATGATAATTTGGGTAAATGTGTAAGCTAGATTTATGCTTATTTTTTCACATCTTCATGGACACAACAATGATTTCCCTCGTGTGGAATATTTTTTCTTGTAATTATGTATGGTTTGCAAAAATGTCAATTGCTGCGTCTGTGTAGATGAGAGAAGCAAAGTGTATGCACGCTACATTATGGCCAAGCATGTGCTCTTAAAGGGATACTCTACCGAAAAATAAAAATTCTGTCATCATATACTCACCCTCATGTTGTTTCAAACCTGTATGAATTTCTTTCTTCTGCTGAACAGAAAGGAAGATATATAGAAGAATGTCAGTAACCAGACAGTTTCTGGTCTCATTGACTTCCATAGTATATTTTTTTCCTACTATGGAAGTCAATGGTATCTAAAACTGTCTGGTTACTGACATTCTTCTAAATATCTCCCTTTCTGTTCAGCAGAAGAAAGAAATTCATACAGGTTTGAAACAACATGAGGGTGAGTATATGATGACAGAATTTTCATTTTTCGGTAGAGTATCCCTTTAAAATAGCATGTGAACGCGCCGCTGACTTTAGACGAGGTTTCTCCTGGTCTGTGGAGGAATTGTTTTCTGAAACTGCAAAATAGCACCAGGGAACGTTTGCGCCGGAACACGCCTCCTCTTTTCGCTGAACCGCCCCCGGGAGCGCAAGTTCATTCCCTAATTTACCGACGTGCGTCTGTGGAGGGAAAAGTCCGCTGTGCGTCAGATGCAAATAGAAAGATACATGCGTCAGTGTACAAAGTCAATTTGTCTGGGTGCAAGATAGGGCCCAATGCCTTCTGCGCCAAAATCATCTAACTCCACAAAATCAAAGAATATCTTCTCGGGCGATTCCATCTCTGGCAACTGCATTCGTAAATACATGATAAATGCAAGATGCTGTTGTATATGAGAACATGGAGAATCCTCCCCATATCAGGAGCATTCATTTCCTGACAGTCTATTTCAAAGCCGTGAGCTGGCCTGTGACACTTGGCCTTGAAAGAGGTGCGAAAAATTCTGGCAGTCGTTTGCACCTGGTCGCTTTGGATATTGATTACTGCATTTACCAATATATTTTCATTTGCTTTATCACAAATATTTGATGCCATTACACGTGCTTTAGGACTTCCTTGCTCAAAATCCTTTTTCCTTAAGGCTCTTTGCTTTTTTCTTAAATCGGGCAGAGATGATGTCACTGAGCCTGAGATCCATTCTTTTGCCAGTTTCACACCTGCAGTTTTATCCGGACCCAGTGATCCCAATTTTTTTTTACAAATGGCACAGCCTAGTCCAGTTTTGTCCATTGTAAGCCAGGGACAACTTTTTTTTTTCCTCTGTAAACCGAGCATCCGTCCAGATTTGCCCAATTTGAGTGTCCCCGACAAATGTACCTGCTTCATCACCATCACAATCACTCGCAGATTCAAAGTGCCCATCAGCCGTCTCGTCGTCATCTTCATCTCCTTCCCCGTGTGGGTCATCGCCATCCCCGCTAATGACAGGTGGTGCATTTGCAGCATTAATGGTAGGCGTACTACTGCTGTGTCCACTGTGGTCTCCACATTGTTGATTGGTAGAAACAATTTTTGCTTGTTTGGGATCTGACTGGTCAGCGTATCTGAAAAAGTTAAGCAAACTTTGTTGTCTTTTTGACGTTTTTCCCCTGAGTGAAAAGAGGCGAACAGCAATCTCAACCAGCACAACAAGCGCATGTGTCACTTGAAAATTCACCTCAGAACGCATCGAAAATGCAAACACAAGATTTTTGTGGAACTTCAATGGGGAATAAAGACTAACAAGACAGATAACAACATTGAACACTACACAAATAGTAATTCAATTTTTTTTTCATTTAGACATAAGTTCATTTTACACATTAGGTGCCGGATCCAATAAAAAAAGTTCCGGATCCAACGTCGGAGGTGCTGGAACATGTTCCGGTGTGTTCCGGCTCAAATGAAGCCCTGGACAGAATAGTGGGAGAGAAGCTCTTCTTAATCCATTTTCCCATACAACTAACAACTAAAACAGTTTTTTTGTGTGTGTTTGATCATTTTTACAGGTCTTTTTGTAACAGAAGAGCCAAAAGACATCACAGGTACATGATCGTTATCTTGGATGTTAATTTTTCATAGTGACTGGAGATCCAGCACTAAATCTAAGTTATGAGTTAATACTGTCTGTTTGTATGAATGTGAATAACTCTTCTGTCTCTGTAGACGAGGTGACGGTGACGGAGCGTGTGTTGATGTTCGGTGGTGTTGGACTGGCTGTGTGTGTGTTTCTTCTGACTACAGTCATCGCAGGAGGAATCATTTACTATCGCGGTTGGCAGAAAGGCTTGAAAGCATCGAAACATGGAGCTCTGATGGACCAAAGATCAGCTGAATGACATCTATTTCTGCTTTATTTTACAATCTAACTCAATATAGGCCTGTCCCTGAGCTTCACGTTGCCAGTTATATCAGCACTGCTATAGTTGTCTCAAATTAAAATAGCAAATTGTGCCTCAGATGTCTTTTCCTGTTGGCCTGATTTCACTTCCACTTCAGAGAAACTGAGATGATGTGGTAAACCTAGTCAGTTTTATAAACAGCAAACCAGTCATTACTGGTGTGGTGATTATTCAGGTTTGTGTGGTTTATTTGTGCTTGACAATAATATTCAGTTAAATATCAAATCACTTCTTTAATGCAATGTTTATTAGTTCAGCATATATAACCAATATTCAAAGATTAGAGTTCAAGTGGTATGATTTACATAACTGCAGTTTTTACATGTAAAGAGTGAGCTCAAAAAGAACAGCAAACATGTTGTTTATCTTTAGACATTATATATTTATCTATGAGCTTTAAATCTGTTTTCAAGAGAAAATATAAATGCAAACTATTATCTGGCAATTCATGATTAAATAAAAATGCAACAGATGTCTTCAATGATAAATGTATTACTGAGAGATCTGAACAAATAAACAGCAAACTAATAATTATATGTTTTTGTGTGCATTTTCTGGCAGAAAAACCTGATCATACCAAAGTTAAACCTGTTAAAACACAACTGTAAACATAACTGAATATAGTCATGTCAGATCTGCCATGATAATTTAGAGAAGAGAAAAGGTTTCACATCAATGTCGGGCAAAGCACAATAATGGTTTCCTGACTGACTTCATAATAATGATACACAGAAAACCACAAAATATGCGGTGAGGGTGGCACAATCTGACTAGCTAACTTAAAAGGGCAAATAAACAAATAAGCTAAGCAAATTAACTAAAGCTAATAAAATAAAAACATTAGTAATGAACCACTTCAAAAAATCTATTTTAAAAATGTATATCCTATTATTTTATAAATTAGGATGTTTTTGATGTAAAAATCTTGATCAAATTATAATTGGACCTCAGAGAACATTATATATATAGTTAGCCCATATAAGCTCGAAAGGAGAAACCCTGTGGAGGCTTGTGGGACCTCGCGCACAGAGAACAAGAGGGATTCTAACCATTTATCCCAATTTTTGGCGTCTTCTTGAACAAACTTACGAATCATGGTTTTCAACATGCGATTAAATCGTTCCCCCAGCCCGTCTGTTTGTGGGTGATAGACGCTGGTGCGAATCAATTTAATCCTCAACAATTCGTAAAGTTTGCCAATAATTCGTGATATCAACGCCGTGCCTTGATCGGTGAGAATCTCTTTCGGGATTCCCACCCGGGAGATTAACTGAAACAGTGCACTCGCTACGCTCTTCGCAGAAATAGAGCGTAACGGCACTGCCTCTGGGTATCACATTGCATAATCCACCAGAACTAATGCAAAGAGATGCCCTTGTGCTGATCGTTGAGGTCCGATGAGGTCCATGCCAATTCGTTCGAAGGGGACCTGCATAAGAGGGAGAGGGCACAATGGTGCTTTTGGGCCAGTGGATTTACCAACTGACATTCCCGACAAGACGCGCACCACCTGCGCACGTTCTCGTGAATGCCCGGCCAAAAAAATCGGGTCATTAGACGAGAAGTGTTGCTATTTGTATCAAATGTCTGACCATTGGAGTACAATAAGTCGCCTGGAAAAGCATTTCCCGACAGCTTTTTGGTATTAACAACTGGGTTGTATCTTCTTTTGACTGAGTGTCTTGGGTCACTCGATACAACTTCTCTTTTAAAATAGCGAAATAAGGATAAGAAAGCGATCGATCTGGTTGGAGAAGCTGCCCGTCGATGGAACAGACCTGTTCAAAGGCATGTTTGAGCGTTTCATTCTGGGATTGTTCCAGAGGAAAATCACATGCTCTGAGAGGATTCTCCTTTCAAGAGCACTCCGTTCCTCTGGCCCATCTCCCATTGGTCCTGGCTCAGCTTCTCCCAGCTGAGCAACCGCCCCCTTCCCCCGCTGTTCTTTCTTCCAAGAGACATCCGCACATAAACATCCCAATAATATGCTAAAGTCTGGCCCAAAATCAGCGGATGACTGAGGTGCGGGCTAACCGCCACCTCTACCTAATGCTTTTGTACGCGAAATTGAATAGCCACTGACATTACGGGATAATTCACCACGTCCCCGTGTACACACCGAACCTTAACCCTCTGGGGTCTGAGCTGTTTTCTGGGCCCTGGAGGTGTTCTGACATGCTCTGACATTTGTGGTTATTTCTGTTACTTGTGACATTTTCATGGCTAAAGTCTGATTACACTGTATTCAGCACAAACTCTGCTACAATAATATATCAGCAGCATGTGTGTAAAAGTTTGTAGTTTTGAGATAATGACATTTATGCGTGGTTTGTGAAAAAAAAAAAAATTCACTGAAATAAGGCCATGAAACCCCTACTGATTATTTCTTCACAAGACTTTTGAAAATTGTATCACGTAGCCTAGAATATTTGCTCTAAAACTAAGTGAAAATCACCCTGACTGCTCATTCAGATAAGACAATATATTGATTTAAAATTTTTACGACGTGTTTTGTGTGAGAAAGCTTTATGCGGGAGGTCATTAATACAGTATGTAAGCTTTTCACACCTGAGAAAGACAAAGACCCTCCCCTAACGGCCCTATCATGAGCTATCAGGCCCTGTCATTCTGGGCAACCTTGCACAAAGAATGAGGAGATTTTTAGATTTTTAGATCAAACGATCTAAAAGAATGGCTTTTAGATCGTCTGGATTTATTTACAATACAACATAATCCAAAGATACACAACAAATGACAAAAAAGCACTTATTGAAAACAATGTTCCAAAGACAGAGACCTTTCTGCCATTCCTAAAAACATTGTACATACCTTTCATTTCCAAGGTGTTTGATTTTCACTTTACCATGTTCATATACAGAGACTCATATGAATGTTGAAGTCGGCAGGACTCAGTGGCATCTGGGCCCTGAAAAAAAAAAAAAAAAAGTGAACATACTGATATCAAGAGAAAGGCCTGCACGATTCTGGGAATAAATTTTAGATTTTTCTGGTTAAAATTGCTTTTTAAAATTCACAGAATACACACACACACACACACAAATGTTTCCAACAATATATAATGAACACCAGGTTTGTTGTTCCTTGTAGGCATAGGTTATGCGCAGTGCTGCATAAAATAATAACAATAACCTATAGCAGTATATAAATCTTCCAAAAGATTTCAGTAACAACTAAGCTAGAGAAAAATATATTGATTATCATGTTACTTCAAATGTTTCCATTCGTTATGATGATATGAAATGAGATAATAGTAAAAACATGAAGCCGTTCGGTGCGTTTTGCTTTTCAAAAGCGATCACGATCCAAAATATGATACATTCAAACGCGATCGCGCTCAAATATAAAACATTATGGTTACCATATACATATCTCCGTTTGAGCAGATATCCACAAACACAGTAACAGTAACACGGGTCTAAATATTATAATATTCACCATATACAGTTCAACTGCAATGTGAAATTTATGCAACAATAACAAACTAATATGTAAGAATTTCTTACCTTACATCTTTCTTGTCTTTAAATGGCGTTCTTCTTCTTCTGGGGTAAATCCAATGTAAGCTCACGGTGCGGCTTTCAAACTCGACGAAAAGCAGAGACTTGTGAAGTTTTTTCGTGCTTTGTTTTTGAGGTAATGAGCGCGTTCGCGTTCCATGTGGAGATTTGCATGTGAATGTCTTTTGCGCTCGTGGGCGTGGTCAAATTAAAAATAATTAAAGGGGTCATATAATGCCATTTTTGTACAAGCTATTATGATTTTTTATGGTCTAAATTAAAAGTTTGTAATATACTTTAATTAAAAATTCTCATTAGTATTGTAAGAAAACACTAATTTTACCTGGTCAAAAACAGCTCTGTTTTCAGCACGCCGTTTCAGTGCATGTGTCTTTAAATGATAATGAGCTTTGCTCACCCCGCCCCTCTGTCCTGTGCGGACACCGTTTTTAATAATAACACAAAAACCATAATGCGTTGTTCATTATAAACGTGGGATTATGAATTATATTGAGAACGTCATACATAGAAAACATGCCGTAATGTACCGAGTGTAAACAGCCGCATTCACCGTGAAGCGTGCAGCAAGCGATTTGCAAAGATTAATATAAAGGTTAATAAAACGTTACACTCACTTCAGTTCTTCTGGAGGTGCAGCAGGAACACGATTAGTTGGTATGGATCCTTTTTCCAGAAGCAGCTTTTAGCAAAACCAGCTTTATACTGACCCTCGTTTGTAAAGCAGTCTGGTGTGTGAAATGATTCGCGCAAACATGAAAGCATTGACGTTGATCGTGGGGAATATTCCCTTCGAAAACAAACTCAGCCACTGCGTCTTCAGCTGTTCGGATTTAGGAACATCAATATGATGCTGTGTTCGTTATTACACCCAAGAACAGAACACCACAGTCGCTTAGAAGCCATTCTGCTCACAGACAGTCAGAGACAGTGCTCCAGCGAGACGCGCGGACTATGATTGACAGCTCGCTCACGAGCGAGGGCGGAGTCTGTGTTTGAACTGCGGCTGTCGTGGGAGGGGCGTCCGACCGTGTGACGTCACACGGTCGAACGGCTTGATTAGAGAGAGGGGAAAACATATAAGAAGATTAAAAAAAAAAACACTGGATGGATTTTTATCATTTTATGATGGTTGTGTACAGGCACTGCCAACACACATTTCAGTATAATCCACTTGTAAAAGTGCATGTACCATTATATGACCCCTTTAAGAAGCTTTTGAGAAGCTGTACATCTTAGGCAAGGCAAAGGCAAGGCAAGGCAAGGCAAGTTTATTTATATAGCACATTTCATACACAATGGCAATTCAAAGTGCTTTACATAGAAGAAATTAAAATAATAAAAAGAAATAAGAATAATTAAAACAGTTTAGAAAAATAAAAAATAAAATACAGTACAAACAGTCGGATGAACATTGGCACAGTGCTCATTCAGTAAATGCATAGTTAAACAGATGTGTTTTGAGTCTGGATTTGAATGTGACTACTGTAGGAGCACATCTGATCTCCTCTGGAAGCTGGTTCCAGCTGCGGCTGGCATAATAGCTAAAAGCGGACTCGCCATGCTTAGAGTGAACCCTTGGTATTTCAAGCTGATATGATCCTAATGATCTGAGTGATCTGTTGGGTTTATATTCAGTGAGCATATCTGCAATGTATTGAGGTCCTAAGCCATTGAATGATTTATATACCAGTAATCTTAGAGGGTTAACCATGCGGCTCTTATCCAATGCCCCCGGTTGAATCAGGCTTTGATGAATAGAGGTTTGGTTACATCCTGAATCCACCAAAGCCTGATACGTACCCCCTTGATACTCACAGGTATCTGGTACAGACCAGCTTGATCGGGGGCAGCCTGCGGCGCGTCCGGGACCCGGATCATTGTCCCCACCTCCATCACCTGGCTCCGATCTATAAAATGTCTTGGATCCCCGCAACGCCAACAGGCCGGCCCAGGCTTCCCCGCTGCCTTAGTGTCAGGAAGCGGGTCAAGGAACCGGCGTGGAGAGAGCGGAGGAACGGGAGGTGCTGCGGAGGTGACAGACGACGGCCCCGCCCCCCTAGTCAGAGCTCTGGAACTGGTGGACAGCTCAGCCGCTGGGTCAGTCCTCCATCGGGGTGCTGGTCAGGGTGGGAGACCCCCTCGGGACCTGCGAAGCAGGGCAGGTTCAGAGGGGGGAGAGGGGAAAGACACAAGGGAAGAGGGAGAGAGAGAGAGAGAGAGAGAGGGAGAGAGAGATAGAGAAACTGCTGGAAGGGGTTCGCTGATTCCGGGGTAACATCACCATCTGGTCCTCCTCCAGTTGGATGGCCTGGTTCGTTGGCACTGGACCCACTGTGCGGACTTCTTCGGCAGTCGCGCCACAAACTGCTCCAGTACCACCGTGTCAATGATTGCGTCCACGTCACTTCCCCCAGCCATCAGCCATGAGTCCCGGAGCTGTTGCGTCATCACGAAGGATGGCGAGCTTCAGGTCTTCATAGGTTCTGGACTGGTAACTGCTGTGCGGCCACCTGCGCCTCTCCGGAGAGCAGAGGAATTAGCCGCACTGACCAGTCCGCTTTTGCCCACCCACATGCTTCAGCGGACCTCTCAAACAGGTCAAGGAACGCCTCTGGCTCATCCTGCAGACCCATCTTATTGAGAGGAACGTGAGCAGGCTGGTCAGATTTAGTAGCAGGAACCTCCCGGTCAATCCAGCTCCGGATCTGCTCGTGGTCTGCCTGCTGGGACTGGACGAGGGCATGGAACCGTCGCTCCTGGTCTTCCCTCAAGGCCAGCAGTGCTTCATGATGTTCTCGATGCAGACTCACGAGCGATTGTATAACATCCGCAAATGGCGATCCTGGCAGTGACTGCATGACGGTGGCCCTCTTCTTCCTTCCCGGGTTTCGGCACCAGTGTGATGAGGCTCAGTGTGTGTGAAGGAAGAAGACAGGGTCGGCGTGACTGGGACTCGTACGGCTTTTATTCAAAGTAAAATAAAAATAAACAAAAGGTGCGCCCACTGCGCGTTCACCACAGGTTTTTTACTACAGCACAGAAAATTGACAATACTGTGTGAACTGTCACAAAAAGTGAAAAATAAAAAAAAAAATATATATTTTTAAATTAAGTGACAGTTCACACAAGCTCTTTCCGCTGCATCAGCTTTCTCTGTTTCACATAAACTCTTCCCGCTGTCATCAGCTTTCTCTTGTCACTGTCACGCTGCGTACGAGTCCTCAGTCCTCAGTCCTCCTCCTCCTCCTGAGCCATAAAAGCCTGATGTATGTGTGTGTGAGTGTTTACAAAAAACACACATCAGGCTTTTATGGCTCATATATGCAGTTCAAAAGGTTTGTTTTTACCATACAAATATGTTATTAAAAATACTTGAAACTGAAACGGATGGGTGCTGTTGAAAAGGAAAGGCCTACTTGATATATTAGATGAATGATTGATCTTTGATATAAATTTCAATTTCAGGAAGTGCTTCATTTGTGGGTTACGTTCAGTTTTGTTTTTTGCTCACTTTACACTATGGAGAAATGAAGCCTCTTAAATCTTTGAAGCTTTTCTCTGATTGTTTGCAGGAAAGACTCGAAGCATCAGGAATGTCTAATCTTGTCTAATCTCTAGCGCCATCTTGTGGCAGGTACAATTACAGACACAAACTCTGTTGTTTTTATCCATTAAGCACAAATAAAAGCCTGACAACCAGTAGCACCTCACTGCAGTACACGAGATCGAGGGGGTGGAGTTGGATCCAGATCAGGGGGTGGAGATGGGTAGGTTTAGGGCTGGGTTTAGGGATCGAGGGTGGAGATTGGTAGGTTTAGGTGGGAAGGTGTAAGGTGTAAGGTGGGAGGAGTTGGATCTGGATCCAACTCCTCCCCCTGGATTTCATGTTCTGCAGTGAGGACCATCTGACAATGCTGAATGTGTTTAGTTTTCTGATGATATAATTTACATATTAAAGTGTGGCAATGAATTAAATTTAACAACAACAATAATTATAATAATAATTATAATAATACCAACAGAGTTGTTTAAAAAAAAAAAATATATATATATATATATATATATATATATATAGTTATGGCAGAATACATGATATGATAATGAAATATAGGCTATAGGCTTACATAAACCAAATTTTTTTTTTAGTAAATGAACATTGACTTGAAGCAATCACGTGACTAGAAAGAAAAAACAGTACATGCTCCGGGACAAAGCCGTCAGTGAGTGACTGAGTATAAAAATAAAAAGTCACGAAGCATACCGTATATCTACAACATCATAGAGCTCTGACACGTGCATCAGCTTTATAAGTGTGTGTACAGGACAGTCGATTTGTACTGCATTAGATCCTTAAAGACACAATAGATCGCAAGTGGTATCAAATCAATAATTTGCGGACGTGTGTGTGTGTGTTTGTGTTAAACTTTTTTGTGTGTGTTTGTGCGATTTCTGTGTCCATGTCAAACTGGTTAAAATTATGATGGGGATTTCCCGGGGATTCACCTGATGACACACTATAATGGGAGGCTACTTTGTTGTGTTTTTGTTTCATTTCTCACTGAACCGTGTTGTGGATTACAACTGTCGACGCCTGATGATACAATTCCTGCAGAACCATGTAAGTTTTTAAATGTAAATCCAGCTGTGTTGTGTTCTAGTGTTTCTGTTTGTTTAATCCTGATATAGTGACGTGGAAATAATGCTGAATCAATAATTGCTGTTATGATGATGTTTCTTAATTTATAGAGATAATTATTAGATTGCTAGTTAATTTCTTTAGCCTGTTGTTCGTGTATTGAGTTTGACTGATCATTTTCAGAATAACACAGGAATCATTTAATAAAAGCCAAAGATTCAGGTTATAGTTTGATGTTTCTTATTTGACATTTTTATCATGTTATCATTTTATCAGTCATTGTTTAGTAATATTTCACCATTCATGAAAGCGTTTTATCCCTGTATAAATGTGTGTGTGTATCTGTGACATAAACCAGCTCTTCTGTTTTAACTTCAGGGTTTCTAAACTTCTGCTGCTGCTGTTTTGCTTTATCAAATATAGCGGTCAGTATCATTTTTGTTGATATTAAATTGTAACAATGTTTGATTATCAGTTCTCTGTTCATCCAGTCGATTATTTCTCTTTTACACCAAGTGACTTTGCTTTTGGAAATTACCCAGCATATCTATTACATCATCACTGACATGACATCATTCAGTTCATCTATTAATAAAGTTCAGGAATTCACTGCAACTGCAGTATTTTAGCAGTTTCTGATCTTCCCCTGTTCATGAATGAAGCTCTGAAAGGCCAATAAGACACAATACTGTCCTAAAAGTGGATCAGGTCTTACCTGTGAATAAAGTGAGAATAATCCTCTGGGATTTAGACACATATGGTGTTTAAAATACATTATATTTTTCTGTGTGTTTGCAGAAACCAGCCCTCGATCTGTGACGGGGAAGAAAGGAGGAAATGCCACCGTCGTGTGGATTTGAGGACAGAGACATTTCAGATATAGTTTTAGGCAGATTCTCAAAACACATCCTTGTTTGTGAGAAAGGAAAATGTAAGAGTAAAAATGGTCGAGTGTTTAAAGAAGGATCATGTGACGTCTTCATCGAGGATCTGATCTACAGTGACGCTGGGAAATACATTCTGAGAATCCATTCTCAAACAGAAGTGGAGCGGAAGTACCATCTTCATATTCATGGTAAAGTCAAAATTGAGTGTTTATTTTTATTTATTTTTATTTATTTAGTGTTCTGGATTTCCTTCAGTGATAGTGTTGGTCTGCATGCAGAGACACTGAATGGGACACGTCCCGCATAATATATAAGATCAGTCGTCTCCAATATGGGTTTAACAATGGCTGATTCTTAAATGTTTACATTTTTTCCCTTTAATCCTTAATATTTCTTATGGTCTTGATTGACACCATTATAATAATGATGAATGTCTCTGTTCCTCCTCAGATGAGATCTCTGTGAAGAAAGGCGAGAAAGTAAAGATGAATGTTCTGTTGTCCAGCGCTTATAAAGTGGAGAGAAACTCTAGTGAAGGCTGGACAGAGGTGTGGACGAGAGGTCACGGGGTCAAAAGTGATCGACTGACTGATCATGATGGAAATCTGACCATTAATAAGTTTACAGTCACTGACACTGGAACATACAGAATTCTGGATTATGAAGGAGAAACCTTGATCACAGTCTCAGTCACAGGTGAGAGAAGATCAGTGGATGAGGAGAAATATTATTTTTGGACAGCTGAGATTTTCATGATTTGAGCACACTGTAAAAAATGTAACCGTGATTTTTACGGTAAAAAAAAAAAACATTATTGGTTTTACAGACTTAACTTAAAATTTACAGTAATAAACCGTAATTCATTCTCTGATATAATGTGAATTTAACATCCTATTGAAGTATTAATATCTGTTTTGTACCATTGTAATACACTGATAACCACCAATCACAGCAGTGATGAGAGTCACATGATCAATCAAAGCTCATCACAAACAGCTCTTCCTCAAGAAATGTAATACTAATATAATAGAAGCTGCACAGTGTCATTCACACAAACATTAAACACCATCACGGTAACACACATGAAATTTTAAAAATGCAATAAACATTAATTTAACAACATAAAATGTAACATAAAACGCACTCGGTTACTTACGTAATCTCGGTTCTCTCTAGAGAGGGAACGAGTACTGCGTAAGACTTACGCTTGGGGGAAAGTCTCTTTCCGCGAGATATTGAAGCCAAAAATTGTCCTTAATTTTTTATATAATGCAAAACGCGTTGCAGCAGCATACAGACATAGGGGAGGCAGCTTGCGCGCCTATTGGCTGCCCTGCGGCAACTGCAGCAGCCTATCGAGAAGGCCCTCTTGACGCCTTGACCAATGGGGGTGCTTCGCGCCCATTTGCATAGCGTCCCGCCGAAATAGGCGTGGCCTAGGGCTATAAATATAGCGTCGAGAGGCTGGTTCACTGGTTTTCATCGCCGGAGCGAACCAGAGCGAACTGCAGGCACGGCAAGGGTACGCAGTACTCGTTCCCTCTCTAGAGAGAACCGAGGTTACGTTAGTAACCGAGTACGTTCTCTTACGAGAGGTTCTCTCGTACTGCGTAAGACTTATGCTTGGGGAACACAATGTAAAACGCCGTGCGTGCTGAGATCCAATACCAAAGTCCCAAGGGCACGTGCCCGGGGTCCATATGGTACATGACCATCAGGGACTCACAGAGAGTCCAGGAAGAGAGGCTAAAAGCATCCTTCCTGAATAAGTAGCATCCCACCAGGGTGCTTTAAGATAATAGTGTTCCACACAGTCAGGGCGAAATTTGGCCTGATCTGATGAAGATTATGGGTCTTACAATTGCCCTCAAGGGTGCATGATCGATCGGCGAGCATTGCTCGAGCAGTTCCCAGTATTCTGAGCCGATATCGGGGCAGATAGTACTGGCTTAATAGACCGAAAGCAGCTTATCTTGTAAAGCGGGAACTTCCAGGTTATAAAACCTGATAAATGTAGACGGGGAGGCCCAGCCTGCCGCCATACAGATATCATGTAAAGAAATCCCACTAGACCAAGCCCACGAAGAGGCCATGCCTCTTGTGGAGTGCGCTCTGACACCTAATGGACATTGCAGGCCCTTAGAGGTGTATGCCAGCACTATGGCATCAACTATCCACCTGGATAGGGTCTGTTTCGTCACAGCTAGCCCCTTAGAGCGCCCGTAGAACGAAACAAAGAGCTGCTCTGTCTGTCTGAAAACAGACGAGCGAGACACATAGGCTCTTAATGCCCTGACAGGGCAGAGCAAAGCGGCGTCCTTCTCCTCGTCAGGGACCAGTAAGGCCGACAGGGAAATGACCTGGGACCTGAACGGTGTGTTGAGGGATTTAGGAACATACCCGTGTCTCGGTTTGAGCCTGACAATAGAGTCATTTGGCCCAAACTCCATACATGTCGCGCTTACTGAAAGCGCTTGTAAGTCCCCCACACGCTTTACTGAAGCGAGAGCCAAAAGAAACGCTGTCTTGAAGGACAAGTGTTTGATATCCACAGATTGGATTGGCTCAAATGGGGCACCTTTCATGGCCTCCAAGACCATGGAAAGGTCCCATATGGGAACTGAAGGAGGTCTGGGAGGATTTAACCTCTTCGCTCCCCTTAGGAAGCGAATGACCAGATCGTTCTTCCCAAGTGACTGGCCTAGCGTTGGTTTAGTAAACGCCGTTATAGCTGCCACATAAACCTTGAGCGTGGAAGGGGTTCTGCCAGGGCTCCAGACTAACTTTTTTCACCTCCGTCCTGGAACCGTCCTGAAAAACGATTTGAACCGTCCTAAAGTGAATGTCAACCGTCCCAAAATAAACATGTTGTTTCTGTACTTTGTTATTATCATCTATAGTTGTTAGCTGTTAGTCACATAATAAAAACACCATTAAAATGTTTAGGATATATATTATTATATTTATTTAGCTCCATTCAAAGTAGTTATCTGTAAACAGGTAAAAAACTGATTTAATAAAAAATAACAGGAGTTAAATGCTTTTTTGTATTCATGCAGAACAAATCATTTTTTTTCCTTTTTCTTTTTTTACATATATGAAAATTAAGATAAAAATACATACAGCTCAAAACGTTTTTGAGTTGGTTGGATTAAAAAAAGAACAAATAAATACTGGTGACTAGCCTACATATCTCGAAAATATCATCAATATCAATTCTTTATTCTTTCAAGCAGCAGACATACTTATTTGTATGAATTAAATATAATGAATCATTATTAAAGCTATTAACGAGCAGTGAATGTTTTTCTCTTTTTCTTTTGTTGCTTGATCAATATTAAGGACTAAGACCGCATTAGGTTTATTACCCACTGTCACTTTAAGACATCGGATCATGTCCATGACATGCGGATCCAATTGCACTGATGCACATCCGATACACTCAAAACTGTTTAAGACATAACCAACATAGTTTACGTGAATACTCTCCAAAACGGACATTTCGACATAATGTTGTGTGTATTTGTCCATTCAGACACGAAAGAGAGCTCAATTCAGTACTCACGCGCTGTATAGGTGTCTATGTGCATGGCTGCACGCTTCGGGTCGGGTGTGCGCGCACAGAAAACCGTACCGAATAGAGCTCTTTTTTTGCGTCGTCACTCTTATTCAGATCTATATCTGTCTGCTCTACTCATTCTCCCAGACGTTTACATTTTTTAACGTTTTATGAGACATGCAGTGCATGTCAACCCGTGTGCCGCTGGGTAGATCAGCACGTTACAGTACAAATGTGCGCATCTACCACAAACGCAGGACATCAGTTCTGACTGGATCGCTTCCCAAATCGTCACTATCTAACATTTTTGGCTAGTTTTTATTCGTTGACGAAAATGTCAATAGATTTTCGTCATGGTTTTTGTCATTAAAAACTAGTTTTTATTTAGTTATCGTCTCATTTTTGTCTGTGAAAATAAGCCATGTGATAGATGTACCACGAAACAAGTCTCCGGGTGAGTAGCCGGCCAGTGATAGTAACTATAGTAACAGCATGAGAAGACGCGCTCCGTTGTAGTCAGCGCTTGGTCAGTTAGTATTTAAATTTTCTAAGTAAGATTACCCTAATAGTAATAAATGAACACACATACAAAAATGTCTTTCGTCCTGTAGGCATCCTGGAGAATATTTCTGTTCGTCCTAAACACATTTTCTGTCGTCCCCAGGACGATAGGACGCCGTTTGTCTCGAGCCCTGGGTTCTGCCCTTTTCCAGAAGCTCTTGTAGGAAGGAAAGAACGTCCATCACCCCACAGTCCTGGGGCGACGCGCCACGGGCTGTGCACCAGCTAGAAAACACAGACCATTTCGAGGAATAGAGCCGTCTCGTAGAGGGAGCTCTAGCCTGCGTGATCGTGTTTAGCACTCCCGTAGGGAGGTGAGCGGGTACCCATTGATGGCCCACACGTGTAGGGCCCAAAGCTCCGGGCGAGGATGCCAAATCGAGCACTTGGCTTGGGTGAGGAGGTCTCTCCTCAGAGGTATTGGCCATGGGGCAGAGCTCGCTAGCTGCATCAGAACTGGGAACCAAACCTGTTTTTTCCAGAACGGAGCTACTAGTAGCACTGAGCATCCGTTTTCCCTGATCCGCTCTACTACCTGAGGTATGAGCGCAATGAGGGGAAAAGCATAGAGCGGGCAGCGGGGCCATACGTGAGCCAGCGCGTTCCTGCTCTGAAGTATATCGGGCAGTGAGCGTTTTCTTGAGACGCAAACAGGTCTACTTCCGCTTTGCCGAACTTCTTCCACAGCAATTGGACTGTCTGTGGATGTAGGGACCATTCTCCTGCTGGAACATTGTTCCTGGACAGTCTGTCTGGTCCCAAATTCAAGTGGCCAGGCACATGGGCTGCTTTCAGCGAGCGCAAATTGTGCTGGGCCCAGACCAGGAGGTGTTCCGTCAGCCTGTGAAGGGTTCAGGATCTGACACCTCCCTGGTGATTTATAAAGGCCACCACCGCCATGTTGTCCAAACAGACTAAAACGTGGTGTCCTGCTATCTGGGGATAGAAGCGCCTGAGTGCTTTGTCGACTGCCATCATTTCCAGGCAGTTTATGTGTAGAAGCTTTACCCGTTCTGACCATAGGCCAAAGAACGGTCTGCCCTCGAGCAGCGCTCCCCATCCCGAGGTGGAGGCGTCCGTGGACACCACCTTCACACTCGAGGAAGTCCCCAGGCTTACTCCTGACCGGTACCAGTCGGTCGCCGTCCAAGGTTTCAGGGCTGAAACGCATTTCTGATCGACCTTGAGGCGAATACGACCGGAAGTCCACGCTCGGCGCGTCACACGCGCTTGGAGCCAGAACTGTAGAGGGCGCATCCGAAGGAGGTCCAGCTGAAGCACTGGCGATGCTGCGGCCATGAGGCCCAGCATCCTTTGAAACTGTTTGAGCGGGACCACAGCGCCGCAGCGGAAGCTTTCCGTCATGCGCTGAACGGCCAGTCTGCGTTGTGGCGATAACTGAGCTGTCATAGACAGCGAGTTCAGGTCTGTGCCCAGAAAAGATATTTTCTGACTGGGAGACAGCGAACTCTTCGCCCAATTGACTTTGAGACCTAATTTCTCTAGGTGCTCGAGTAAAATGGTCATGTGTTCTATGAGCTCTGTACGAGACTGAGCCAGAACTAGCCAATCGTCCAAGTAGTTCAAAACTCGCATCCCCCGAATTTTCAGGGGAGCGAGGGCCGCGCGTCCATGCACTTCGTGAACGTACGGGGTGCTAAAGACAGGCCGAACGGTAGGACTGTATACTGATATGCCTGGCCCTCGAAGGCGAATCTCAAAAATCGCCTGTGACGTGACTCTATTTGTATTTGGAAATACGCGTCTTTCAGATCTATCGACGCAAACCAGTCCCCCTGGCGAATTTGCGAGAGGATTTGTCTGGTAGTGATCATTCTGAAAGGGCGCTTTGAAAGCGCTCTGTTCAGCCGTCTTAGATCTAGAATGGGTCTGAGACCCCCGTCTTTTTTCGGTACCAGGAAATATCTGCTGTACAGGCCCCCTTCGCTCTGAGCTTGAGATAAGGGTTCTATGGCCCCTTTGCTCAAAAGTTTTGCTATCTCGGCTCAAAGTAGATGTGCTACTTCCTTCTTTACCGTAGTTTCGATTCGCATGATGTTAACATGTTCTGTTCTGTCTACATAGACTGCTGTTACAAGAACTGAACACTAGAGGGGAGTAGAGGTTAAGGGGATGAAAAAGGAGACACAGTAGAGACACAGGGAGTCAGTTGATCTGGATTGAAAAGTGAGCATCCAAGAATTCTTGTGCCATCGTTTCTTTATTGTTTTGAAAAGTTAACTGACAGTATAACAAATTGGCGACGAGGTGGTCTGCATCTATATTGCGTGACGATGGCTGCACTGAACGCTCCATTTCCAGAATTATTTCTGCCTTGCCCGGGTGAGCCCAGCATTCCATTCACAACGTGGACCAGGATGTTCCGCAACTATCTCCTTGTCGTGGGAGCTACAGGTGATGCTTGGCCAGAGGAAAGGAAAAGAGCCTTGCTGCTTCATTGCTTAGGAACCGAAGGGCAAAGGATTTTTTATACTTTACCAGAGACTGGAGATACAGTCTGCTATCACTGCATTGAGCACACATTTCACCCCTGCCATAAATGTCGTGGTAGAACGTCATAATTTCCGGAAACGAGTGCAAGGGGCTCACGAGTCTATAGTGAATTATATTGCTGCACTGAGACAGTTAGCTGCAACTTGTGATTTTCCTAATACAAATGACATGATTCGAGATCAACTCATTGAGCATGTGTCAGATCCCCGAATCTGCGAGAGACTGCTCTTAAGATCTGACCTTACACTGGCAGAAGCTATTGCAACTGCGACCCAAATTGAGTCTGCATCAGAACAAGCAAAGGCCATCGGAGAACAGCGTTTTCCTGTGGAAGCTGTCCAAGTTCAACAAAATGCCATTCAGCGCAAACAGCAAAGAACCACATTCAGCGCAAATACCTTTTCAAAAGCCAATCCACGCTCATGTTTTCGTTGTGGTTCTAGTGGTCACTTGGCTAATGCAAAGGAGTGCCCGGCTACAAGAGCAATATGTACAAACTGTAAAAAAGAAGGACACTTTGCACGCGTGTGTCGTTCGGCTCCTACGCACACAGTTAGAGAAGTTGAATTACCCGAGTACACGTTACTGTTAATTCAAGGATCCAGCATGCACAATATAATCCAGTGTGCTGTGGGCATTCAGACGCCCAAGTCCTTTGCAAATGTGGAACTGATCGTGGATACTGGCGCTTCAGTATCAGTTCTGCCTCGATCTGTGTATGAAAAAAACTTCAAAGGTACACATTTGCAGCCATCGACCGCACGACTAGTTACGTACTCACGCTCGCCTATTAATGTGCTCGGCTGTATGCCAGCTACTGTTATTAAAGACAATGCTGCATGCTCTGCCACCTTCTTTATTGTGGAATCAGGAACTGCTCTAATGGGGATGGACTTGATATCTGCTCTACACCTCTGCATAGAAGGGAATACAATCATTCCTGCACGAGTCTCCGACTTACCTGCTTCACTTCCCCTGACACCGGTGATGCAGCTTTCTTCTTCTGCACCTGCGACAGGCTGTGTGAAAGGGTTCATGCATAAAGTGAAGGTGTTACCCTCCGCTGTACCGGTGCGACAAAAACTGCGACGTCTTCCTTTCTCAGTACGTGCTGCTGTGTCTGATGAACTGAACCGCCTTCTCAGCGCAGGTGTAATAGAGAAAATTGATGCTTGACCGTGGATCTCACCGATTGTTGTAGTACAAAAGAAGACGGGAGGAATTAGAATGTGTGTTGATTTGCGGGAGCCCAATAAGGCTATTATAGTGGATGCTTACCCTCTGCCACACATGGATGAGACCTTAGCTGCCATGTCAGGTGCAACTGTTTTTTCTACCATTGATCTGGAAAACGCTTACCATCAGGTTCCGCTTCATCCAGATAGCCGTGACCTTACAGCGTTTATAACGCATGACGGGCTGTTTCGTTTCTGCCGTGTTCCGTATGGTCTCGCATCACCTCCGGCCGCATTCCAGAAAATGATGTCAATAATACTGAAAGGTGTTCCCAATGTACAGAATTACTTAGATGACATCATCTGTTTCGGACGTACGCAGCAAGAACATGACGTTGCTTTGGATGGTGTGCTCAAACGTCTAAGCGAGGCTGGTCTACGAATGAATGAGAAAAAATGTAATTTCCGTCAGTCCTGTTTGCGCTTTCTCGGACACATGGTGAATGGAGATGGTATCCAACCTGATGGAGAACATTTGCAAGCAATAATGCAGGCCCCAGCCCCAACTGATGTCACCAGTTTGCGCTCCTTTCTGGGTATGTTGTCCTGGTATAATAAGTTTATACCTAATTTTGCCACTCTCGTCGAGCAGTTGCGTGCATGCCTGTGCCAGGATACTGAATTTGAATGGACTGATGATGCCCAACAGAGCTTCATGGATGTTAAGAAATGCTTATTGGACAGTTCAGCACTTGCTCTATTTAACCCAGAACTACCAGTCATTGTGTCCACTGATGCATCAGATTATGGTCTGGGAGCGATATTATCGCAGATGCACCCAGATCACAGTGAACGCACAGTAGCATTTGCGTCACAATCCTTAACCTCAGCCGAAAGGCGTTATTCAACTGTGGAGAAAGAGGCTTTAGCGTGTGTTTGGGACGTCGAGAAGTGGCGCACATACCTCTGGGGCAGACGTTTTACTCTGCGCACTGATCATCAGGCGCTGACAACACTGCTGTCTACGCGGGGAGCTGGACGTGCCGGGATGTGCATTGCTCGGTGGTCAGCTCGCCTTCTGTGCTTCACTTATGACGTTGTGTATCGAGCGGGCTCATCAAATCATGTTGCTGACTGCCTGTCACGGTTACCTCTTCCTCTCACTTCTGCTTCTAACACTGATGATGAGCCAGAGCTTGTCGCTTTACTGTCTACTGCCTGACTGCGATTTCACCATCCGAGTTCAAAACTGCTGCAGCCTCGTGTCCTGAACTGACCGCTGTGTGCACTCAAATCGAAAAAGGATGGCCTGTTTCTGTAAAAGCTGTGCATACCGACCTTCAACCCTACTATAATGTGAGGAATGAACTGAGTGTCAAGGAAAATGTGGTGTTCAGGGACACCCGTCTAGTAGTTCCAGTGACATTGCGATATACAGTAATAGCTCTCGCGCACGAAAGTCACCAGGGAATCGTGCGGACAAAGCAGCGCTTACGCGAACTGTACTGGTTCCCTGGAATGGATAAGATGATCCAGACTCAGGTCTCCTCGTGCGAGTTGTGTCAAAGGCTGGATAAATCTGCTCGCACTGTTACCGCCCCCCTCCAACCGGTACCTTTTCCAGATACACCGTGGAGTAAACTGGGCATGGACATTGTTGGTCCGTTTGACACTGCTGTTTGGGACTGTAAGTACGCTATCACCTTAACTGATTACTATTCCAAATGGCCAGAAGTTGCCTTTACATCGTCTGTGACGACGGGGGTTGTGATTGACTTTCTCAATGGCGTTTTCAGTCGCCATGGTTACCCGGTAGAGTTAGTTACGGACAATGGGCCACAATTCACGTCGGATGCGTTCACAACCTTTCTGCCAGAAAGAGGTATTGCGGCAGTTCGCACGGCTGTGTATCATCCAGCGGTGAATGGTGCCATAGAACGTTTTAACAGAGTTCTTAAGGACTGTGTACAGTCGGCTATAGTACAATCTAGGCCGTGGAAGCGTACTGTTACAGACTTTCTTCAAGTTTACCGCTCTACTCCACATGCCACCACGGGAGCTTCACCATTTGAATTGCTCCATGGCCGGAAGATGAGAACAAAACTGAACGTTGCCCTTCATTCTCCTGCCAGCATTCTCCAGCCAGCGGCTGTTCGCAAGCGAGTTGTTCTTAAGCAATCCCAGATGAAGCGCTACACTGACGCAAAACGTGGCGCACAAGTGGTTATCCTACAAAAGGGGGACAGGGTGCGAGTGCGCAAGCCCTTTCATGTGCCGAAGGGACACTGCAAATTTTCTGATCCTGTTGAAATTGAGAAACAAGTGGGTCCGAATACCTACTTACTAGAGGATGGAAGGAAATGGCATTCTTCACAATTGGCACGAGCTGTTCAGATGCCTGATCCTGCACCTGATCTTGCGGAGGAAACCTCCTTCTATAAAGCTGATAACTTTCCGCAGGCTGAGGAACGTCCAACAAGAATGCGCAACCCTCCCTCATGGCTCAAAGATTTCGAGACATAAATGTATAGTTATACATTGCATAGCCTATACGTTCTGTTCCTGTTATAATTAAGATAAGGGTTTTAGTGCCCAAGCAATATTCTGTAAAGAGAAAAAAAAAAATAGGCTACTGTTCAAATAATTGTACTTCCTTGGGTTCATTGTTTAATGTTGGTATGAAACATTTTGTTTTCATGGTAATTACTGGTAGATTAAATGGGTAGGAAAATATCTTACGTATTGGGGGGATGTTGTGTCTACATAGACTGCTGTTACAAGAACTGAACACTAGAGGGGAGTAGAGGTTAAGGGGATGAAAAAGGAGACACAGTAGAGACACAGGGAGTCAGTTGATCTGGATTAAAAAGTGAGCATCCAAGAATTCTTGTGTCATCGTTTCTTTATTGTTTTGAAAAGTTAACTAACAGTATAACAGTGTATATATAAAATTGTAATTGAGAGTTATGATAACGTCAATAATTAAGCAGCTACAACTGTATCTTTAACTGTAACAGACCGGGGTGGGTCTGACTTCTTCCCACTCCGTTTCGAGCAATTGATTGATTTATGTTGTTAAAGTAAGGTGAATTTACCAAATGCTTCTTTATTGCCTTTGTATATTAGATCCTTCGGCATGACGACAAGTTCTATAATTCCGCTTATGCGTCATCAATCAACGCCTTAGTTATTGTAAGAGGTTAGCGACCCCCTAGCGGCGAAAAAAATTATTGTAACTTTAAAAGATGTTGCATGCATATAATTAGAAAAATTCCCATATAAAAGTATAAATTATCTGGAAGTAAATTAAAGGTTGTATCAGCGATTTCAGGCCCAAACATAAATGATCACATTAATCTAATCTTTCCTAACGATCCGCTAGCTGCCCGCCCCATAAGCAAGCCGTCAAAAACCGCGTCTCTGTAGGCAGCCTAGGCTCTGAGATCTGCACACAAAAACAATTGGTTTCACCAACCACTCAAAACCAAAACAAATAGTGTTCCAACCAATCAACGACAGGGGGAGGGTGTTGTGAGCGCACGTGCACGGCTGCCTATGATGGCTGCACGCGAAAACCTCACAACACCCACCCCTGTCGGTGTGAAAAGCTTTGGGAGTCAGACAGGCTGAAACCAGCACAAAAACACACTCAGCAATATACTTTTTTTATACGTTTTATAATTGTTATCAACAAAATGCCAAAAAATGCAAAGGAAACAAAGGAAAAGCCAACATAAAGTATGTTAGTGAGGTGTTGCACCAACATATTCTGCCTAAACAGCTGCCATTAGTGTTCAGTTGGTGACATCAAGCAACATATCTATAGTTTATAAATGAACAGCATTTTTCATACTCATCAAACCATTCAGCTGTCAACAGTTTGTATGCAATGTAATCAGATTTGTTTCTTTCCCATGTTACATCTCACTGCTGTTCCCTTTGACTGTTTACTATGGGATTTTCAGGTATTCTTTGTAAAGCTGTATTAAAAATATGTATTGAGAAAACACTATACCATTAAAAACACTCGCTCCTTTATAAATGTCTTAAACACTTTTGATGACGTAATATTTGGATTTTGGATACAATATTTGTAATTGTAATTAATTCATTAATTCATTAATTTTATATGGAATTTGATCATATTTGTAGTTTTGTTTTTGTCATACGTGACCCTGGATCACGTCACCAGTCTCGAGTCACACGGGTTTATTTGTGGCAATATCCAACAATACATTGTATGGGTCAAAATTATCGATTTTTCTTTTATGCCAAAAATCATTAGGATATTAAAGTAAAGATCATGTTCCATGAAGATATTTAGTAAATTTCCTACTGTAAATATATAAAACGTGTATTTTTGTGAGTGAATGCAGCACAATCGTGAACATAAATGGACAACTTTAAAGGAGATTTTCTCAATGTTTAGATTTTTTTGCTCCTATAGTTTCCAGATTTTTAAAAAGTATATCAGCCAAATATTGTCTTATCTGAACAAACTATTCATCACTGGAAAGATTATTTTATCAGATTTCATGTGATGTATAAATCTCAATTAAACAAAAAAAACCCATGTGACTGTTTTTTTTTTGGTCCAGGGTCACATATAGCTTACTAATCTAAGAGCAGCACAATGGTTGTTGGACTTATGGCTTATCGTTCATTACTGTGTCAAATAGATATAAAATATCCGTCCTCATCACCTGAGTGTGACTGTGAAGGTTTAGATCATCAAATATGTGCAAATATGACTGTCTTGTGAGGTCAGCAATTGCTGTTTTTGTGCTGTTTGTCAGTGAAGGAATATTGCAGATCATGCTCTATTGAATCTTTATTGTAGAGCTCATTGAATATGTGTGAAACTCTATACAGCCGACCAGCACAACAGAAATCCCTATCAATATATTTATATATGAGAATTAACCATGAGACAATCATTCCAGAATATGACAATGCTTCCAGTATCTGCTGTGTGTGTGTGTGTGTGTGTGTGTGTGTGTGTGTGTGTGTGTGTGTGTGTTTGTGTTTACAAAAAACATGCAAACTTTTATTTTTTTTTATCATATATTTAGTATCATATTTATACATCATACATCTATGGCTTATATATGCAATTAAAAAGCTTTGTTTTTACTTTACAAATGTGTTATTAAAAAAACTTGAAACTGAAACGGATGACCTGGTTTATAGGGGCTGTTATAAGGATACTTGATATATTAGATTAATGATTGATCTTTGATATAAATGTCAATTTCAGGAAGTGCTTCATTTTTGTGTGCACGAAATTTGCGTGCACAACCCCCCCCCATCAGCTTTATAAGTGTGTGTACAGGACAATCAATTTGTACTGCATTATATTATATTAGATCCTTAAAGACACAATAGATCGCAAGTGGTATCAAATCAATAAGTCATTTAATTTGCGGTCGTGTGTGTGTGTGTGTGTGTGTGTGTGTGTGTTTGTGCGATGTGGCTCTCTCATTGAAAACAAACCATGAATTTCCAGGTCAATGTCAAACTGGTTAAATTTATGATGGGTATTTCCCGGGGGATTCTCCTGATGATAATGGGATAGGCTACTTGTTTTTGTTTCGTATCTCACTGAAGGAGCTGGATTACAACTGTCGACGCCTGAAGATACAGTTCCTGCAGAACCATGTAAGTTTTTAAATATAAAGCTTGTTTTGTGTTATAGTGTTTCTGTTAGTTTAATCCTGATATTGTGACGCGGAAATAAATCGGCATGCTGAATCAATTACTGCTATTATAATGATGTTTCTTAATTTATAGAGATAATTATTAGATTGCTAGTGAATTTCTAAAGCATGTTGTTCGTGTTTTGAGTTTGACTGATCATTTTCAGAATTACACAGGAATCATTTTATAAAAACCAAAGATTAATGTTATAGTTTGATGTTTCTTATTTGACATTTTTATCATGTTATCATTTTATCAGTCATTGTTTAGTAATATTTCACCATTCATGAAAGCGTTTTATCCCTGTATAAATGTGTGTGTGTATCTGTGACATAAACCAGCTCTTCTGTTTTAACATCAGGGTTTCTAAACTTCTGCTGCTGCTGTTTTGCTTTATCAAATATAGCGGTCAGTATCATTTTTGTTGATATTAAATTGTAACAATGTTTGATTATCAGTTCTCTGTTCATCCAGTCGATTGTTTCTCTTTTGCACCAAGTGACTTTGCTTTTGGAAATTACCCAGCATATCTATTACATCATCACTGACATGACATCATTCAGTTCACCTATTGATAAACACAGTTCAGGAATTACAGGAATGAATAAAAAAAAAAAAAAAAAGAATGAATAATTCAGGAATTCACTGCAACTGCAGTATTTGAGCAGTTTCTGATCTTCCCCTGTTCATGAATGAAGCTCTGAAAGGCCAATAAGACACAATACTGTCCTAAAAGTGGATCAGGTCTTAACTTTGAATAAAGTGAGAATAATCCGCTGGGTTTTAGACACATATGGTGTTTAAAATACATTATATTTTTCTGTGTGTTTTCAGAAACCAGCCCTCGATCTGTGATGGGGAAGAAAGGAGGAAACGCCACCCTGTCGTGTGAATTTGAGGACAGAGACATTTCAGATATAGTTTTAAGCAGATTCTCTAAAAACATCCTTGCTTGTGAGAAAGGAAAATGTAAGAGTAAAAATGGTCGAGTGTTTAAAGAAGGATCATGTGACGTCTTCATCAAGGATCTGATCTACAGTGACGCTGGGAAATACATTCTGAGAATCCATTCTCAAACAGAAGTGGAGCGGAAGTACCAACTTCATATTCATGGTAAAGTCCGAACTGAGTTTCTGGATTTCCTTCAGTGATAGTGTTGGTCTGCATGCAGAGACACTGAATGGGACACGTCCCGCATAATATATATAAGATCAGTCGTCTCCAATATGGGTTTAACAATGGCTGATTCTTAAATGTTTAAATTTTTTCCCTTTAATCCTTAATATTTCTTATGGTCTTGATTGACACCATTATAATAATGATGAATGTCTCTGTTCCTCCTCAGATGAGATCTCTGTGAAGAAAGGAGAGAAAGTAAAGATGGATGTTCTGTTGATCAATGCTGATAAAGTGGAGAGAAACTCTAGTGAAGGCTGGACAGAGGTGTGGACGAGAGGTCACGGGGTCAACAGTGATCGACTGACTGATCGTGATGGAAATCTGACCATTAATGAGTTTACAGACACTGACACTGGAACATACAGAGTTCTGGATTATGAAGGAGAAACCTTGATCACAGTCTCAGTCACAGGTGAGAGAAGATCAGTGGATGAGGATAAATATTTGAGTTGATTTTACAGCTGAGGTTTATTCATCATGATCTGAGCAGTAAATGTGAAACTGTGAGTAACCTCTGATATTCTCTACAGAATCTGGTACACGCTCAATGAGAACAGATGATGATCCTACACCTAATGGCACTGAACAACATAGTAAGTAAAACAGGAGACAGTGAGAGATTTGCACAATCTTTAAACAGTGAGATTAAAAAAGAAAAAAACATTTTAAACACTGTTTTCTCTTCCCACTTTCCAGATATGAGGTTCTGGACTGTGTCTGTTGGACTGCCGGTGCTTCTGGCGTTCTGCTGGCTCTGATTATATTTGCTGTCATCAAGAAACACAAATGTTTGATCAGGAAAACAGAACATAATTCCTCTCAAGCGGATCATGACCAAAGGATCCCAGTGGAAAATATTGTACAGTAGTCCAGATTCTCCAGAACATCTAGTAATGTCATTGCCTTCAGAACCAACAGATCTGAACAGGATTCTGTCAACATTTCTGCATTTACAACATCTGGATTGCACTCCTACATGAGATCCTGTTTGTTCACTGGTTAAAGTGAGCTATAAAGATCAGCTGGAAACTGAAAGATGACCATGTCTAATGCATGAAGTATTGCATATTCACAGTATATTAACAGTGAACAAGCATGTCATAAACTTATTTGTAATATTATGATGAAATATGAAGATGATGTTTAAATGTTTACGTTTGCTGCATTTACAACTCGACCGCGTCTCTGTGAAGCTCAGACTCACAACACTGAAGTTTCTGATCATTAAATGTGCCGTTATGTTCATTTAACCGGTTTATGGCGTCAAAACCCAGAAGACTGATTCACCAGCGCTTCCCTCCAGTATTTATTATCATTATTTATTTACTGATTTTTACTGGTGTTGTTATTGTGTATTTTATTGTTGTGTGATTTGTCAATTAATAAAGATGTTTTTCAATTTATGAGTAAAATAAGGTATTTGGTGAGCTGGAGTACTTAAAAACTGCAATGCCATCCATAGTTTATCAAGTTATTATGCAGTAAAAAACCCTCAATGTGGGCTCATGTCTTACGCCTTCATGTTCCTGCAAAAGTGTGTTTATTAATGTATAGTTTCCACAGTTACATAGAGTTACTGCATAACTTCCATTAGTGCAACATACAAGCCTAATAAAGTATTTGTAGAAAATAGATTTATAATAAAGAAAACTGGGTCACACTTTATTTTAAGGTGTCAAAATAAAAGTCACTGTGTTAAAGTTCATTTATGAATTCATATGCCAATTTTAAAATAAATAATATACTACATCATGTCAGTCACTGAACATCATGCTGTATTATTTTCGACAGCTCAATCTGCTTCGAAAAAATAATCAGTAGAAGAAAATATTGAGCAATCATACTATAAATAATGGCCAAATATTATTTATTTTTTTCTTGAAACGCTCATCTTTGTGGGATACTTTTGGTTAGAGACGGGAGAAACTGTGAACGAAACTCTTCCACAAACTGTGTAAATGCAGTGAAACTCAGTCAAAACATGCATAAAACACATTTACCAACCAATTACACATGTTTTATTGAAAGTAAAATCTATTAAATACATTTAACAAATCATCTAATACCATTAAATATCACGTTTCTGTATAATCTGTGTTATTTTATTAAATTGTACGGTTTGTTCAATAAAAAGCTTGTTTAACTGGACCAATAATATATTATCAACTCAAAAGCTTCGTTTTTATTATACAAATGTGTCATTTATTAAAATAAAACTTGAATCTCGAAATGGCTGTTTCTGGTCTATAGGTGCTGTTGACAAGAGTACTTAATGTATTGGTAACACTTTATATTACGACCCGCAAACAACTGCGTAAGTAAACCAAAATTATGGTGTACGTTTCTGTAATTATAGTGTACTTCTGTGTAGGTATAAGGGAACAATATGTTAAGTTAATAAAGGGGTAACAAGCAGATATACAACCTGCAAAGAACTTCGTAAGTAAACTGAAATTACGGTGTATGTTTCTGTAATTATAGTGTACCTCCGTGTAGGTATAAGGGAACAATATGTTAAGTTGTGGGTAATAAAGGGGTACAACCAGATATACAAGCAAATTATTTATAATGTAATTATTTTAAAACTAACAGGTACCTATTCTGTTAATATATTCCAGGCAAAAATTGTACGTCTGTTGTATATAAACGTTTTTATCACATTTCTGGCAAAATATGTTCTTGTGCAATGTACTTACAGGGTAATTTTGACATCTGTGGGTTGTAATTAAACTTGTATATGTATATATATATATATATATATATATATATATATATATATATATATATACCATATATCTGTCTTCATCACGGCACAGAATAACAAAATACGTCCATAATAACCCGTTTGTTATTTAACGTACGTAATTACGCGCATGCGTGAAACGGATCATGCAGGTGGAACGGATCGTGTTCCACCTGGCACACGATCCGTTCCACCTGCACGATCCGTTCTACGCATGCGTATAATGGGATTTTAGCAATATCGTGCAGGTGGAATGGATCGTGTAGCCTACCGACACGAACTATTGAACTATTGCCACAGCCCTCAGGTTTGTGTTTCATGCTTTTTAGTTTTTTTGTTGCTGTCAGAACAACTATGCCTTTTTTAAACATTTTCTGCTGCACTACAGTCATTATCACTATAAAATATCACAATCCCCCCCATGATCTGCCTCAAACTTCACCAAAATGTGTTTTCTTCAAAATTACAGTTACTACAGTAATATCAGGTGGCACAAAATGTTTTAGAGTGGAGGATTGTTCGACAACTTAAAATTGAAGGTGTAGCTTGCTAAGAGCATGTATATATATTAATATTTTTGCAGTGCAGCAAGACCAATGGGACTCCATCAACTCCTCAACTTCAGAGTCCCCAGTGGAAGTTAAGAAACAGAAGAGCAAGAAAAGAAAGAAGAAGAAAAGCAAGAGAAGCAAATATATAAGGGGGGATATAATGTGTTACTTTGTTGTTTGAGTATACTGTAGAAAAGACAATGTTTTATTAAGATGAAAAAGTGTTTTGAATTTTTTTTGTAAAATAAAAGTCAGAAATTAAATGGAATCCTTTATTGTACGTTTACTGCACTTACCCTGTAACAAGGGGGTAACAAGCGCCACTTTAATTTACAGCCCGCAGGAGTTACACTTACCCTGTAACTACACAGAACAAGGGGGTAACAAAACAAAAAAACTTTTAATTAGACAGTATATTTGCCCTGACATTTAAGTGTCATTGCAATACAATGTGATAAGGTAAGTACTACATGGTACGTCCTAAATTAAAATCATAGCAGAAACTATATTTTTTTTGGCTAAATGTTAAGTAGTTTAGTAAGAAAAACCAATAAATAGCATTGCCAATGTTTTTCGAAATCAGCTGTTTATAAAATTGTTTAAGATAAAATTTTGATCATACTGTGCTTACATACAGCCATATATATATATATATATTTAATTTACAACCCACAGATGTCAAAATGACCCTGTAACTACATTGCACAAGAACATATTTTGCCAGAAATGTGATAAAAACTTTTATATACAACAGACGTACAATTTTTCCCTGGAATATATTAACAGAATAAGTACCTGTTAGTTTTAAAATAATTACATTATAAATAATTTGCTTGTATATCTGGTTGTACCCCTTTATTACCCAAAACTTAACATATTGTTCCCTTATACCTAAACGGAGGTACACTAATTACAGAAACGTACACCGTAATTTCGGTTTACTTACGAATTTCTTTGCAGGTTGTATATCTGCTTGTTACCCCTTTATTACCCAAAACTTAACATATTGTTCCCTTATACCTACACGGAAGTACACTATAATTACAGAAACGTACACCGTAATTTCGGTTTACTTACGCAGTTGTTTGCGGGTCGTAATATAAAGTGTTACCGTTTTAACCAGACTTTCAAAAAACATCCTTGATTGTGAGAATGAAGAATGTAAGAGTGAAAACAGCCGAGTGTTTAAAAAAGGATCATGTGACGTCGTCATCAAGGATCTGAAACTGACTGACGCTGGGAAATACATTCTGAATGTTTATTACAATAATGATCAGACAGAAGTGAAGCGACAAACCAAGGAGTATCATCTTCATATTCATGGTAAAGTCAGAACTGATCAAACCATCATCATGTGCTTTCTGGATTTCCTAATAATATTAACAGATTAATAATATTGCTAATATTAAACACATTAAATGTAACAGTTATTCAATATCCAGATTGGATGATTTCAATATAGGCTTTTCAGTGGCTGGTTTTTAAATTATTACATTCAGTTCCTTTAATCTTAAATATATGTGTATGGCCTTGATTGATTGACGCCATTATAATAATGATGAATGTGTGTGTTCCTCCTCAGATGAGATCTCTGTGCAGAAAGGAGAGGATCTGAAGTTGGATGTTCTGTTGATCAACGCTTATAAAGTGGAGCATCAGAACACAATCAGCTCAGAGTGGAAGAAGGTCTGGATGAGAGGTCACGGGGTCAACAGTGATCGAATGAATGACAGTGATGGAAATCTGATCATTAATGAGTTTACAGACACTGACACTGGAACATACAGAGTTCTGGATTATGAAGGAGAAACCTTGATCACAGTCTCAGTCACAGGTGAGAGAACATCAGTGGATGAGCAGAGATATTTGAGCTGATTTTTAATCAGGATTTGAACAGAAAATTGATGCTAAACTGTGAGTGAGTAACCTTTCATTCTCCTCTACAGAATCTAGATCAGGATCAAAGGGAAAACTGGATACTGATGATAATCTCAAACCTAAAGAACAACGTAGTAAGTACAACAGGAGACATTGAGAGATTTACAAACTCTTTAAGCAGTGAGATTATAAAAGAAAAATAATTTGTGTTCTCTTCCCTCCTACACGGAGAGAAGGAAATGAATAGTGGAAATGAATAGTGGAATAAAGTCTTTTTTTTTTTTTTTTTTTTTTGCACAAAAAGTATTCTCGTCGCTTTATAAACTTAAGATTGAGCCACTGTAGTCACTTGGACTATATTAACGATGTCTTTAATACATTTCCTGGGCCAGCAAGTTATAATGTCTTAGAAGCCTATGGAGGAGTGAGACAGCTCTCAGATTTAATCAAAAATATCTTAATTTGTGTTCCGAAGATTAACGGAGGTCTTACGGGGTTGGAACAACATGAGGGTGAGCAATTACTGACAGAATTTTCATTTTTGGGTGAACTAACCCTTTAACTAGGAAATGAGGAAACAAGATACACCTGGGGAGACTAATCAACATGAAAAACTACATAAGACTACAAAACTTAGCACAAGACAGGTGTAGCGACAAATTACCCTCTTGTCACTTAGATGTGTTTGTAGGGCTATCTGACGCGTGCGTGGTTCCAAACAAATACACTTCCAGTCCAATACTGCATTTATCTTCTTTATTTGTCTCAGTTCTGATGCTCAAACACATTGCAATCATCAGTTAGCATGTCCTTACATGATCCTCACAGTCAAAAATTGTTTGCTTCCCCATTACACCTGATGTCTCTTGCTCTCTGATTACCTATATACCCTAAACCCATACTCCACCCAGTGTTCTCCAGTGGAACTACAGCAGACATTTGAGTAGAGCATAATGGCTCTTATAACAGGAAATGACAAAAGTACACACAAAACAAGTGAAACACAAGACAGGAATCATGACACAGTGCACAAAGGTTAAATAAAGATGTGAAATATACTGTATGAAATTCTTTCTATCACTTTCTTCAGATCACAATTGAAACCAACAATCCACCTCAAATTATATACATATTCTTGTGCTGCTGGAAGAAGTTTGTGCGACCACCTGGTTGCATTACTTTACCAGACGGCACATTTTAGTACATTAGGAAACAAATATAGTTCAGCTTCCCTTGCTTGCACAAGCTAAGCAGGCCTGGCATAGTTAATAATAATAAATAAAAATTGATGTAAAGTGCATTATCTGAATAGTAACTATTCATATTTTAAAACACTATGAATCATAAACTTGCTGCCTTTGTAAAAAGGGTTAAAAAACTGGACATCACACACTACTAGACTTTGTACATTGTTCCGAGCTCAACACACTCAGGCAGAAATAAAACACGTTTGATCTCCTCCAACTGATTTTAGGGAAAAGTTATGGGTAGGGTTAGGTTTAGGGGTAAGAATAGGGCAAGGACTAAATTTTGGGACAGGAATGTTATTTCAGGATCAACAAAATATTATGATCCAGGATCATGTCTTACTTGGCAAAATCACGGTGACCATTAAGGATAAGGCCTACAGCTTAACTTAAGAACGATGTAGCGTCAAGAAGGTTTTGGGAAACGCAGCCCAGGTTAGTAAACAGACTGAAATTCAGCTTAGGTGGAGCAAAGGAGCACACTGATTGAAGTTTTAGAGATCCGACTAACACATCGGCATTAGTCAATGTATATTAGAACTGTAGAGGCTAATAATGGGGTTTCCGTTTAGAGCAACAAAGTGTTGTTAGACCAATCTAAGTAGAGTGAGCCTCAACCTCTGATTGTTGTATAGCGTTATTCTTACTAAGTGTACGTGGGAAACCACGGCATGATTAGCTATATAAGTTACCAATAGAGGACGTTAAATTGGTCATCTTATTTCTATTGTAATGGTTGTGACCTCTGGTTAGATGTAGGCTAATCTTATCTTAATTAGGTGTGTTCAGATACGGGGACTACATAATATACTTTTAGAAATTAACATGGTGCGGTTATCTAAAAAGTAGTAGTCAATCGCCTCTGTTAATGACCAAGACTGACGAGTTTGTGATTATGAGATCGTATACCCGGCCGGTGCGAGACTCGAAGTGTTATAATCTGAATGAACGGGTGAATTTTCTTGCTGGATTATGCAAATCACATACAGGTAAACATTC
The DNA here is from genome assembly GCF_951802725.1 of Rutilus rutilus. Lineage (NCBI taxonomy): Eukaryota > Metazoa > Chordata > Actinopteri > Cypriniformes > Leuciscidae > Rutilus > Rutilus rutilus. The sequence continues at coordinate 40,611,778 of NC_140216.1, read as the reverse complement.
TATTTCAAACATTCATGAATTTAACACATCAATCACAAATAGCTAGTAGTCTCTCCAAATTTGTAAGTACGAGGATCTTCTGATCTGTTCAGAGTTCAGATGGGAGAAAACATCATTCTGTTCTGATCAAATAAACAGCATTAAAACTAAGAAATAATACATGTTTGAAATCACAACTATGTTCAATGATGTCCTTCATGCTTTTAGAACAACACAAAAATGGTTTCACATCAGTGTCGTGCAATGAACAATCATGTTTGCTGATTGACTGTATTATGATGATGCATCTAATTATTAAGAGAATTAGGCTAAATAAAATAATTTCCTGATTTTCTTCAGGAAAAAAATACAATAACATGACGTCCACCTGGTGGTCATGACGCGTTACTGCAGCCGTAGCTGCGCAGTGTTGCCAATGGGATTTTGTCGCCATAGTAGCGACTTTCTCATTGTTGTTGCGACTTTTTAATGTTTTGCGACAAGGAGCTATTTTGGCTATATTTAAATAAAATTAGCGAGATTTTTATTTTATTTTGGGCAATTACACTCTGCCGTGATCTCAAGACACGATCATGCACGAGCATGAGCCAAGGACAGAATCAGCAGGACGCAGAAGAGGCTCTTCAAATATAAAGCTGAATGGGGAAAAAAGTTAGACTTGTTATCAGGACTGTCCAGGCAGCAAATAATGATGAATAGCGAATTGTGGACTGTCTGACCAGCAAACCGGTGACAGCCAAATCTGAAGGGCTGGAGGCAGATTCCCAATCTCTGGAACCGCGCACCTGTAACTTTACTTTCACTTTAAACCTTTAACTATCGCTAAACCTTCCGTGATTAATGAAGCTTTGACTCTCGTGTAGAACTTTTACAATGTAAGTTTTCACGTTTTAAAATGTGTGTTTTTGTATTCTTAATAATACTAATAGTTTTATTTTCTGAATGTGGAAAACTAAATCTGCTATCAATGCTAAGGAAATGTTTTTATGGCTATTGTTATCCAGTCGTGTGATTTATAGCGACGATGATTATGATGATGTTTTTCATTAGTCAGGTTTTTAGAACTTTCAAAGCTCTGAATAGATTATGCAGTTGTTTTGATAGACTTGGAATGAAGCCTTTTCCCCGTTGTTATCTGATTCTCGGGACCGGACACCATTATCTTGCCAAGAAAAATCTTTATTCTTATATGTCAGGAGAGAAACTTTGAGAAGATGTTTTATTCATGCCAGATCTATGCGTTTCTCTATCGTAGTAAAGTAAGATTGAGCTTACATCACAGAGAGACTTCCAACATCCATGTAAGGTAGAAAAACATATTGCTTATGTTTAAAAATGGAATGTATACATAATGCTTACACGTGGTACAATCCACTATCCCTCTGTGTATACATCAGTGGTACATGTGCATCAGTTTAAACATTCCTTTCATTGTAAAGAGCATACCCACTGTACACATCTGAGGTATCATCATAATTGGAACATCTCAGTGAACGTTGCATTGCACACAGAATAACTCTCCCAGCTCCCCTCCTTGTGTCAAAAATATGATCTTTAAACACACGTCCATGCAATCTATAGTCTAACTCGTGCATTTTAAACTTCATAAGAAAATACAACTGATTATGAATACTAATAAAGAATAATAATACAGATACATAATATTAAATAATGAAATTATATTAAAAGATTACATTTTTGTCTTCATAGGCCTATGTATATTTATGTACAGACTATTTATGTACATATTTTTCGATGGGATAAATTTAGATTCCGGTAGGCTATATTACATTGATTACAGTAATAAGTTTGTAAATGACCGCAGGTGTGCTTGGAAACACACGGCACTGATGAAGGGTTGAACCCGAAAACGTTTTGCGCACCTTGCACTGTTTTGCACTTTATTTGTGGCCTCTGGATAGTTTAATCTTGTGAGCTTTATGGCCAATTTTCGTGTGTGGATCTTTTTTTCTGATTTTTGAGTTTTGTTGGATCTACGCACCACAATAAATGATTGCATTCATCTGTCTGGGACAGGTATTTTGCGCTATGCCTTTCCATCCCTTTGATTTCATTAGTGGGGTAAATAATATAGGCTGATTTGACTAGATTATAATTAGGGCCTAGATGTTGATTACTCAGATTGTAAGAATCAGAATCAGTTTACACACAAACAAGGAATTTGTCTTGATGACAAAAGCTTCCAGTGCAGAAGAAAGTACAGACTGACACCGTCCTTCGGATGAGACGTAAAACCGAGGTCCTGACTCTCTGTGGTCATTAAAAATCCCAGGATGTCTTTCGAAAGAGTAGGGGTGTAACCCCGGCATCCTGGCCAAATTTGCCCCTTGGCCTCTGTCCATCATGGCCTCCTAATCATCCCCATATACTGATTGGCTTCATCACTGTCTCCTCTCCACCAGTAAGCTGGTGTGTGGTGGGCGTTCTGGCGCAATATGGCTGCCGTCGCATCATCCAAGTGGATGCTGCACATTGGTGGTGGTTGAGGAGATCCCCCGTTCTATGTAAAGCGCTTTGAGTGCCGAGAAAAGCGCTATATAAATGTAATGAATGAATTATTAATGCAGACATACATAGGAATTACACAATAAAAATAAAATATAACATACTAATATTTCTATTATAAAGAAAACAAAATTAAATCAGGTAAGTTACTGAGTTTCTAAAACCTGTTGTTTGTGTTTATGGTTTGACTGACAGATAGTTCCTTGATTCTGATTGGCTGTCACAGATGGCTGTGCAAGGAAGCACACAACAATTACAATATCCTTTAATTCAAGAAACTCCAGGCAAACAGATATAAAACACCTCAACATTGAGGAAGACAGGAAAATGGAACTCATTACATCAGTATTACTGCACCACTGCATCTAAATATATTTTTTATTTTTTATTTTTTATGGACTAACTGTTTTATAAAAGGGTATATACCTGTAAAGCCGTGGTTTACTTCTGTTCTTAATGCACTGTAAGCCACAGCTTCACGGGCTAATTGCTTTAAAACACTGGAATAATTTAGAAAACGTATAAAGATGCAGATTATAGTTTGATGTTTATGATTGCATATTTTTATCATGTAAGATCTACATGTGTTAAAGCAACACCATGCAACCTTTGCTCTCGGGGTCCCCCTACAGTTGGGAAACAGTATTGTCTTCTACTACTGTCGTAAAATCTGTCATGGTTACACCAGGGGATACACGTGCATTTGTTGACAAGCGATACCCCCGAACTCTGCAGAACTCCTCTCACGTCTTGGGCAGACTGCCTGTGTTGCGTGTGAAATGTCCCAGGTACAGTGGCATTTATTTCAGCATGTCATATGAATATAATTTCATGGGTTTTATTTTTTTTCAAACGGCAAAAGATCGCGTAGCTCACGTTTACAAGCCAGCGTCATTATAGTAGCCTATTGGCTACTGTTTTACAGAATGCTAATTCAATTCAATATTTGTGTGGTAGGTAATAGCCATATATCATCAATATTATAATATCAAGCTACCGTAGATGAATCTGCAAAGTTGGAAAATCGATTTGCATAATAGCCTGAGGCAAGACACTTTCACCAGAAAAAGTGAGGTATGCCGTAAAGCAGTTGAATTTGTTCTTTTTGTCCTCTGGTTACTACCCGAACCCCGAAGTTACGTAGTGCCAGTAAAAGCGATACAGACCCCGTCAGGCTGTGGCAGACGTGTCATTCAACCTATTGTAAGTCGATGTACCATCACAAGAGTCTTGGAAATATATTATGAAGGTTGAAAAACGACATGGTGTTGCTTTAAATATTCACATGTTAATAAAAAAAATGAAATGGAAAGTTTAGAGTTAGCTGTATTGTGGTCTGTAAAATTTTCGACTAAAAAAAATCTCTAGATACATTTATTTTGTGAAGTCACTCAAGAGCCCTTCTGTTCTCTCGACAGGCTGAAGGTGCTGCTGCTGTTTTTCTTCATCAGTCATGGTGGTCAGTATCATTTTTGATGATAAATCATATTTTTTTATTTACAGCTCTATGTTGAGTTATTTTAGTAGATTGTTTTTGTGTTGCACCACTAAAGCCAAGAGACTTTTGTTGTAATTTGTATGATGAATATGATGATGAATGAATATTACGGTACATCATTACACATCATAATGTCACTGACTTATTTATGCAGATCATTTATTAATAACATTGTTTGGGCAGGATTTTCAGGAATTCACTTCAACTGCAGTGTTATTGTCAGGAATGAGGCTGGTGTGTTAGCTCTGAAAGGCCAATAAGACTCAAACGTGTTTCATAAGCTGAACAGAATAAAGCGAGAATAACCAAACTGGGATTTAGATGCAAAATTACAATGTTTTTGCAAAGTGCATAATTTAATTTCCATCAGCAATAGACCATGGCTCCAAACAACAACCTTGATCTTTTCATTTCTTTCTGGCGCTAAACATTGGGGAAACTGGTGAAACAAAAATAAAAAAATACGTGGCTTAAGCAACATTATTTAAATTTCTATTATAACTCTATTTATATGTGGCCGTTCAAACGTTATGTCAGGAAATAAGACACAGCCATAACATCTAAAGAAAACGGGTTCTTTTATTCCTGACTGAGCCTCAAATGAGACACAGCGTTAATGTATATTTTTGTTCAAGAGAAAAGCAGTTTTAGAAACCATTCCAATTAATAAGTGAAATTGGCATAACAAAATAAACTATCAAACTGACTCCAATGAGTGCAGAAAACAAAGTAATAAGAGTCTTACAAAACAAAACAAATAAAAAAAAGGTGGTTTTCACATTGATAATCTCAGAAACAAATAAAATGAGTGCCAAAAACAACGGTAGTGGCCTGTATGTGCCTAATGAAAGAAATAAAACAGCATACATGAGAAATCTGCACATTTCACCACATTAATACATTACAATACACAGTTTGACCCCTTCTGTTCAAGTCAAACAGTAACTACACAAGAAAAATAGTATACACGAACAAAGGTACAAATATTCTTTATAACTTATACATAAACACTTTAGGAGAATAAAATGATCAAAACTCACTCTTATTGAGACTTTGAAGCGCACAGAAAAAGCTCACGTGGCAGCTGGTGCACGTGCAATATCACGTGTGGCTGTTCTCCCCTCTAACACGGCATAAAGAACAATAATTACTCAAAGTTGCATTAATATATGAAATAAACCGTGTTATTTAACCTTTCAACAACTTTTTATAACATATTACAGAGTAACTCACGCTCAATCTTCCCCAACGTCTCTGTATTTCCTTTCCCCACGGAAGATCTCTCACGTGCAGGAACACCACACTCGTATAAGCAGCGAAATCAACCATACACTCGACAATATCACACGGCTGTTATCACCACAGATTCACAAGTCAATATCAAACTGGAAATGTTCTCTCTTTAACAGTTTAATCGACTATTTCTCCCTCTGTGTGACTCTGTCTCAAACTGCGCTCTCTTTTTGTCTGCCGCGCTCTCTCTCATCTGCGCATGCACACACTCTTAAAGGGGACAGCGCAAAGCAAACATAAGGGCAAATCACCAAGGGAATTAATCAAATATCAGGCTATTCCTGCCCCGGTTACACTCTCCCCTGCCTACAGTCAACGTCCTCGATGACTTCAAACATGCTTTAATCATCCACTACTCCTTGTAGTTTTCCAGATGTATACAAAACTATTCCAGCTAACACTTGGGAAAGAACATCGGGACTGAAAGACACAGAATTGCAAGCCGATTTAGGCAGCCTGTTTGGATTGCTATGAACCCCAGCAGTAGACCGTTGGGTCCTGCGTGGTGAAGGACAGGGTACATCCACCTGGGCACTCTCTGCCCTGGGCTTTCGGGGAACAGGAACTGGCCTAGTAACCACCACATCCAATGTTGAATCCTTTCTTTTTGTTTTGGGCTGAGGGAGCTGTCTTACTATACTCGCCTCATCATCTACTTGCACTCCATCATTGCCCTCCAATTCTCTTATTTCAGCATCATCCTCTGGCTGCACCACTGGGTGCTGCAACCTCCCAAGCACTTTGTCCACTGGATCCTCCTTAGTCCATCTGGTTTCCTCCACCAGCACACATTCTGCATCCAGTGTAGGCATCCCTTCTACCAACTCCAAGGTAGGAACTTTTACAGGTGTCACTCTTTTCCTAGGCATCGGCACTGGGACTGGTCTTGGACAGGGCCTGATGTCTGACCTATGCACTCTTTTTGCAGGACCACCTCCCACCGGTTCCACGGTGTAGGTTGTTCCATGCACCTCAACCACCGTATACACCGTGGGAGCCCAGGCATCCTGGATCTTGTTCCTTCCTGGAGGACGATATCGTAAATACACCTGCTGACCCACTGCTACCTCTGGACAATACACCACATTCTCACGCTGGGCAACACGGTCCGCTGCCTTTCTTTCAGCATACTCTCGTGCTCTGGAGTGTGCATCCTGGAGCCGTTCCTTATGGACAGACAACCAGGTAGGCTCTATCTCCCCTCCTGTCTCCTGACCCAGCAAGGCATCTACTGGTAAGTGTGGCTGCATCCCAAACAGCATGTAGTATGGAGAGTAACCGGTGGAAGAATGGGGAGTCACATTGTAGGCGTACACCAGCTCAGGTAAGTACTCTGGCCATCTCCGTTTCTTCTCAGGTGGTAATGAACGCAAGAGATCGTGCAGAGTGCGGTTAAATCTCTCACACTGCGCATTTCCCTGGGGGTGATGTGGCGTAGTGCGGGATTTCCTTACCCCGTACAGCTTACAGAGTTCTGCAATAACGGCACTCTCAAAGTTCCTCCCCTGGTCTGAGTGAAGACGCTGTGGCACACCATACTTAAGGAACCATTCCTTCAGAAGGACCTTAGCTGTAGTGTCTGCCTTCTGATTGCGGGTGGGGAACGCCTGGCTGAACTTAGTAAATACATCGGTTACAACTAAGACATTCTCCCGCCCATCCGATGCAGGCTCTAGTGTGGTGAAATCCATCGCAACCACCTCTAATGGATGTGACGCCAAGAACGGGGCCCAAGGTGCTTGTATCTTCGGCTGCGGCATTTTGGCTAACACGCATCGCTGGCACTCCTTCACCCACTTATCCACAGCATCACTCATCCCAACCCAATAACAACGCTGCTTGAGCAGGCTCAGCGTCCTCTCAATGCCCTGATGCCCCATCTGGTCATGGACACTTTGCAACACCAGCTTGACCAGACATGCAGGGAGCAGCAACTGTCGGCATTCCCCATTGAACACATCGTCAATGACTCTAAACAACAGCCCCTCTCTCTCTTGAATTCTATCCCACTGCTTAAGCAACAAGAGCACAGATCGAGACAAGCCTTTTCTCTCATGATTTGTGGGTTTCCTCTTCCTATCCCAGAAACACTTCAGCGTGCTGATGGTCGGATCTTCCTCCTGGAACTGACGGAGCTCATCTTTCGTGTATCCAGGTAGCGTTGGGGTATTCTCCAGGAGTTGTCCCTCTTCATTCCCTTGATCAACCATGGCTGATTGTAGCTGTATTGTCCCTCCATTTCTAGGCCCTTCCATTAGCCCTGACAGATCAGCCTCCACTGCCGTCCCGGTGCGGAGCCCGCTGCAAATAGCCACACAGCCGTCGTATTCTGAATCTTCAGTTACCACCTCCATTCCCTCTAGCCCTGGTCTTCTAGAGAGAGCATCGGCTGCAGTGTTACACCGACCAGGACGGTACTGCACGTCAAAATCGAAGACTGCAAGCTGTGCAACCCACCTCTGTTCAATTGCACCCAGCTTGGCCGTGTTGAGATGGCACAGAGGGTTGTTATCTGTTAAGACAGTAAACTTCGAGCCCAGCAGGTAACTCCTGAACTTCTCCCCCACTGCCCACTTGAGTGCCAGGAGCTCCAGCTTCATACTGCTGTAGTTCCTGTCATTTCGCTCTGCACCCCTCAACCTCCGACTTGCATATGCTATCACGGTTTTCCTTCCCCCTTGCTGCTGGTATAGCACAGCGCCTAATCCCAGGTTACTGGCGTCAGTCTCCAGCACAAACGGTAGGGTGAAGTCCGCATAGCCCAACGTTGGCGCACAGGTAAGCTTCTCCTTGAGGTGCTCAAAGGCCTGTTGGCATTCTGTTGTCCAGGAGCCCTTGAACAACTTATTGGCCTGAACCACACTCCCCTGGCGAACACAAGTGTTAACCACATCATGAAGCGGACCTGCCACTCTAGAGAAACCCTCAATGAATCTTCGATAGTAACTGCAGAACCCTAAAAAGGATCGCAGCTCCTTTAGAGTGTTAGGGATCGGCCACTGCTTCACTGCACTCACTTTGTCTGGGTCTGTAGACACCCCCTGCGCTGATACAACATGCCCCAGGAACTTTACCTCGGACTGCAGAAAATGGCACTTTTCCACCTTTACCTTTAGACCAGCCTCCCTCAACCTTTTTAGCACAGTCTTGAGCCTCACTAAGTGTCCCTCAAATGTACTTGAATAGATAAGCAAATCATCCAAGTATACAAGTACCATTTGAAAGACCAGATCACTCATTATGCTTTGCATGAGGCGCTGGAATGTCGCAGGCGCATTACAGAGTCCAAACGGCATCCGCTGGTACTCATACAGCCCAAATGGTGTAATGAAGGCTGTTTTGTTCTGGTCCTTCTCATGAACTGCCACCTGATGATAGCCACTCGCAAGATCAATAGATGAGAACACCTTGGCCTTGCTCAAAGCATCCAGACTCTCGTCAATTCGTGGCAATGGGAATGCGTCACGTCTAGTTTTAGAGTTCAGCTTCCTGTAATCCACGCATAGTCGGAGACTCCCATCAGACTTACGAACTAACACCACCGGAGAAGCGTACGAACTGGAGCTTTCTCGGATGACACCCTTCTTGAGTAATCCGGAGATATGGTCCTTTACCTCCTCAAATTGGTTTGGGGGTATTCGTCGGTATGGCTGTGAGACAGGGAGGTCATCTTTCAGGGGAATCTCATGTTTTACCAGGTCAGCATAACCAAGGTCTTCGTCACAGGTGGCGAACACATCCAAGTACTTCATCAGGAGTGCCTTCAGCTCTGCCTGCTGTGTAGGGGTACCACCTATCCGCACCTTCTCCAATGGACACTGCAGGTCACTCCCAACCCCTGTCATTGATCTCTGGTGGACAGTAACTTCTTCATGATCCGCGGAGATACGATGGAATGTAACCTCGCAGGAGCTACCCTCAAAGCGACGACCCTGGGTAAGTATCCCGAGTTTCAACTTAGGCGGCAACCACACATCCTCTGGTGACAAGTTTACTACCTGCACTGGGAACACTCGACTACCAGGTGACACCAAGGTAGGAACCAGGACCAGGCCACCTGGCAATGATGTATTACCTGGTTCAAACAATCCTAAGCCCCTATTTCCAATCAGTTCCTTGTGTGTTTTAGCTTGAATTGTAGCAACTGAGCCTGCAGGTACATACAGCTTATGTGTGCCTATTGTCCGAACCATAGAGGTCGCCTCCACTGGGATAGCCTCTTGCACCTTGTTAAAGGCGGCTCTCCAGTCAGCATCCAACGTCCCTTCCAAAGCATTGTCAAACTCGGCCAGAATCAACTGTTTACAGCGCTGCGCTATGTTCATGCCAAGTATGCCTGGGGGCGCTGAGTCAGTTGCCCCTTCCTCTTGGTCACGAATCACCAGGAACCCACACCCAGGTATAGTCAAACCCATTACCTGGATATCAAGTTCGACATACCCAAGGTAGGGAAGCGGCAACCTATTGGCAGCGGTGATCTTCAACCACTTGGTCGTACAATGCATGTCTTTATCTTCTCCATGAAGATGCTCTTTAAAGAAGCTCTCTGTCAAAGTACTCACATTGCTGCCAGTGTCCAATAGGCACCTGACAGCTACCCCCCCAATGTAAATTTCGACTTCTGGGCACTTGCCCACTGCACGCTCCAGGAATCGCTCTTTGGTAAGGGTGCCACTGTTTGAGCCATCAGTGCCACCTCTCATTGCTCGGCTCTTCGCAATGGAGGCGCACAGTTTCCCTGAAGACTCTGAGACTCTGGCGTAGCTGGCACAGGGTTTTCACGGAAGCGTGGCACCGTGCATTGTCGGGCTATGTGTCCAACACCCTCGCATCTCAAACAAATGGGTTGGCCATCACGGGTATATTTTGGCTTAAACCTGGCCTTACTAGGTTTCTCCCCACTTGGGTCAGACCTCTGGATCGTGAGGTCACGGACAGCATTGGTAAGTTCCCCGATTGCTTTCCCTTGTTGTGTAATTACCTTAATTACTTCCTGCAGGGCTACACTCAAGTCACTTGGTACGGTCGCAGACATTCTCGCATGCTCTACATTTTCCCCCACACCCACTAGATTTCGGTTTCTAGCAAGATTAGCTGCACGGGGTCTCTCTTCCAAACACCACATAAGGGCCTCCTCACGGACTTCAAATAATGTAGCGTGAGGTCGCTCTCTAACCACCTTACGCAGTTCCCTACGGAGAATTGAATCCCTCACCCCCTCTATAAACTGATCTCGCAATGCCAGCTGCATGTTCGGAACAATATGGGGTGACTACTGGAGTGCAGCATTGAGCAGCAAGGACAGGGCGTGTGAATAATCACGGAAATCTTCACCATCCAATTGTTTCCGTGCATAAAATGCATGTAACAACTGGGGGGTGCTTCGCTTTTCCCTGAAGGCTGCCCTCAAGTAGGAGAACATGTCTTGAGGTAACTTATCCTTCCCTCCCATACACAACCTGACTTCATCTAGAGCGGAACCCCTTAAGTGGGAGAGGATAAAATCCACCTGATCCTCTGTATTTAAACCCCTCACTCTGATTACTCTCTCAAGTTCCTCAATGAACTCATCCACATTTTGGCAATCTTTACCCAGATCCCCACTGAAAGGTACAATTTGTCTCTCTCTTGGGATATACACATAAGATCTAGTAGGTACATTAGTCATGTTAGAAAGCGTTGACATTACTTGATCATGTCTACGTCCCAACTCCAGTATCTGTGACTGTAGCTGCGAGATGGGGTTACCTCCCTCAATGTCCATTTCCGGAGCTGCAGCACCTGCACCCTGAATGTCCTCACCCTGGGAGGATGCATCGTCCATGTCTTCAGCGTCCATGACTCACAGTTGCAGAAAGTCTCAGTTCTCAAACAGTCAGTTCAATAAGCACCGTCCTTCACAATCTCCTCCGACGCAGCAGTCCAGGTTTGCTGGCCCTTGGTCCTCCTGCAGCTCCTTTCAGGATGGCACACAATATTCTGCAGGTCCTTATAGCACTCAGCCGCTCTTAACCACTACCGTTGTTTGCACCCTACTATTTTAGCACTCTTATCACAAAAATAAACCAATCCCCAAACAAAAAAAAACGGAAACCCCACTCCTGGTACCAAATTAGATGTGGCCGTTCAAACGTTATGTCAGGAAATAAGACACAGCCATAACATCTAAAGAAAACGGGTTCTTTTATTCCTGACTGAGCCTCAAATGAGACACAGCGTTAATGTATATTTTTGTTCAAGAGAAAAGCAGTTTTAGAAACCATTCCAATTAATAAGTGAAATTGGCATAACAAAATAAACTATCAAACTGACTCCAATGAGTGCAGAAAACAAAGTAATAAGAGTCTTACAAAACAAAACAAATAAAAAAAAGGTGGTTTTCACATTGATAATCTCAGAAACAAATAAAATGAGTGCCAAAAACAACGGTAGTGGCCTGTATGTGCCTAATGAAAGAAATAAAACAGCATACATGAGAAATCTGCACATTTCACCACATTAATACATTACAATACACAGTTTGACCCCTTCTGTTCAAGTCAAACAGTAACTACACAAGAAAAATAGTATACACGAACAAAGGTACAAATATTCTTTATAACTTATACATAAACACTTTAGGAGAATAAAATGATCAAAACTCACTCTTATTGAGACTTTGAAGCGCACAGAAAAAGCTCACGTGGCAGCTGGTGCACGTGCAATATCACGTGTGGCTGTTCTCCCCTCTAACACGGCATAAAGAACAATAATTACTCAAAGTTGCATTAATATATGAAATAAACCGTGTTATTTAACCTTTCAACAACTTTTTATAACATATTACAGAGTAACTCACGCTCAATCTTCCCCAACGTCTCTGTATTTCCTTTCCCCACGGAAGATCTCTCACGTGCAGGAACACCACACTCGTATAAGCAGCGAAATCAACCATACACTCGACAATATCACACGGCTGTTATCACCACAGATTCACAAGTCAATATCAAACTGGAAATGTTCTCTCTTTAACAGTTTAATCGACTATTTCTCCCTCTGTGTGACTCTGTCTCAAACTGCGCTCTCTTTTTGTCTGCCGCGCTCTCTCTCATCTGCGCATGCACACACTCTTAAAGGGGACAGCGCAAAGCAAACATAAGGGCAAATCACCAAGGGAATTAATCAAATATCAGGCTATTCCTGCCCCGGTTACATATAACTGAATAATTCTGATAACATTGATTACTGAGAATAGACAGAAACGTCACATTTAATTTTCATATTGGTGATTTATATTGAATTAATCTATGTTTGCAGAAACCACCCCTGTAGGAACCCCCCTTAAACATGTGGAAGGAATAAGGGGAGGAAACGTCACCCTGCACTGTGGATATCAGGCCGAAGACATTTCTGATATTCGTTATGTCAGACGGGGAAAATCAACACACTTTTCTGACATCGCTGCTTGTGTGAATGAGGAATATAAGCATGAAAGTGTCCGAGTATGTAAAACAGGAGCATGTGACATCATCCTGAAGGGTCTAAACTTCAGTGACTCTGGGATATACTCATTAAGATTTTATTACAAAAATTCTCCAAAAGAGCTGAAGTTCCATCTTCATGTTCATGGTAAAGTCTAACCTGATTAAACAATGAATGTGATTTAAAAAATATATATATATTTAAACTTCTTAATCCTTAATATGTCTTGATTGACTGACACCATTATTATAATGATTAATGTCTTTCTGTTTCGCCTCAGATGATCTGTTGTCCAATGCTGATAAAGTGGAGAGAAACTCTAATCAGAATCAGAATCAGAATCAGAAAGAGCTTTATTGCCAAGTGTGCTTGCACCCACAAGGAATTTTTCTTGGTACTGAAGCTTCCAGTGCACATATACAAATACAAATACAACAAGAACATAGTAATACAAATTCTAAGAATGAAAATATATAAAAAATAAATAAAAATAGTATAAAAGTAAAAAAGTAGGGTCACAGTTGGGTTTAGTCTGAATAAACATTTACAGATTATGAACATATTTACAGTATTTTGAGTAGTATGAATAATATAAATATCACCTGAATTAGAGAATATTACACTATACAGTGGGAGTCTAGCGCATGTTACAGATTATAAACATATTTACAGTATTTTGAGTAGTATGGATAATATAGATATAAATATCACCTGAGTTTATTGCACTAGACAGTGGGAGTATTGCACTTACAGGCATATGCTTTGGGGGGCATGTTAAGTGTTCAGAAGGGAAATGGCCTGTGGAAAGAAACTGTTCCTGTGCCTGGAAGTTCTTGTGGCCAGTGATCTGTGTCGCCGTCCTGACGGTAACAGTTCAAACAGGGGGTGTCCAGGGTGAGTGGAGTCTGTGATGATTTTACCTGCTCTCTTCCTCACTCTGGAAGAGTACAGGTCCTGGAGGGTTGGCAGGGGGGCACATGGAGGCTGGAAGGAGGTTTCGAAGAGAGTCCACGGGGTCAACAGTGATCGAAGGAATGATAGAGATGGAAATCTGACCATTAATAATTATACACTCAATGACACAGGTGAGAGAAGATCAGTAGATGTTTAGAAATATTATTTTGTAAATATTTGGACAGCTGAGGTTTATACATCAATGATTTGAACAGCAATTCGATGCTAAACTGTGTGACTAACCTTTGATATCCTCAACAGAATCGGGCTCAAGAGAAAAACTGAACAGCAAAACTGATGACACCAAAACACGTAGTAAGTAAAACAAGAGACATTGAGGCAAAATCTTTAACAGTGAGTTTGAAAATGAAAAAAACATTTTTAAAACAAAGAAATGTTCTCTCTTCCACCCTTCTTCTTACCTGCTGTAGATCATTGGGTTCATTTGGGGGCAGTGGCGACATTTGTGTTGGCTGTGGTCGTTCTGATTCTGCTTGCTGTTACATTCAAAAAGATGCAATGAGACCTGCAAAGCGGTTCCTGGTAACTTGTCTTCAGAGCCAACAGATCGCCGGAAAATTCTGTCTACATATTTCTTCAGTAGCCTATATTTTTAACTCACTGTACATACACGCATTTGGACTGCATCCCTACATCAGTATTATGTTTACTGACTGTTTCTGCATTGATTTTTCCCCCACCATGGGCAATATTGGCCTAGTTAAAATATATGTATGTTTAAATAATTTCTGTGTTATGGCCTGAGGAAGACTCTTGTCTTGTCCTAAAGTGTCTTCATCATCTACTAGAGAGTCTTGCCACTGTTGCCTTTGTGTGCTAAATAGGGGATTCTGCTTTGTAACACTATGCATTATAAAGCTTGGTAAAGCTCCACCACACTGTGACAGATTCAGACACAAACGGGACTGAAATCTGCTGCTCAGACTGCAGAAGAAGCACAATGTTTGGGAAAAGTCCTATATTATTACCATGGTATAATCATGACAATTGTTTTTTTAATTTAACATTTTTACTGTCTTAGCACTACTGTTTTACTTATACTTTTTTAGCACAACAATTCACTTTTAAGACATTTATGTGCATAGTTTTACATTTTATCTGAGTTTTTTGTTACATTTCTTGGTAACACTTTAAAATAAGGATCCTTCGTTAATGAATAACTACACAGGAACAAATGAGTAACACAATATTAACAATCTAGTAACTACAATTAACTAACAAGTAACTCTGATTAACGAATTAGTAAGTAATAGCACACAGATTTAAGTGGTAGTTCACTATTAACTAATCAATAACTACTATTTTTTAATACTTCCCAGAGAACTACTGAATTTTTTTTACAGATTTAAGTGGTAGTTCACTAATAACTAATCAATAACTACTATTTTTCAATACTTCCCAGAGAAATAATGAAAAAAATTCACAATTCATGCAAAACTAATTAATAACTAATGCAGGACAAATTACTAGCACTAGATTAACATTACTGCTAGATACTGTACACTAATTATTAATATGTAATAGCGTAGCAGACTTATGATTTGGGAAAGCTGTCAATAATTAGCCTATGCACTGCTGTCTTTTAGAGAACTATTCATAAACTAAATAATTTTTAAGAATTGTTTTTATAAATGCACTTGTCTGGAACACTTACCCTGTGGCCGATTTTCCGGCATTCCTCTGGACTGGCTTTGAATAACTAGACTCATCATGGTGAGTACTGGAACATACTGAGTCATCAGCCATCCAAATACCAGTTATTTTATTATTTAACCTACCTCTCAAAAATTGTTTTTATGTATGTCTCTTTGTTCATATGTAGATATGTATATATATATATATGTGTGTGTGTGTATATATATCCTGTGAATGATTAGATGATTCTACCCTTTCGGGTTGGCTCTTGATTAGTAACTACAGCATGGAATCATGATAACTAGTAATGACTCAAGTGTTAATGCATACCTCTATAAGAACTACTAATTATTTTGATCCGTATTCTAAAGTGAAGATCATGTTAACTAACTAGTAATGACTCAAGTGTTACTACATACCTCTATAGGAACTACTAATTATTTGGATCCGTATTCTAAAGTGAAGATCATGTTAACTAACTAGTAATGACTCAAGTGTTACTACATACCTCTATAGGAACTACTAATTATTTGGATCCGTATTCTAAAGTGAAGATCATGTTAACTAACTAGTAATTACTCAAGTGTTACTACATACCTCTATAGGAACTACTAATTATTTGGATCCGTATTCTAAAGTGAAGATCATGTTAACTAACTAGTAATGACTCAAGTGTTACTACATACCTCTATAGGAACTACTAATTATTTTGATCTGTATTCTAAAGTGAAGATCATGTTAACTAACTAGTAATGAATCAAGTATTAATGCATACTTCTATAGGAATTACTATCTACAACTTCCCCAAAACCTTAAAATTACATCAGTGTTTGGTTGCATATGATATTTATTCATCATGACTGATTTTAACAATACGCCTTGAACAAGCAACAGCTTAAGTAGCAGTGACACTTGGCCATATTTATGATGGCTTACTTTAAACAGTAGTCAAGTAACACAAAATTACAGTTAAGGTGACTGTATATAGCTATTCGGCTAGAACATGCATGGAATATTATTTATTAAACAAAGAAAGAAACACATGCATAAACAGCATAGAATACTACAATACTACAGCATAGAATACTATAACATTATTTTTGTCTCTCATTGAAGTCGATAAGCAAACCAGCTTTCTTTTTGTTTTCAATGGTGCTTTGCAGTGGCTCCTGTCTGCATAACTCTCTGCACCGATCTGCAAAATCAGACAGTTTATGTCCTCTTTGGAAGTTGCCTCGCAAATTGTTGTAGGCCTCTAGGTCACAAGCTTCGAGCTCCGCAATTGCAGCAGTATCAGCAATGGTCTTTCTGTCCACGCCACACTTGAAGTATGCCTGGGTTTTTGTTGTCCCAGCTTTCAAGTAGTTCAGCACTTTTTTGTACCTCTTGATTGCTTGCTCTGGAAGAAAGACTGACAAAGAACAGAGAATAAACCATTAGTGTGTTATGCTAATTGAATGTATTATATTTTATAAATAATTGAAAGTCGGAACTCTGCTACATGGGAATTACAACTCAAATGTCTTTGCTGTGATTGGTAGTTGTAGGCTCTTGGAGGCGTTTCTTTTGGAAAATTAGAGTATCAAAAGAAGTATAACCATAATAATAATAACAATAACCAGTGCCCCAATTATGCTATTTTAAATATTCCTAAATTGCTTTTGAAGGTTGGGTTTACATGCAGGGTACAAAAAAAAAAATGTAATTTTTATTTCAGTATTATCTCTCTTCTTGTAATTTGTTAGGTTGTTAGTTATTGAGTTATTTGCTCCAGCTGTGTCTCCCTGATCAGTTATGTGTATTTAAGCCCCCTGTTTCTCCCTGTTCCTTGTCTTCTATCGCTTACATTATGGTGAAGTTTGGTGATGTTTTCTAAGTCTAGTTCTATATTAAAGTCTCAGTTATATCTCTTCGTCGTGCTCTTTGATTTTACCACCTCAACCGTGACAATTACAGTAACGAACAATGGCATCACTTTAACTGTTTCAATTCAAGTCCTTTGCAAGAAGATCAACCACTATCGCAAGCACGACTTGAGCATGTTACTAAGGCCTCGTTTACACTGTAGGTCTTAGGCCTTGTCCACACGGACACGGGTATTTTTATAACCGTGACTTTTTTTACGCGGTTCGGCCGTTCGTCCACACGGAAACGCAGTATCAGGTCACTGAAACCGCACATTTTTGAAAACCCCTGCCAGGGTGAGGATTTTCAGAAACGCCGGTTGCAGTGTTGTCGTGTAAAACCGGGGTTTTTGCTTCTGATTCAGGCTTCTGATTGGCCAACGTGGCTTAACGATCGCCTCCTGCTGGTGTGGCATGCTCTTGACAGCGTTTGATAGCGTGTTTTTTGCATTTTCATGTAGGCAGAGATTTCTTTTAAACCGAGCATGTGTGGACGGGATTTTTTTTTAAAACGCAGGAGGAAAAACTCCGGTTATAAAAATACCTGTGTCCGTGTGGACTAGGCCTTGGTCTTCACATACTATGAACCATTGCGGGCATGCTTAAAGGGTTTCATTTTCTTGCACGATGGACGAACACGTCAAAACTTCACGAATCACAAGCATATCAGTGAAAACACTTGCTAATACAGCATCAGAACTGCACATCACATGTTTGACATTAATGATACTGCTGCTTTCAATTGTAATGCAATGAATCTTTTACGCAAAATCATCTAAATTAAACCTTAAAATAAAGGAATTATTGGGCTGTTCACTGTCATTTAATAAAGAGCCTGTGCACAGTGTCAATAAATAGAAATTAACACAAAAAATCTGCCTAATTCCTATACTTACACAACTGACAGTGGAGTTGCGCTCAGCACATATCCGATTTATTTCCACATATGAATGAGGCCTGAAACCGATCTCGAAATATCCGAATGCATGCTTTTTTTTTTCTGTTTACACTGTCATAGAACACATCCGATCTGTATCACATATGAGAAAAAAATTGGAATTAGCCTTTTGCCGAGCCCCGCCCCCCTTAGTTACTGTTGCTACTTCCGACAAACAATTGGTCAAGCACGACCAGCGCAACAGATTGTCATGACGGGAAGAGGCAATCAGTTACCTTTTTTGGAGCAATACCTCCGCGATATCCTCCAGATCGAGGCGAAAGAGGTTAAAGGGGGCCTATTATGCCCCTTTTCACAAGATGTAAAATAAGTCTCTGAGGTCCCCAGAGTGTATATGTGAAGTTTTAGCTCAAAATACCCTACAGATAAATTTTTATAGCAGTTTAAAATTTTTAATTTTCTGTCTCTGTGAAAACGCACCGTTTTTAGTGTGGCTCCTTTAATGCAAATAAGATGCGGTTCACAGCACAGGGGGCGGAGCCTAAGCAGCTCGCGTCTCATCAGTGCAGCTAAGGTGGATGTGTACAACTCGCTGTGAACTTGATCAGGGCGTGTCTAAGCTATAACGGCTGTCAGTCAACACTCGTGGACGGAGCCTGTGGCTTTAGTGATGTCACTAAAGCCACATTCTGAAAACGGGTCGTTTGGAGACACTGCTTATGATTTATGTGGATTAAAAAAAATGAGTGAGTGGATTTTTAGGGTGTAACCACTGTAGGGTGGTTGTGTACATACACTGCCAACACACATTTATGTCCAAACACCATACAAAAGTGAATTTTGTATAATAGGTCCCCTTTAAAGTATGCAGTGGAGGGCAATATTCAAAATATAAAAATATGCAATGAAGGAGACATACGGAAGCGTATTGCATTCACTTGAGAGAAAAAAATCTACTCTGTTTTTCTGAATTAACGGGTTAATTATCTCAGAATTACAAGATAATTTTTCTTGGAAAAAAATTTTTTGGTCTGTTTTTCTGAATTAACGAGTTAATTATCTCAGAATTACAAGATAATTTTTCCAGATTTTTTTTTTGCTCTGTTATCTCAGAATTACAAGATACATTTTTCATATCTCGTAATTCTGAGATAATTAACTTGTTAATTCAGAAAAACAGAGCAAAAAAAATTTTCCTGGAAAAATTATCTTGTAATTCTGAGATAATTAACTCATTAATTCAGAAAAACAGAGTAGATTTTTTTTTCTCAAGTGAATGCAATACGCTTCCGTAGAGACACGACTCGCGGCTAATTACTGCTTACCGGTCTCAAGCAAAATCTGAGAAACCCCATGACCTGTACCTCAAATCCGGCCGGCATTTCTTCTGGGCATGTAGAACTACCTCTATAGTCTATATACCAAACAAAATGCATGATGCACTATTAACTCTATATTACACTATTGATTAAAATTCACAGTGAACAGCGTTTAATATTAGGACTGTAACGATCGGCTACACCAAACCCACGATTCAGTTTGTATCACTATTTTTTTTATCACAAAAAACCTGTATAAACTGAACACCAAAGAACAATATTAACTATGCAAATTATTATCAATATATAGAATAAATAAATAGTCAAAGCTATAACTCTTCTGTTTTTTTTATAATAAAATACTGTTGAAAAACAAACAAAACTAAACTAAATTATAGGGTAGGCTATATATATATATATATATATATATATATATATATGGTTGGGAGGAGTCACTGAGGATTTAATTATAGAATATCGAATATTGTCAAAAAAAATCCATGTTTTCGGTGGTTCATGTTCATTTTGTAACATACAGACCCTTTCCAAAAAATTTGAATATCACCAAAAAGTTCATTTATTTCAGGAATTCAACTTAAAATGTGAAACTAATATATTATGCTAAACTATAATATATCATGTTATGCAAACTGCATTTATGACGAACAAAGAACTACACAGATGCATATAGGCCTATTAGGGACGTGCATCTCCATAACTGAGACCGATACGATACGCATCTCGATGTATAGCCAACGATACGATACATTAAAGATACATATAAGCAGCTACCGATGCGATGCAATTCACTACTATTACGATGCGGTGTGATACAATTTCGATTCGATTCAACGCGATGTGATTCAATGCATTATGATGCTATGGGGAAAAATATAATGCTATGCAATTATAGATAGTTTACTTTAATTTATTTTAAAATAAATATCAGACATACAGCAAATCAAAGTAGCTTAAGTGCCATCTGACTTTTATTGCATGGCTCTTTCACAAACAAAAGATTTTGATTTTCACACAAAAAACCCCCCAACTTTTTTTCTTCTTTTTTTAAGCTGAAAGATGATGCTGCTTTAACAAACAATAATAATAAAAAAACGTTCATAACTGTATTCAAATGCATATATATATATATATATATATATATATATATATAACACTAATATTGGCAGTCAAATGCTGCTGTAAACCAGATTAATTTACTTCCTAGCTTACTGTTCTACTTTAATAAGGTAGTAGGAGACTCGCACGGACACGCCTCGCACTCCATAGTGTTGTGATACGTCATATTCACGTGCAGCTGCAGCAGTGGTGATGAGAGGACGCGCTTGAGCAATAGATGAGAAATGAGAGAAATCAATAGTCGAACTCGCGCGAATAAGGAGAAATCCCCTGTGCTAAACGTGTCTATCCAGACAGGACCACCAGACGCGTATCAAGGCGTCTTTTTAACATGTTAACCACTCGCTCCAGACGCTCAATTCGCGTTCGTTGTGAACGCTGGAGTTACATAGGCTACGGCAGTAAAATATTGGTCACAAATGATTGATCACTTCTAAATAGTAAAAGTATGTAGCGTGCATCTACTAGGCTTATAAAAATGAATCGTTTTTTTACCGATGCAAATATGTTTGAAACGATGCATCGCGATACAAATGCCAACTTATCCGATGCACACTTATTTAAATCGATGCATCGGATCGTTAGCTTTTATGCCGATGCACCGATGCAAATCTGTGAATCTTACCATGCCTAAGGCCTATATCATAAAAATCTATCAATAAATGCACACACATTGTCCTCTGCTTTTGTTCAGACCCTGACGCTGCAGAGATAGGCCTAATACTGGGAGGATTTGGTTATGACTTTTAAATGTTACCAAGGTGATCACAAATTAGTTTACAGTTAATATTAACTCTATATATTATTATATTATTTACAAACGCCGTGGGCACACTGCTTCACCATCTTACTTGGAGTCAATGTTTGTCGGACCTGCCCCTTTCACACAGAGATTCCGGAAAATACACGGATAAAGTGACCCGGGATTTGACCCGGGTTAGTTTGATTTTGGTTCATTCACACTGCCAGTGATTTTCCGGAATCAGAGAGTGCGTTCACACACAACCCGTAAAAATGCCGTAAAGACACGTGACATCGATGTGACTTGTAAAGTTGTAATCTCTTCTTAAGTTTGCTTATGAGCTGCGAACTCTCTTGTGAAAACCACGCTTGTGCATTTTTTTCTCTGATTCGATCATAAACTTGCGCTTTACGTACCGTTTGACAGCTTGCGAACGATCCCGGCTTCAGCGTCATCACTACGACACAGCAATATTACGGCTTTTGTTCACACAGCGCGCGTTCCGGGACTGAACACGGCAATGTTACTAGGTCCCCAACACGGCATCGATCCCGGCATCAATCCCGGGTCGTGTTTGCGTTCACACAGAAGGCGCTCTGGCAATTTGCCGGCAATTTCCCGGGTTCAAAGCGCTGTGTGAAAGGGGCTATACGGTTGCTATGATGTGTGATTGGACAATGGCCGTTTTGGGGGAGGGGCCGGCGATAGGTCAATTGGGTCACATTTCACTGGCAGTGTAAATGAGGCCTGAGGCCTTTTATTAAAGCGAGAGTTCACCCAAAAATTGTGTCATTTACTCACCCTCAAGTTGTTTCAAACCTGTATGAATTTCTTTCTTCTGCTGAACACAAAGAAAGATATTTTGAAGAATGTTGGTAACCAGACAGTTGATGGACCCCATTGACTTCCATAGTATTTTTTTTTTCCTACTAAGGAAGTCAATGGGGTCCATCAACTGTCTGATTACCGACATTCTTTAAAATATCTTTCATTTGTGCTTAGCTGAAGAAAGAAATTCATACAGGTTTGAAACAACTTGAGGTTAAACCTATATTAAAAGAATTTAGACTCATTGCCTGCAGAAGTCTTCAAGCTAGCTCCGGGTACTACTAGTACTGAGCCAGCACAGAGGGTACAGAGGAGTTCTTGAACTCATTAACTCATAGGAACCAGGCGATCAGAATGTGCTACAGCATCTACGATGGGATGAGCGACTTAGCAATGATTAGAAGCTACACCTTAAGGAAGGACAGGGGAGAAGCCCACACTCCTACTGTCCTGCAGGGAGAGAGAACAAAGTGACCAAGCGGATAATGCAGGATGACCCGCTTGACCTGAGTTTGATTAGCTGAAACCACACAAAGGCACGTATTTGGTGTAACAGGTCTCAACAGGAAGCTGTTTCCAAGCTCTGAGAATCTTGCAAGGGGTACTAAGGGTACTATAGGAGTCCCAGGGGTGGGGCAGCGAGGCGCGGGACAAGAGGCCATTTCCTCTCTGCACGGGACAACAAAGGGCGCAGGAGAAGGCAGGAGACTGGGACCTCGACTGGGCCGTGTTGTCAGCTGGGGGGGTGGGGGGGTGGGGGGGGGGTACGAGGCTGTTGAACAGGGTCGCTCCTTACCGGCCATACACTCTAGTGGCCCAGAGATGGGAAAACCTGCTCTGCCGGGATATAGAGTGCTCCACTGGACTGAAAGATGCCAGCTGTGGAACGAGAGACAACCGGGGAGCTGGGTCTGCCCTCTCTGGCTGGCCTGTATCAGGGACGCTTTGTCTGACAACTGCCACCTGGCTTGGTAGCGACAGAAACATGCCAGGCGGCGTAGACGACTGCTGGCTCTGTGCGGAGGTCTAGAAGAATCGGACTGTTTGCGGGGACCTCGCGGGAGCAATGAGGCAGTGGGGGGCCGCCCTCAGCGATGGGCAGGCAGAGGGGAAGCTTCCGGCGGCAAAGTTGATGCAACAGCATGCCACCGGGGTGAGATGTGTTAGACCAACTCCATGTGCTGCCAGGCGGCCGAGAATTGTTGGGCGCAGAATTCCACCGCATTGCTGAATAGGCCAGCCTGGGATATGGGAACGTCCGGGAATCAGGACATGAGTCCTCCAACTCAACCAGGCTGAGCCAGCCAGCCATGGTGCTCCTGGACCACTAGGGTGGACATTGATAGGCCGATCGCGCACGCCATGACACTCACACTCCTAAGCGTCTCCTACGAGCACACGGCCTAGACTATTCAATTCAAAAGTATTCTCGTCAATTCAGACATGAGGGGGTCCTGCCATCGAAGAGGCATCACCGGACACAGTTGCGCTGCGACAGACCGCTCGACCGGGGGGATCGTAACCCAGCACTGCTCCCCCTGCGAGAGTAGCGAGGGGGCTGAACCATCCAGAACACTTCCAGCAGTGAAAGGTGCTTTCCATGAACTGAGCAGTTCGCCATGCAATTCAGGGAAGAAAGCGCATGAAGCGCGGCGCATTTTTTTCTGTGGTATATGACAAACTCAGAACACATTGAACACTTACTCAGCATAACAGTAAATTTAAATTAAATTTCAATATATTTTTGTGATGTACAGTATATGGTTAAAACACATTGCCATCTGTGTTTAAAATAAAGTGAATCTTGCCTATTTAAACAACGACAATGAGGCTTGGGTGAACTCATACAAAGGGCACATATGGAGAGCTGCGTCAAAGCGCGCAAATTCTTGCACCTGAATGGACAAATTCACACAAAAATGATATCAACATGCACATCTTAGCGAGTATCCTAGCAAACATAGAAGGTTATGTCTTAAAGCAGACCTCAGTAAGATCGGGATTTCTTTGTTGTATCCTCGCGTTTTGCTCTGAGGTTTCTCTCTAGAGCTCCCCCCGCAGCTTCGGAATAGATATTTGACAACAACTGTTAAAAACTCGCTGGCTATTCTCAGACACTAGAGGCTTAGTAGATCAACGACATCAAAGCAGATGGGACATTCTTTAAAACGTCTTCTTCACCTGGGTTCGAACAGCGTGAGGGAGCGCAACAATGACAGCATTATAGCAGATTTCTTTTTGCAGTAAAGCAACTCTTTACCTCGCGAGACTTGGGATCACACGATACTTCCAGACGAAGAGGCCGGCGGGCCGCCGGCCCAAAGTTGCAAACGCTGTTTTTCCGCTCACGGGCACCAGGGGGGTGCGAAACCACCACCATTCAACCCAAAATAAGTAATATAACCATTCCAGTGACTCCGAAGTTGATCAGTTAAGGTAAAAAAGTTACTTAGTTCACCTTTAAGTGAGAAAGACAACGAAAAGAAGACAATGTCTTAAAATGACCTAATTTCTTCTGTGTTTTTAAAGGTGCTATCAGCGATCCCGGTTTGCACAACCTCTTGTTGATATTTGAATTAATATCAAACAGAGGCTAGCTAGCCCCTCCTCCTCATCATCTGCGCAATAACCCCCCAAACCCACCCACACATCATTCTTGTCGATTATTGGCTGGAACAGTCTGTTATGTTTCGTGCTTGCGGGTCGAACAGTTTGTTGCTCAGTTTGTTTTAGCTGCGTTTTCGGGTAACAGGCATCTGCAGAAACTGCATTTCTTTACAGTGTGTTCAGGGGACAGGCAGCTAACGGATAGTGAGGAGATGTTTGCGGTAAGTGAAAAAAAAATGTTTTGGCCTAAAAAACATGTGACATCACTGATAGCACCTTTAATGTTAATCTAACAACTCTTGACTGAATAACTTTTGTAACTTCAATAATGTTTCATCTTCATTTAATTTATACCTATTTTATTTGCATCTATGCTCTGTTGTATTCATTTGTAGCCTACTCTTGTTTGTAGTTTGATTATATTTGTTCTTATTTTATTTGTCTTTAGTTGACAACTGACCATATGCACAGAACGTTTGTAAGAATAACCCAGCCGGAAAACTTACGGTGAAATGTCACTTGTTGATGTGTCGGTATCTTCAATGTTCTTAACAGCATCAATAGTGTAATACTTAATTTATAATCAGAATATAGTCACTTAAATACTCAGATCTCGCATTAATTTAGTTAACGAATAAAAAGCCTCAATTGTGTATAAATAGCAATTTATACTTAATTCCAATAAAAAGCCTATGTTTTACTGAACATTGCACATACCGAACTGTACCAAAACCATGACCCTAAAACTGTGATGAAAACCAGAACAGTGAGTAATCTGAACCATACAGCTCTACTGTACACAACGATTACTGTAAGGACATTTAAAATACACACCTCTACTGAATTTCTGCTTTTTGTGTGCATTCCTTTTCTTCGATGTATCCCTTTTTTTGCTGGATTTGCGGGGTGCTGGGGATGAAGAGGATTGTGATGAGGATGAGGTTGATGATACACAGGAGGACGATGAGTCAACTTTGCAATGTTTTTTCTTCCTCTGCGCTTTTCCTCTTCTCTTTGCCTTTTTCCCCCTTTCTGTGTGAAGGTCATCTTCCGTACTGGAAGACTGTGATACAGCATCATCAAATTTGTATTTGGAGGAAGCTGCCATCATGTCTTCCTTTGCTGACAAGGCTGATAAGGGATACAAACCAAATCATATTAAGATTACATTTTATTTCTTCCACATTTACCAGCTTTGGTTTCCATTGATAAATGTAAATATTCTGCTACCTTTGTCAATTAACACCACAAGATCTAACTTTAAAGGGATACTCCACTGTTTTTGTAAATAGGCTCATTTTAAAACTTCCCCAGAGTTAAACAGTGGAGTTTTACCATTTTCTAATCAATTCAGCTGATCTCCGGGTCTTTAGTAGAATGTCAGTAACCAGACAGTTTCTGGTCCCATTGACATTTTGATTGAGGAAAAATATATACTATGGAAGTCAATGGGACCATAAAATGTCTGGTTACTGACATTCTACTAAAGACCCGGAGATCGGCTGAATGGATTCGAAAACGGTAAAAATGTTTAACTCTGGGGGAGTTGTAAAATGAGCCTATTTACAAAAAATTGGACTATCTCTTTAAAACAACAAGAAGAACAGATAGGCTACTGTATACACTGTACCCTTTTATGACAGGATATGTTATAATGTAGACTATGAAAACTTTTCAAAGTAAAAAGTTAATTAATATCACCTTTTAAACACTTGTATAAGATGAAGATTTCTACCATGCCAGTGGCTTGACATGTCAAAAGATATTCCTAATGTGCAAGAGGCGAAAGTGCTGTGACCATATACTGTACAGTAGCAATTATTAGCAGACACATTTATTCAAAGCAAATTAAAAATAAGGAACATCAAACAATTTCTCATGAGAGCCAACAGTACTTGTAGTACACATTATTAAATATAACTTATAACAGGGTTAACTTATGGTATAGATTATTTTAGAGTAGCTTACCATTGGTCAGACTGCTACGTAGGAAATCTCTCTCAGTTTCGATGTCCTTGCATTTGTCCTCAAGAAACTTAATTTTTTCTTTTAGAAAAGCATTTTCTTCCTTCATTTTTTGTTGGGACACCTGCTGAGTTGGTGCTGTTGCTGATGCTCCTGGTGGAATGTATAAAATAAATAAAAAACACTGTAAAACTGTTGCAATTTAGCACTTTATCTATCTAAATAGCTATTTTATATCTATGTTAGTCTTTTGAGTAAACTAGAACAATACTGGCGATGCTATTGCCAAGGTGTTTGATAATGCATAATTAATTATAATGTCAAGATCATGTTAATACAGTAATGACTCAAGTATTAACAAATAGTTTAGATTAGAAGAATAACACACAAAGCTTTTATAAAAGAGATCACTTTATTGTAGTATTTTAATGACCTTTAACAAAATATTAACAAGCCTTTGACTCAAAATATAAAATTTCCACTTGCATCGTGAACAAATACTACTGTTTAGGATAGTGCAGCTTGGTTTTGTGGTTTAGATCAAATGTTAGATCACAATCAAATATGCAGTTCACACCACCTTAAGGTGAATTTAAGGAAATTTCCTTAATTTCATATACGTTACATTTCATTACCACTAGGCCTACCTCAAATAACGTATAATGCATTCAGCATTAAATTGCCGAATGAAATATTGATCCACTTTTGCTAATAAACTTTAAATTGCCTCGTTAATCACTATCGTAAATTGATCCGCATTTTACATGCTAATTATAGGCCTACTACACACATATGCTGCTAATTGTGTGATAATATGCATTGAACCTTATAAACTGTCTCTGGTTGAACGTAAAATACATAATTACCGGCAGTATTATCATCTTCCTCAACTAGGCGATTGGGTGGTATCCTTTTTCGCGGAATTCGTCGGTCAGCCATGCTTTCTTCTGCTGAACTTTCTGCCGAATCAGGTGGTCGCTGTTGATCCAACGTCTTATAAAAGCAATTTCCGTCCCTACAGACGAACTCTATTGCCGTAAATGATTCCTCCCCTTCAGTTACGTTTTCCCAACATGTTATAAAATTAATCACTGGCTTTACACCACTCATTCTCAAACCATTTAACATTTTAATGATATTTTTTGATTTTCCTTTTTTGTTTTTATTACTAGTTATAAAATCCATCTTTATGTTTTTGCTTCAACAAGACGGTTGGTAAGTATAAGCGCATCCGGTCAAATTTGAATTAGGCTACTTACTTATTAACGACTAATTAAATTATTTAATATGATTCTTCCATAATATGTTTCATCCGTTTTAAGATGTAATTTTTTTTTTTTATCAATAATTATGTAGGCTACATTTTACGACAGATGGCGTTTACGGTTTATGCGTCATACGCCTACGCATAAACCAGATTTTCACCAGACAATCACGTGGATAGGCGCCTTCGTGGTTACAAAGAGTCCAACAATGGAACTTTCAAGAAAGATTGTATCTCTCTGTGAGCACAAGGACATAAAAGGAAACAGAAAGTTAACTAAATGGCTTCAAAAAAACAAACTAATGCGTTCTACAAGAAAATGCAGAATATGTAAAAGAAATATGAAATTGAGGAAGACACTCAGCAAAGATGGATACAAATGGTAAATATATATATATATATATATACTTTTTTGTCAAGTTAACTTATTAAAATCTAAATGCAAAGTGTTACTGTATTTTTTTATTATTATTTTAAGGGTATGTTGGCCTAAACGAGGAGCACACAATGAAAAAGTGACAAAATCATGCAGATCAGGATCCATTTTTGACAAGACCAGAACGAGTTTACAAAAATGGATGACTTTTATGTATAGGTAGGTGTAAGTAGGCTACATGCTAAATAACAAATAAAACATTAGGCTAACTGTCATTTTCTTGTCTTTCACACAAATATTTCACAATTGCTGACAGATTCTGTCAAGGAATGCGCTTACGGCAGGTCGACATGGTCCAGGATGGCATTGCTGGAAGCTCTGCCACCCTTTCTAAAATGACCAGTAAACTGAGATTAGTCTGCAGGAAAGCCTTGAAGAAGTTCAAAAGGAAGACAGGACAACTCATGGGAGGGAGAACGGAATTTGTTGTGATCGATGAAAGCAACTTCCGCCATAAAAGGAAGGTGGGATATTTGTTTAACTGTTTTTAAAGTAAAGACAAATAAGGTGGAACAACTTTTATAGGCTACAGTGGTGGCCAAAATAATTAGAATGGTACGATTTTTTTATGTCTCTTCTGCTCACCAATGCATTATTTTTTTTTATCCAAAATACAGCAATACCAGTAATATTGTGACATTTTTACAATTTAATATTTTAGAAATTTACTTTTCTATTTGATTACATATTAAAATGTAATTTATTCCTGTGCTCAAAGATGATTTTTCAGCATCATTACTCCAGTCTTCAGTGTCACACGATCCTTCTGAAATTATTTAATGATCAAGAAACATTTATGATTGTTTTCAGTGTTGAAAACATTTGTGGAAACAATTTTTCATGATTATTTGACAAAACGAACGTTCAAAAGAACAGCACTGATGCTTTTGTAACACTATTATTAATGTTCAAAGGTTTTGGGTCAGTTCAAATTTTACTTATTCATAAGAAATAAATAAAAAAAATCATACTTTTATTCAGCAAGGATCCATTATATTGACCAAAAGTGATAGTAAATACATTTATAATGTTGCAACAACATTTCTATTTCAGATAAATGCTGTTCATTTGAACTTTTAATTCATCAACTAGTCCTGAATTTTTATTTACACAACTGTTTTGAAAATTAATAATATTAAATTTTTCTTGAGCAGTAAATCATCATATTATAATTATTTCTGAAAGATCATGTGAAGACTGGAGTAATGATGCTGAAAATTCAGCTTTGATCACATAACTTATTTATAATTTAAATATAATTAAAATTGCATTTTAAAATATATTCAAATAGAATAGAGTTATTTTAAATTGAAAAAAATATATATATGAATGACAAATTACTTTTATTTTATTTTTATAAAATACAATTAACTTTTTCGGTAACACTTTACTTGAAGGGGTGTGCATTAGGCTGACATGACACCTTCATAATCTTGACATGACACATGAATATGAAGGAGGGTTTATGCATGTTTATGACAACTGTCATTAAGTGTCATTTCGCTCTTATGACATTTATTTATGCAAATTACATTGTTTGAGATGTTTTTGTAGACAACTTGACATTAAATCATAAGTGTATTACACTGTCAGTGTATTTGTCAAGACAACTTAACTACATAACCTGTCATAAATGTAATAAACATAACAAAGCAGATTAATCATCAAACTTAAGAAACTACTTTTGAAATTGTCATTAAAATATCATTAAGGGTTGATAATATTGTCAAATTATTTTATAATAGTGTCATGAATATTTTTCTTGACCTCAACTTAAGTGATATCAATTTAATTTGTCATTTAAAAGGCTTTAAGTGTAATGATTACATGAATACAGTCAAATTATTTTATAACTGGAATACTGGAAAAATAAGTTATATATTCATGACACAGTTATAATGGCCTCATGACAATGTCAAACCAACCACATGACAGTTTAATGTAATGTTAACCCCTAAAGCTAATTGGTTTCTTAAGTTTTATAATAATCTGCTGTCATGTTTATGACACATTTTGAAAGGTTATAATGTATTGGTTTATGTCAAGTTTTCATAAGGTGTCATGTCAGTCTTATACACAGTGCACACCCCTTCAAGTAAAGTGTTACCACTTTTTCATATAAAATAATGTCATTACTATACAGCATAGTTCATAATTTACATAACATAATAACTGTTAATAATTTCTAAATATTGACTCAGAGTCTTTATTCACCTTTTCATGATTTCTAAATATAATAATAATAATAATAATACAAAAATTAAATGTGAATTGTATGAAATAGTTCTAATAGGGGCGCATTGTAATGCTGAGTAACAATGTGCCCCACCTGTGCAACTGGGAATTAAAATTATTAATTGTGTTTTCTAAACGGCTATTTAAAAGATTGGAGATTTAAATAATACCATATTTGTCTCATTTTATATAAACAATAAAAACTGAGAAGAAAAAAAGTATTTCGAAAAAAAAATAAGATTTTAACATTTTGGCGCTTTATATATATATATATATATATATATATATTCAACAATAGTTGGGTAATGATGCATCTGTGAAATAAACCTATGAACTGTAGCGCCACAAATAGAGAATTCTAAAGCTTCTAGGGATGTGCAAGATTATTCAACTAGTTAATTACACGATACTGCTGCGAGTCGTCTTGGAGTTGTAAATACTAATCGTTTACTTGTTTTTACCCCCGGTTTCACAGAAAAAGCTTAAAGGATTAGTTCACCTCAAAATGATAATTTCCTGATAATTTATTCACACCGATGTCATCCAAGATATCCATGTCTTTCTTTCTTCAGTGGAAAAGAAAAAAATAAAATTTTAGAAAATTTAGGTTTTTGAGGAAAACATTTCAGTATTTTTTTACACAGAATTACATCATAATTCATAATTTCCAGCGTGTTGCAGACCACCGCAACATGAACAATTGTGCTTAAAATATAAATGTTCCTATTTTTTAGAAAATGACTAAGTGTTTTGCTAGATAAGGCCCTTATTTCTTGACTGGGATTGTGTAGAGACTCTGAAGCTGCATTGAGACGGACATTTGAACCTTCTTTGAACATTGGGATAGTTAGTTGTCCATTCTAGGTAGAAAAATACTGAGATGTTTTCCTCAAAAACCTACATTTCTTTTCCACTGAAGAAAAAAAGACATGGATGAGATCAGAGTAACTCTTGAAATTTTTCTGCAAATTGCACTTGCATATCTTAATACATTTGTTTTTTGTTTAAGATATGAAGTTATTTAAGTTGTTTTTGTAATTGTAGTATGGACAAGGAAGAGCTGGTCAGACATGGAGGAGAAAGAAGTGGGTCTTTGGCATGCTGGCCATAAATGGTCAAAGAAGACGACCAATTTTGCGGCTTGTGGAACGGCGCTCCAGAAATCACCTGCTTCCCATCATTAGAAGACATGTTCGCAGAGGGTCAACCATTTTAAGCGACGAGTGGAGATCCTACAGAGCTTTATCGAGTCTTGGTTACACTCACTACTCAGTAAACCACAGCAGATGGTTTGTTGATCCAAACCATGGTGGACACACGCAACATATTGAAAGAGCTTGGTTAACCTACAAAAGCCAAATTTGGCGACTGAGGGGAAACAGGACAGAGCAGCTTCTAAAAGAACATCTGTCTTTTATTGAGTGGACTTACTGGCTGGGACACAAGCACAGATATGGTCCTCTAGGTCGTCTTCTGAAAGACATTAGAAGGCATTACAGCAATTAAATATTGTATGCTAGAAGACAATAAATAGTTTTTTCCAGTTCAGGCATCACATATGTGAAGTTGTTGCATTAAATGGAAATGGTACCAGACGCTTAATAAATAATTATAAAATATATGTTTATAAAAGCTACTTTTTTCATGCCTCATGTTTAAACAAATTTTTCTAGTCATGATTTGTGCAACCAAACACAAGTCATTTCAAGCGTATGAGATATTGTTTGTGAACTTTTAAATACTATACTTTTAGAAAATTTCTTTAGAAGTATGCATTAACACTTGAGCCATTACTAGTTAGTTAACATGATCTTCACTTTAGAATACGGATCCAAATAATTAGTAGTTCCTATAGAGGTATGTAGTAACACTTGAGTCATTACTAGTTAGTTAACATGATCTTCACTTTAGAATACGGATCCAAATAATTAGTAGTTCCTATAGAGGTATGTAGTAACACTTGAGTCATTACTAGTTAGTTAACATGATCTTCACTTTAGAATACGGATCCAAATAATTAGTAGTTCCTATAGGGGTATGTAGTAACACTTGAGTCATTACTAGTTAGTTAACATGATCTTCACTTTAGAATACGGATCCAAATAATTAGTAGTTCCTATAGAGGTATGTAGTAACACTTGAGTCATTACTAGTTAGTTAACATGATCTTCACTTTAGAATACGGATCCAAATAATTAGTAGTTCCTATAGAAGTATGTAGTAACACTTGAGTCATTACTAGTTAGTTAACATGATCTTCACTTTAGAATACGGATCCAAATAATTTGTAAGTCCTATAAAAGTATGCATTAACACTTGAGTCATTACTAGTTATCATGATTCCATGCTGTAGTTACTAATGAAGAGCCAACCCGAAAGGGTAGAATCATCTAATCATTCACAGGATATATATACACACACACATATATATATATATATATATATATATACATATCTACATATGAACAAAGAGACATACATAAAAACAATTTTTGAGAGGTAGGTTAAATAATAAAATAACTGGTATTTGGATGGCTGATGACTCAGTATGTTCCAGTACTCACCATGATGAGTCTAGTTATTCAAAGCCAGTCCAGAGGAATGCCGGAAAATCAGCCACAGGGTAAGTGTTCCAGACAAGTGCATTTATAAAAACAATTCTTAAAAATTATTTAGTTTATGAATAGTTCTCTAAAAGACAGCAGTGCATAGGCTAATTATTGACAGCTTTCCCAAATCATAAGTCTGCTACGCTATTACATATTAATAATTAGTGTACAGTATCTAGCAGTAATGTTAATCTAGTGCTAGTAATTTGTCCTGCATTAGTTATTAATTAGTTTTGCATGAATTGTGAATTTTTTTCATTATTTCTCTGGGAAGTATTGAAAAATAGTAGTTATTGATTAGTTATTAGTGAACTACCACTTAAATCTGTAAAAAAAATTCAGTAGTTCTCTGGGAAGTATTAAAAAATAGTAGTTATTGATTAGTTAATAGTGAACTACCACTTAAATCTGTGTGCTATTACTTACTAATTCGTTAATCAGAGTTACTTGTTAGTTAATTGTAGTTACTAGATTGTTAATATTGTGTTACTCATTTGTTCCTGTGTAGTTATTCATTAACGAAGGATCCTTATTTTAAAGTGTTACCCATTTCTTTAGTAATTTATCGTAGGTATTGTTCGTATTGTTTATGACTTATGTACAAATCGTTGCACTAATGGGCCATAACAAATTCCTTGTTTGTTCTTTACTTGGCAATAAATGTTTCTGATTCTGATTTATTTAATCAAGATGGATGGTCTACAAAAAGATAGCATTTACATTTTACCTTGAAAAAAATGTATATGTGCATATTAATGATTCTCTAGATCAGTGGTTCTCAAACCTGTCCTGGAGGCACCCCAACACTGCACGTTTTCGTTGTCTCCCTAATCAAACACACCTGATTCAACTCATCAGCTCATTAACCCATGTGATAATGAGCTGATGAGTTGAATCAGGTGTGTTTGATTAGGGAGACAACGAAAACGTGCAGTGTTGGTGTGCCTCCAGGACAGGTTTGAGAACCACTGCTCTAGATAGACATATCATGTCTATAGACATCATATACATTACTGTCAGTAATCATTTCAGATTATTTTTGATTTTAATTAAGAAGATTTCTTTCTGTTTTGTCAAAATATAGTCAGAATTTAGGTTTTGATGCTGTACACTGAAAAAAATAACAAAAGCAATTTTAAAACAGTGTTAATACAGCTAAAAAACCTTATTAACAATTCTTGCACCAGTGCATGATGGGAACATCAGTATTAGAAAAGTTGAGTAGGTTTTACTTAGCCTAATTTTATATCGTTGATATTTACACTTACATTTCTACAAGCTTGAATTGAGTAATAATATAGGATTAACTTAAATTATTTTCCTTTTTTTTCTGTAGCATTTAGCTCACCACAGAATCATTTTTATCAGTGTAGTTCAGGCTGATACCATCTCCCATCTATGTCACGTTTGGTTAAAAGTTTTCATGTCTTTTATTTTATATTGTCACATATGTTTTATTGTTTGTCATGTGATTCCCTGGTCCTTTTGCAAGTAAATGGTGCTGTAAATAAGTAAATTTGTCTATAAATAAATACATTTCTTCACATTCATATTGTATTTCCTTATATATAACTTTGTTTAACCTGAAACTTAAACTTCCATAAACCTGTAGACAAGTGGTCTGGATTCAAACATTGCAACAAGCAAAGTGAAGCATTCACATGACTGGAAAGAAAGCGAGCCTTCGTTTTTCATTGATCATGTGTTTCTGAGAAAACAACATGCGCTCCGGCACAGAGCTTCATGAGAAATTAAGCTGCACACATGATACACTCTTTGAAGCTTTAGGGTCATTTGTCTAGCTCTGTTAGTGTAAGCACTGTTGGTGAGTTTTGTCAGGTCTATGTCCAAGTCGGTTGGTTCACGTTTATGTTATAGCCAAGTTCAAGTCTAAGTCAAGTGCTGTAGTTTATGTCATAGTAATATCAAACAAAAATAATCAAATGGGGTTATTAGTTCGCTTGCAGACCCCCTCTGCTTCAGGAGTGTGACCCAGACTTCAGTCTTGGACCTCAGCCCTCACATCCTCACATTCATGAAACTTCAGAGACTAGCGACGTCATTCAAGGTTGAGGACAACCTCTTCAGAAAGTAGTCGTGACGGACGCCTCCAAGACGGGTCGGGGCACTCTATGGGACGGCAGGCCGGCCTTCGGATCCTCGATGGAGCCAATAAAGAGCTGGCATATCAACTACCCAGAGATGATGGCAGTACTTCTGGCCTTCAAGGAGTTCCAGAGAGATTTTAGGGGGCACCATGTCCCAGTGCTTAATTTGTAAATAAATAATTGCCGGACCAAAAACAATCTATTAAAAGGCACTGTGACCGACACTGACCATACACCTTACGTTTCCCAGAAGATAAAATGACGTCATAAACAGTGACAGCAAGAGCATCGTTCACAAGTTTCTGCACAGCCCTAAAGTACAGTGTATTATTCTGTCATGTATATAGCTATGCTGAGAATGAGTTATGGGTCGGTACGTCGCACTCCCGTGCAGCTCCCGCAAAATCATTATTAAATTGACCTTTGTAACAATATTTCTACATAAAAAGAGTTTTCCTTGCAAGCTGGATGTGCTGAAGGTTCGTTGATACTCATGTCAAAGGGAGGGTTGCTCTGGGACAACTATATTCTGAATATGACCATATACATGTTACATTGATTGGGCTTCTTCACATACTGTATGAGCCTACACCACGCAGGATAACTTAACGCAGCGGGATAAGGGGAGACAACTTACTGTGGTCACTTGGAATGTTAAAGGTTTAAATCATCCCATTAAAAGGGGCAAAGTTTTGGCACATGTAATGATGTTATCTAGTGACATCATTTTTCTTCACCTAAATAAAAATGAATACATCAAACTAAGATGTAGATGGATTGGTCAAACTTATCATGCTACGTGAGCAGATCAAGAGGAGTGGCCATACACTTCAGAAAGGGCACACCATTCATCCATAAGATAACTATCGCAGATAAGGAGATATAATTGTTATTGGAGATTTATATTCATTACCCATAACACAGGTTAATATTTATGGTCCTAACACAGACTCACCCTCATTTTTTAAACATGTTTTCGCTCAGATCCCTGACATCTTGCAAACTAATTTACTCATTGCAGGTGACCATTCCAATGTTCATAATGTATACTCTAGAACTGATTATTTCTTGGCTGATGCTAAATTGGTGCCACTGGCCAGTAAGGTTGCGTATCATGCCAGGTCTATGCGTTTCTCTATCGTAGTAAAGTAAGATTGAGCTTACATCACAGAGAGACTTCCAACTTCCAAGTAAGGTAGAAAAACATATTGCTTATGTTTAAAAATGGAATGTATACGTAATGCTTACACGTGGTACAATCCACTATCCCTCTGTGTCTGTGTATACATCAGTGGTACATTTGCATCAGTTTAAACATTCCTTTCATTGTAAAGAACATACCCACTGTTCACATCTGAGGTATCATCATCATTGGAACATCTCAGTGAACGTTGCATTGCACACAGAATATAACTCTCCCAGCTCCCCTCCTTGTGTCAAACATATGATCTTTAAACACGTGTCCATGCAATCTATAGTCTAACTCGTGCATTTTAAACTTCATAAGAAAATACAACTGATTATGAATACTAATAAAGAATAATAATACAGATACATAATATTAAATAATGAAATTATATTAGAAGATGAAATTTTTGTCTTCATTGGCCTATGTATATTTACAGTGCTATGCATAAGTTTAGACACCCATGCTAAAGTTGACTAAAAAGAGGAATAAAAAATCATCTTTTGGATATTGAACGTAATGCCTTAATTTAAAAAATTTGGAAAAATCCAACCTTTAAGGACACCAATTTTCTTTGTGAATGAATAATGTATCGTAAATAAATAAATGTTCTTCGTTAAAATACAGGGTGCATAAGTTTGGACACCCCTATGTTAAATTCGTACATTTAATTTTATAATTTACAGAATTTTACTTGGGCCAATTGAAAAATTTAGATGTTATCGGTCACTTGAAATTTTTGATTTGGGAGGGTTAGAATGTTTTTACAGTGTACCTAGAGATTGGCATGGTTTTATTTCAGTTAGCCTAATAGCTAGTTTGATTTGCATTGAGAGATGATCTTATGGAAAGTACCCCATGCCAATCTCTAGGTATGATGAAGGCTAAGTGATGATGTGGGGCTATTTTAATTCCAAAGGCCAAGGGAACTTTATCAGGAAAATAAAAATACTTAAAAATAAAAATCTGCCTGCCTCTATGGGAATTTAACACAGGGGTGTCCAAACTTATGCACACTGTATTTTAAGGAAGAACATTTATTTATTTATGATACATTATTCATTCACAAAGAAAATCGGTGTCCTTAAAGGTTGGATTTTTCCTAATTTTTTTAATTAAGGCATTAAGTTCAATTTCCAAAAGATGATTTTTTATTCCTCTTTTTAGTCAACTTTAGCATGGGTGTCTAAACTTATGCATAGCACTGTATGTACAGTAGACTATTTATGCACATGTTTTTCGATGGGATAAATTTAGATTCCGGTAGGCTATATTACATTGATTACGGTAATAAGTTTGTAAATGACCACAGGTGTGCTTGGAAACACATGGCACTGATGAAGGGTTGAACCCGAAAACGTTTTACGCACCTTGCACTGTTTTGCACTTTATTTGTGGCACTTTAATTAAATCGCGTGCAGATCTTTTTTTTTCAGATTTTTGAGTTTTGTTGGATCTACGCACTGCAAGAAGTTATTGCATTCATCTGTCTGGGACAGGTATTTTGCGCTATGCTTACCACTGTCGTAAATAATTTGCATACTAATTTCACTGTTACACGCACACTCGCTGTTTATCCAGCTCCGGCTTTGGAATGAACGATGTCCACAGACAAGGTAGAGTATGTTGCATAAATTTATGAAAGTATGATGTATTGCGACATCAGAAATGAAGAAAAACTAAATAATGACTATTGTAACGCTTGCCGTAAAACAAGTCAAGTTTGTAGTTTCTTATGTCTCATTCGAACTACAGAAACGTGACCCAGTTTGGCAAACTTGAAAAGTGCGGTTATAGCAGATATAGGGCTGCAAAGCGAATGCAGAAGTGCCTTTCACTCTGTTACGAGTTAATGAATCACTGAAACGATTTTGGAAACATTATTTTAAGGGAAAATTTTTTCTTTAGTGTAGCTTTAAGTAATAAAAAGTATGTAAGCTGTTCATAAAGCTTCACTGAATGACACCTGGAAAATGTATGATTTTGTAAGCTAAGTGTCTATGCAAGCTAATAAACCACATTCAGTAATAAAAATTCCATAGAGAAATCAAAGATTTTTCAGTCTAGGTTTGATGTGAGGATGTAACACTTGATCTGATATAGAGATTATTATTCACAGCTTTAGTTTGCTCTTTAAAGGAAGTGGAAACACTTTGTGGTTTAAGTGTCTCTGCATTGATCTTAATCCTTAGTTTGTTCAACACCTTTACGAGCGACAGACACAATGGAGACAGTCATTTTCTTCTGTGTCTTTTTTTGTTGGATTATGCACATCACATACAATGGTAAATATATTCTATTTCAAGCATTCAAGAAATTTAACATATCAATCTCAAATACAATAGCTATTAACATAGTCTAAAAGGATCTGTGTGTTTATCAATGTCTCTCCAGATTTGTCGGCAGGAGGATCTTCTGATGTGAGAGTTCGGATGGGAGAAGACATCACTCTGAACTGCATTATGAGAAACAGATATGAAGTCGCCTGGTATCATCTCAGATCTGAAGAGCTCGTTCTGCTGATTTCTGCTGAG
The DNA here is from genome assembly GCF_951802725.1 of Rutilus rutilus. NCBI lineage: Eukaryota > Metazoa > Chordata > Actinopteri > Cypriniformes > Leuciscidae > Rutilus > Rutilus rutilus. The sequence goes on along the minus strand of NC_140216.1, from coordinate 40,572,618 downwards.
AAGGACGAAACCTGGAGAAAACTTCTGATCAACTACAATCCAAACAGCAATCATGTGAATATTACAGCAGACAGTTGGGTCACCAGAGTCTCTTTAACTATTTCTGGAGTAACAGAATCAGATTCAGGACTTTATTTCTGTGGAACAAAGTCTGACGCTCCAGAGATGCACTTCGACAAACCCATCAGACTGGAGATTGAAGGTACCAGATTTCAGTTTTTCTCATTATATCTTCACAAACGTATCAGTGTATTGGCTGTTTGAGAGAAATGCATGGGTGGGAAAAATGCAGATGTTTGCTAAATAGATTTTATACACTTGTCTTTTTTTTTTTGCATATCAGATTATATTTACGGATCACAAACATACACTATCAATTAAAAGTTTGGACACACAAACTGTCATTATGCATTGTTTATATTGCATAAAGCACAACTTAAAAACAGTAAAAGCTCATTTTTAATCCACTCTCCCATTTAAAACTAACAACTAAACAATGTTTTTTTATGTGTGTGTTAAACTGATCATATACTGTATTACAGGACTTTTTTTAACAGAAGAGCCAAAAGCAGAAGTTGAAATCCCAGGTAACACATTGGTTGTTATCTTGATTGTTTAATTAATGGAAACCCACCACTAAATCTGTCTATGAGTTAAAACTGTCTGGTTGTATGAATGTGAGTAACTCTTGTGTCTCTGTAGACGAGGTGACGGTGACGGAGCGTGTGTTGATGTTCGGTGGTGTTGGACTGGCTGTGTTTGTGTTTTTTCTGACTACAGTCGTCGCAGGAGGAATCATTTACCATTGTGGACAACAGAAAGGATGGAGAGCAGCAAAACAAGAAGCTCTGATCAGCTAAATGACACATTTGTGAGCTTAATTTTACAATCTAACTCAATATAACCCAGCGCATTGCATTGCTGTAAGTTTGCCACAAATTAAAAATACACAACTGGGTCTCAGATGCTTTTCCTGTTGGTCTGATCTACTTTCATTTCAGAGAAACTGAGATATTGTGGTAAATGGTGTCCTTAGCACCAGAGAAACATGATCAGTCTTAAATGATTGAGGTGACCCGTATTCAATTGAGGAGCATTAATATGTATGTATAAGCTGTTTTCAAGAGAAAATATAAATGTTAATCTCTTCTGTGGCACATAAAGCTTGATTTAATAAAAATTTAAACAGGTCTTCTATTATAAATATATTGTCTGATCAAATAAACAGCAGTAAAACCAAGACATTTACATCGATTTACATAATATTCATTGCTTTGTTAAATCACATGATGCTTCAAATTCCTCCTTCCTGCTTTCAGCACCAATGTAGCAATATTATATAGCAATATTCAAAGTTCAGGGAAGAGGGAGGCGGGAACCGGTGAACGATCCTTAAAATATTAATATCGTAATAAACACTATACAAAACGAAATGACTGCCTCATATAAACACAATAAAACACAACATAAATGTCCCAGGCCTGGTCCTCTCTCATCCTACACTGTTGTCACTCTTCCTTTTATCCTTCCGGAGCCCCTCCGTAGGACTCGAGACACTCATGAACACTTACGCCACCGGCCTCGCTCCGTTCCCACGGCTCTCGGCCCCGCCCTGCTTTCCACACGTTAGTCACTGAACATCATTTAGTAATATATTAATCTTCTGACAGCTCAATCTGCTTTAAAATAATAACAAGTAAAGAAAACAAATGTCCAATAAGACTCCTCATTAGAAGGATGCACCAAACTCCTATGATGCATCCCAGTTTGCATACTAAGCCATTTTGTATAGTGTAAATAGTGTGTTCACATTGAAAATTCGACAAGAAAAAGTGCACTTCACTTTGTGCATGAGGCACTTAATTAACTCCACTACTGGATGACAAAATAAACTTTTAAACCTCATACTAGATGGTTGAGTACATAATAAACATACACAAATACAAAGAAATCTTCCCACATTACTCCCATTTTACGCAGACTTCATTGGCTACCCATTCGCTTTCGTATTCACACAAGATACTCCTTATCAAATTCAAAGCACTCCATGGTCTTGCAGTGGCTATATAAAATAAACATATTATTATTATAATGAATATTGTATAGTGCGTAATATGGGACACAACTAGTTAGAAGGTCTAACCAAACCCTAACGTAATCTCTATCCCTAATCCTAATAAAGTTAGATCCACTGGTGGAGCTAAACTAGGCCAAGATCCTCCAGTTTGACATATCTGACTGCAGTGAGCACCACCTGTGTCTCTGTTCACCTGTGTGGGACACTCAATTTAGTTTTTACTTAAACCATTAGTTAACCTTGCTTAGCGTGCAGTGGTTTCAACTGATCATAAGACTCATGTAGAAGTTTTACCATGTAAGTCTTCCAGAGGTGTAAAGTCCAGGTTCAGAAAGTAAAATTCCTCTTCAGTATTTTGTTCCAATCACCTGGATTTGCTAATAAGCACAGTTTTTCAGCCAGGAGATACTAGCTAATAAGAACTAATTAGTGAAATCAGCTGGCTAAGTTCAATAAACATGGGTAGAATAAACATATGGCAGGACTTTTGCTTTCTGACCCCTGGACTTTCCACCTCTGAAGTTTTCATGCTTTTAAATATAAATTCACCCTGTGTGTTATTATAGTATAGGCTACTGTGTTTCTGTTTGTGGAAACCTGCTCTTGATGCATAAATGAGTAATTTTTTTAAAGCTGAATGTGTCCATTACTTTAATAATGATGAAGGTTTTTATTAGGGGTGGTATAATGCCATTTTTCACAAGATGTAAAATAAATCTCTGATGTCCCCAGAGTGTGTGTGTGAAGTTTTAGCTCAAAATACCCCACAGATATTTTTTATATAGCATGTTAAAGTTGTCAATTTTTGAGGGTGAGCAAAAACGCATCACTTTGTCTCTGGCCCTTTAAATGCGAATGAGCTGCTGCTCCCGGCACAGAGGGCGGAGCTTCAAGAGGTTGTATATGTTACGGTATGGATCCACTTTTGCGACACAACTGAAGCATGGAGTCGCAACACCTCTTCAAGTTTACCGCCCTGGCCATGGTTTTGAGCCAGCAGCTCATGATTCACCCATACTCCATGTGCTCTACTTCTATTGGATAGTCGCGTCGCGTTCAACGGATTAATTTGCATAAAGATGGGCATCGGCCAGGATTTTGACGCACAGCATTTTTCCAAATGCAGTGCCGCCTTCCCGGGATGCTTTGCGGGCGCTTTATGTGACGTCACCCATAGGAATAAAGTTAAGTGTGGCATGACAGAAGTGTCGCACTGACAAGTAGATCTGTACTGTTAGCAGCTCCGATTACCTCACGCAAACACACACTAAAATGACAGAAGGATTTTTTTTCTTTCTTTTTTTCTCCACATTTGTCACGTTAGTTACATTAGGCTACACACGTTCCGCATTCTGACACCACAGCGCGCAGCCTCTGCATGGGTTGTACCATGAGAGGGAGTTCTCCCCTCCCATAGAGTTGGTTGGGTCCATAGCCCGTCTTTTCCAAAACGTTTTCTCAGGTAGGCTACCGCGGCACCGCCGGCGCCTACCGATAGCTGGGCCGGCCCTACCGTAACGGTACGCGTCAGGGAGGATGGCTGGGAGGAAGAGGCCAGGAGGGGCTGAAAAAGCCAGGTTGAAAAAAATCAAGACATTGGAGAAGGATGTTGCCAAATGTGCCAAGCTTACAGATTTATTTTCAAGAGGACAAACACAAGTGGCAACAGGTAAAGAGAGATAGGTCTAGTACTGATTAGCATTAGCAACGCTGCAACGTAATTATTCGGCTAATACTGTTGTAGCGTTGTCAACCTATTTACAAGCAAAATATAAAATGTAATTAAAATATTAGCCTTTTTGTATCACCCAATACATGGCGATTCATAGACTTTGCAAATATTATGCAATTTAATATTGATAACAAAACTCAAGCTTGATCTGTGTATACAGTAAAATGACCTCTTACTTATTTTGTTGTAGCTTCTGGGCAGCAGAAAAGCCAGTCCCCCGAAAATTTGTTTTGAAAAAACTTTTATTTTGTACAAAATGGCACATAGTCACACTTGTGACCAGCCTACAAAAATAGCTTATAAATCTCTCATTATACTATATTATCACCCAATATTGGATTCAATCTTTTTGTCAACTTGTTTTCTTTCAATTAGGACTGGTTTTATATTTCTATTTGCATCTGATTAATCATAGGCCTCATTTATCTGAGAGTAGGCATCACGTTTTTTTTATTAAAAAATATTGAATATTTTTGAATACAAATAAAACTGTAAACATTAGTTCAAAATGCCTCTTTGTGGAAGAGTGGGATACATTTCAAATGCTTTCTTTCTTTCTTTCTTTCTTTCTTTCTTTCTTTCTTTCTTTCTTTCTGCTTTTGTTCATTTATTAACATATCCTTGTGGAATAGTGGAATATTTTTGAATATTCTTAAGTGAATTAATATTTAACCTTTACATTATTTGTTGAACCATGGTATTAATAAAAACTACACAATAGTAAGAGCTGAACTGTTGCTTCATTTATCCAATTTGGAAAAAGTGCTAATTTGGAATTCCACCATGGAAAAAGAGGGCCGGTCTTGGGCCTGAAACTCCCGGGCTGAAAAGTGGCCCCACTCCGGCCCTGCTGATATGGAGTTAACTATCTTCAATTAGCATTTTCTGTCATGATAATCTATAAATCGCTCGTATAGGAACTGTTGTGAGATGCACACTGAGTGACTTTCTATTGCATGTGAAAAGATGGATGCTAAAGTTTGAGCTGACTCACAAAAGTGCTCGACTACAACAACTTTCTGTTTATTGGACCTTTAAATTTGACGGCTCATTTTAAGTCTGAGGATTAAGATCGGAATGATTTATTAAACCAAAGATTTAGATTCAGATTTGTGGAAATTATTACATTTGTTCCCCTTAATCCTAAATATGTGTTTATGGCCTTGCCTGACACCATTATAACATTGATCGAGGATAAAGTGTCTTTCTGTTCCTCCTCAGATGAGATCTCTGTGCAGAAAGGAGAGGATCTGAAGTTGGATGTTCTGTTGACCAATGCTGATAAAGTGGAGAGAAACTCTAGTGAAGGCTGGACAGAGGTGTGGACGAGAGGTCACGGGGTCAACAGTGATCGACTGACCGTCAGTGACGAGACTCTGATCATTAATGAGTTTACAGACACTGACACTGGAACATACAGAGTTCTGGATTATGAAGGAGAAACCTTGATCACAGTCTCAGTCACAGGTGAGAGAAGATCAGATGAGGAGAGATATTATTATTTAATACATCATGAGCGTGGATTTTTCTCTTTCAAACCGAAGCTAAACTGTATGACTAATATGTTCATGTCTTGTACAGAATCTGGCTCCACAGGTAACACAGAAGAACAAGTAATAGGCTCTTTTGTTTCTGCAAGTGGCCTATATTAAATATTTGGACTATAGACTGAAGGGTGAGCAATCCTCTTTCTTGAACTTGGAATTATAGTTTTTATTGAATATCAACTATTGTTTCTAAAGAGTTAGGAAAGTATTTACAGTAAAAATAAAAAACCTGAAAACTTTCCTGTTCATCACTGTAAAGCTGCTTTGATATATATATATATATATATATATATATATATATATATATATATATATATATATATATATATATATATATATATTCATCACATTTAATATTCTAATATGGTAAAATAGAGGGTGTTTAAATGGTTTACTTCTGTTGCATTTACTTAGAAAATATACAGTCTCTGTGAAGCTGTAGCACAGATTGATAAAGCAGGAGCATGAGCTGAAATCTGCTGCTAACTGTTGTGATCAGACTGAACTGATCCAGGATCTTGTTCAAAATAAACTTTCAGTCGCTCTGAACAATGTGGTACTCAACACTTACAGCGGCTCGCTTTCTAATTTACCACCTGTTTGAAAACCCAACAACGCCCCCTGGAGGTATCTTTATGTAGGCCTATATAACTTTATTAATGCTTGCATAAACATAGACGAGTCAAGCATTTCTGAACCAGTATCAGAGGGTAGTCTATACACACAGGCGGAGAGAATGACTTGAGTGATTGATTAAGAAGTAAGTAATCTGTTTCACATTCTATGCTGATCAAATTTTAATATTCAGTGTATTCAGTTACTGTCATCGCTGAATTATATTAGTTCAAATAATAATTTGAATAATAATTATATTTTCGTGTAAATTGCATGCTGTATGCTGTCATGTCAAATGTTGAAGTTTGATTCTGTTTTATTGTGTATGTTCTGCAGTATAATGTAGATATGTAAGCTAAATTTGCACACCTATTTATGCTATATATTTAGATTCTAAATACTTGAATGCAACTTGAATACACTTTACCAAAGTAATGCTACCTCATATGGGTTATCTGCCCTCTTATCTTTGCGGTCTTATTAAACAGAAATTGCCTGGTAATTACTCATTACGATCTAAATCAATCCACAATCTGTGTGTGCCTTTTGCAAGAACCGAGCTGGGTAAAACCTCTTTTACATATGCCACAGCCTCGGAATCTTCTCCAGACTGAGATGAAGTTTAACAATTTGGTGTCTTGTAGTAAATTAAAATTTTTACTAAGCAATCGAAGCAATTAAGCAATATTAAGCAATTTTATTAAGTAAATTAATGGTGTGTAAATGTTTTTAAACAGTTGCATGTTTTATGTATATGAAATGAGGTTTTTGTTTTTATGTTTATGTGTGTCGTAACTTTGATGTAAGAAACTGTCTATTTACTGTTACTTCTGTTTTGTATAGTGACTATTGTCTTTATGCTATCTGTAATACTGTTAACATTAGCAAATTTATCTTGTATTTTGTTTTCTGTGTTCATTGTAGACCACACATCGCTATGGGCAAATGCCTGTAATACTTCATACATGCCGAAATAATAATACATGCTCTCATTTTCTCTAACCGGAAACTCCCACCACCATTTAAAGTAGTGCTTAACCAAACCGTATGGTGGCCGAGAGAGCTCAACGCGCTGCAACTGAAGAAAACACATGCAAATAGAAAAAAACACATGCAAAGAACACATATTCATCAGTTTCACAACACACACATGTGCTCCAAATACTCACAGCACCACCAAATACAGAAACGCGCTCACTTCAGGAACCCTACTTCAGTGTTGCCACCCCTCATAGTTCTCATAAATCATTTTATAGATCCGCCCTTGCATTGTAGTCTAATAACATTGACATGATATAGACCTTATGCGTCAGAGAAACGAGGCCGCCGCCATCTTTAGAATATTGACTTTGAACTTCTGTGTTTGCGATCGCTCTGTATATCTCTATATCATCGCTGTCCAGGAGTAATTCGCGTTTGAAGAGGGTTTACTTAATTTAAAGTTAACGAAAGTTATCATGAGGATTGTAATGTAATCAGATGCAAGATCGCTGTGAAAATACAGACCGAAAAACAAAAGGCAACGAGAGCAGCGCTGAAAAGCATCGGGGTCTTTAAACTCTGGATATATATAAACTCTAGAGTATAGAAGCTGAATAAAGAAGTGATATTTTTGAGGGTTGGGGTTTTCAGATCGGTCAGGTGAACCGCTCTATGAATGATCTATGAATTAGGTTTCAGTTTTGTATTATTTTCGTCTCCACTTGCTCTTTATCGTCTATTTTGACGCCTGAGGAAAAGACTCATACAGAACTTTTATCATGTAAGTTTTCATGTTTAAAAATATGAATACAGCCTGTGTTTTTGTGTTATTTAGTAGACCTATAGCTATAGCTGTGTTTCTGTTCACGGGAAACCAGCTCTTCTGTTTTCTCAGGTTCAGATGGTGGAGTCTGCTGCCTGTGCTGTTTTGCTTTATAAATTATAGCGGTCAGTATCATTTATTTTGTAAATATTTGTATAAATGGTAACACATGTTCGTATGTATCTGGATTAATGTAGACCTAGCCTCAGTCCATAAACACAGATCAGCTTCAGCTAGACAAGTCTAGTCATGTCCCTCTCTCTCTACTTCCTCTTTCCCAGACGGTCTCTCCACAATTACTGCAAACAACACAACAGGTGTTATGACCAGGGGTGGACTTAGCCAAAGTCCTTTTAGGCAAGTCGTGCCACTCGGCCGGCATCTTGGCAACGCCTCCGGGCAGCTATTTCGGACTAACAAGACCAGGCTCCTATCTAAATGAATGGGCAGAGAGTCAGAACTGCACTTTCACTGGTCACCGGGACATAAAAACTGCATGTATAGAAACAGCAGTAAAATATGATAAAAATCGCTGAAAAAGTTTGATGACTTTGCCCTAAAATAAGTTTTAAAACGCCTTTTTCCCCACAGGTTATACTTTTACTACGCATGCGCAAGGGTTCACGACACCAACTTCATTTACGTCTCTATCCAGAATGCCGGTGTTGTGCCAAGCACTTAAACAATTATATGTATTTAAATGTCTGAAACCTAAAATAAACATTATGTGTTTAAAAACACTGAACAGTTGTGATAGAGCCTATGACAAGCACTGAGCGCGTCCGTCTTTGGCTCAGCGCCATCCACAGCGCGAAAGCACAGGTTGAATATGGCAGTTATGTCACGTCACTGTACATTCGCTCCTTAGTGGTCAGCTGCTGACTGTTAAAAGCAGATGATTGGCTTTCCAGCGGGAGGGGCGGGACATGTGCATACAACCGCCATCTTTGCCGTTACGGGTTTTCCTTATATAGTTGCATTGAGGATTGAGGAAGTGGCATGTCTCTTATATAAATTGTCTCTGCCCAGTGATTTTGGCCCCTGAGCGAATTCAGTAATGGGGCCCCATCACTCTAACTTTGAACTCAAAACACTCCTTTTCTATATATACTTTTTTTCTATTCTGTTTAAAAAAAAAAAAAAAAAAATCTGTAACCTGGAACTTTTATTTTCTCAATGTAAAATTAAATACAATTGAATTCACAAAAATAAATAAATAAATAAATTCACAAACAAACTATTTGCAGTTAATTAACCATATTTGTGATTACACTATAATATGAATGCGTAAAAATGTCTGTAACCTGGAACTCTTGTATTTTCTCAATGTAAAATAAAATAACACTTACCGGCACACACCGAACTGAAATTTTGACTGGATTGAAAGGGATGGTTTATTCCTTTTCTAATATGATCGAGAGCACATGTCAACACATGATTGGATTGAAAACCTAAACTGAAAGGAAGTGCCATTGTCAAACTGCTTGCACATGTGCAGTACCATAGGAAAGTTCCACTATTACTGATGGGGCGATAAATCTTAAAAGAACACTTCACCGTTTTTTCATATTAAACTATGTTATTCCCTTAACTAAAACGAGTTGATACATACCTCTCTTGTCTCAGTGCGTGCACTCAATCGCTCTGGCGCGCGGCGACACTTTGATAGCAATTAGCTTAGCCCAGTTCATTCATTTGGGACCAAATCTCTGTTCTCCTCGCAGCGACACTTTGATAGCAATTAGCTTAGCCTAGTTCATTTATTAGGGACCAAACTTTGCAAGCTAATTGCTATCAAAGTGTCGCTGCGCGCCGGAGCGATGAAGTGCACGCACTGAGACAAGAGAGGTATGTATCAACTCGTCTTAGTTTAAGGGAATAACATAGTTTAATATGGAAAAAATGGTGGAGTGTTCCTTTAATGATTATAGACAGGCCATACAATATATGATAGAAAACTAATAAGTAATTTATGATTTATATAGGCTTCTTGGTATTTGTCGGTGACGTAAGTGGTTCCCTGTTGTGGACCTCGCTGAACTACGCCCACTTGCAACATTATACTGTATTCTTATTTGGTCCATATGTATTCTGAATTGCATAAGGTTTATAATGCTTACATTTATCAACTAAAACAACAGCATCCCGTACATTTCCATCACATCTGAATACATTTGAATGCTCACTGAACAAATCTGAAACAAGATTTTCCAACACAAGTAAACCTGCCCTAGTGAAAAAAAGTATTTAAAATAGCCTATATTCCCTTTTCAATAGTACATTGCAAATACAATGTTTTCTCACCATCTTTAAATATATTAAAAGTATATTAGCATTATGCTTTTACCTATTTTCACAATGCAACTTTTAACACACTTTAAAATAATGGTAGGCCTACTTTAGTATATTTAAAAAAATATATTTTAGAAAAATATACTTGAAGTGAAAATTCTGTTTATTTATTTGCACTTTATTAAACATTTTACACAAATTAATACACAAGTACACTAAATACACTTAAAGTTATGCTTTACTACAATTGAATTACAACTAAAATATAATTAGTTGTTTCAAAATATTACACTTCAAGTTAACTAATCATTAACACACGAAGTATACTGAATTAGTCTGGCTGCAAGTATACTTAACATGTTTTTTCACCAGGGTAATAATGGCACAATGATTCACTCATCTTTTTAAATAGTTGCTTCAAATGCTGAACTAGCAAGAAGTGAAATGGCCTCAAGTTTCGGCAGCAGTGATTTCTCAGTTTTCTCAGATTTAATATAGTTTTGAAAAATCCTACAAAAGTGTGTGTGTTGAGCTGAGGAGCGGAGGGGGACAAGGAGAAACCGATGACACAGCATTCAGATTCAGACTTTTGTTTCTGTTTTATTTCACTCTCATTAAAGCATCAGAGCTTCCCACAAATGCAAACTACCATTACAAGCAACACAAGACCCTGGATCACAAAACCAGTCACGAGTCGCACAGGAATATTAGATTTGTGAAGAACAATTATCGAGTTTTCTTTTATGTCTAAAATCATTAGGATATTAAGTAAAGATCATGTTCCATGAAGATATTTTGTACATTTCCTACCATAAATATATAAAACATGTATTTTAGTGAGTGAATGCTGCACAATCGTGAACATAAATTAATAACTTTAAAGGAGATTTTCTCAATGTTCAGATTTTTTTGCACTCTCAGATTACAGATTTTCAATAGTTGTATCTCGACCAAATTTCGTCCTATCCTAACAAATCATACATCAATTGTTGTAAGATGGCCAGTGTGTTGGCTAAACCAGCAGTAGAAAAAACTAAACAAATTCAGAAATGTCCAAGGAAAATTCTTATTTATTCAGAGGTGTCACAGATTCAAAAAACTGCAACAAAGTCCAAAGCAAAATGCAAGAAACAAATGAACAAAAGTAATTTGTTCAAAGTATGTCTCAAAACAACAAACAAACAAACTCAACAAAACAAAGAAAAAAAAAGAAAACAATACAAACTCAAGGAAAATGAATTTCACAGTTGGCTACTGATCCAACTAAACACCCCCTTTTTCCTCCTTTCCCAAACATTTCATCTGTTCTTTTATAGCTTGAATCTCCTCCTTAATTATTCAAACTCACCAATCACAACTCTTCATTTGTTATTATCTATATATTTCATAGTTAACAATGTATTGATAACCTTACAATCTATACACTGAAAAGGTCTCTTTACTAATTACATTACCCCTTAAAAAAAACACTTTCTTTGGATCTAAATAATCTTAATAATCCAACTCCTCCCCTTCAGGATGTCATATAACCGGTTTCCTGGTGTCAGAAGTGGGATTTTCTTTCAAAACTGTGTTATGTGGTTCTTCAAGTTTGGCACATTTGGGCCACATCACATCATTGAAAAGCTTATTTATTCAGCTTTTTAATTTCTCAAAATCTCAATTTCAGAAAATTTACCCATGTTACATGGTTCTGTGGTCCAGTGTCACATAAATACTACATTGCCTTGCCATTACTACATTGTTTAAATTAATACATTTTTATCTAACTGTGATTTGTATATGTACATTTCTGAAATACATAACTTAGACAGTCTCCTCTGATAACAGATCACTCTAAATTGTAATGTGGACTCATGCATTTCTGTAAAGCTGCTTTTAAACAATGTGTATTGTGAAAAGCGCTAAACAAATAAACGTGAATTGAATTGAATTGAATTGAACTGAACAATATAGGCTACACATGGTTTGGTAAGCCCACCGTATATTACACAAATATACATGTTCTGCATCGCGAGTCCGTGCTTATTTTGAATAAGTAATTACTTGACGACTGCTAAAAGTATGCTCTATATTATATGAGTGTGTGTAGTATGAATATAATCTGGACGTATCCCACTGCATCCGCCATGTTGTCATTATCATGTGACCAGTGTCAGTTACACCCCTTCAGCTCCATTCCCAAATCCTCTCCCGTGACCTCATAGGATAATAAAGTGTCCATCAAATACAGCCTTCAGAATCTCCCCGGAAGAAGTAGATCATCCAGGTACTTTTTTTTAAAGATATAAAATTAGCGCTGAATGCTTTGTTAATGAGTGTCACCTACACTCCGAGTTTGTCACGGAGGAGTTCAGGTGTTCTGGAGCGACGACAGTGAAGGATGAGAGGGGATAAGGCTTGGACTTTACGTTGTGTTTATGTGTGCGGCAGTCGTTCGTGGGAGGCTGTCGCTTTACGTTCGTTTTGTGTTTGTTTATTTTATTATTAAAGTGTTTAAATGTTTGCAGATTCCCTTATCTTATTCCCTTATCCCTTCTTCCCTTATCAACTAACCTTGCTACAACATGCTATTGCATTTGTGTTCCGTACTGTATTGCAATAAAGGGGAAATCAGTATGTTTGAAGAGACTGCTTTTTATTAATGGGGATTATAAAAAAACGAGTGAGTGGATTTTTACAACTAGGCTGTTTGTTCTCACACACTGCAGACACACCTCAGTGTTCAAACACCTTATAAAGAATTTTGCATAATGTGTCCCCATTAATAGCTGAACAAGCTAACTCTGAAGAAAGTGAGATGATCGTTTAATTGTTTATTTTAAATCATGGCTTTAATCAACAACCTTAATCTTTCCTGGCATTTCTGATGCTAAATATTGCAGAAACTCCACCATCATCAGTTCATAACTGTTGAATCCACTTGGATACGTGAACAAGTGACTAAATAACTGTACTAAAATATTTCATGATGACCTTTATTACTGAGAATATACAAAAACATGTGCATTGTTCAGTTTGTATTGAATTAATTTATATGTTCTGTATTTGCAGAAACCACCACTGTAGGAAATATCCTTATACATGTGACGGGACAAAAAGGAGAAAACGCCACCCTGCCCTGTAATATTGAGGCCAGAGACATTTTCCATGTTATTTTCAACAGTCAGTCAAAACACATCCTTGTCTGTGAGAGTGAAGAATGTAAGACTGAAAATAGCCGAGTGTTTAAAAAAGGATCATGTGACATCATCATCAAGGATCTGATCTTCAGTGACGCTGGAAAATACATTTTAAAAGTCTATTACACTAATGATCAGTCAAAGCTGGAGCGACAAATCAGGGAATACCATCTTCAAATTCATGGTAAAGTCAAAACTGATCAAACCATCAGCTTTCATTCAGTGATTGTGCTGGTATTCCATGAATTCCTGTAATCAGAGACAATGAATGTGACACGTACCGCTTATGCAGATCAATCGTCTCCAATATGGGGTTTTCAAATGTCTTGCGTTGGAATATTGGAATATAATACCATAGATTGCATTTGTTCCCCTTAATCCTATATGTGTTTATGGCCCTGACTGACACCATTATAACATTGATTGAGGATAAAGTGTCTTTCTGTTCCTCCTCAGATGAGATCTCTGTGAAGAAAGGAGAGCAGCTGAAGTTGGATGTTCTGTTGTCCAATGCTGATAAAGTGGAGAGAAACTCTAGTGAAGGCTGGACAGAGGTGTGGACGAGAGGTCACGGGGTCAACAGTGATCGACTGACTGATCGTGATGGAAATCTGACCATTAATGAGTTTACAGCCAATGACACTGGAACATACAGAGTTCTGGACTCTAATAATAAAACCTTGATCACAGTCACAGTCACAGGTGAGAGAAGATCAGTGGATGAGGAGAAATATTCGAGCTTCATTTTACAGCTGAGGTTTATTCATCACGATTTGAACAGCAAATGCTAAACTGTTTGAGTAACCTTTGATATGCTCTACAGAATCTGGTACAGAAACAAAGAAGAAAGATGATCACAAACCTAAAGACACTGGACATAGTAAGTAAAACAGGAGACATTGAGAGCTTTACAAAATCTTTAAAGGAACACTCCACCGTTTTTTTTAAATAGGGCTTATTCACCATCTTTCCTACATTTAGATAGGTGGGCAAACACTTTTTTGTCTCAGTGCATGCATTGTTTTAGTTTGGAAGCGCTACCGCTAGCTTAGCTTAGCATAATGAATGGAATCTTTTGTTGCCAGCTAGCATGTTGTGAGTAAAAGTGAAAAAAAAAAAAAAAAAATGAATTACTTCTTGTGGCCTGTGTATTCACAACGAGTACAAATAGCGATGCAGATTAACACTAGGTGATTTCCTATATTGGGGGGAAGCACAGGACAAGCACTGCTACTTGGGCGCAGAGATATCACGCAACACATGAAATCCCATAACTTCCGTCAACATACCGGCGAGCGATCGCAACCTCCTCCTCCTGTCGTTCTAATTCCAAAGCACGCAGCTCCTCTTCTGAAAACTCTGGTTCATAGAGGTATGGTTCTGGATCTTGACTGTCTGAGAAGTCACCCTCTTCATCTCTCACAAAATCAGCCATGTTCATCGCCATTCACTATGTCTACTGTAGGAAAATAGCGGCTACTATTCACGCTGGTATGTTAACGGAAGTTGGGGGATTTCAGGTGTTGTGTGATATCTCTGCGCCCTAGTAGCAGTGCTTCGCCTGTGCTTCCCCCCCAATATAGTCCCATGTCACTATCTGCCTAGGAAATCGCCTAGTCTTAATCTGCATTGCTATTTGTACTCGTTGTGAATACGCAGGCCACAAGAAGTAATTAGGTGTGTGTTTTTTTTTTAATCACTTTTACTCACAACATGCTAGCTGGCAACAAAGGATTCCATTCATTATGCTAAGCTAGAGGCGGCAGTGCCAAACTAAAACAATGCATGAACTGAGACAAAAATGCGTTTGCCTACCTATCTAAATGTAGGAAAGACGGTGAATAAGTCCTATTTCAAAAAACCGGTGGAGTGTTCCTTTAAACAGTGAGTTTAATAAAGAAAAAACATAAAAAATGCGTTCTCTTCCCACCTTCCTCCTTCCAGCTGCAACGTTTTGGATCTTGTGTGTTGTACTGACCATGCTTCTGCTGGTTTTAGTGGGTGTGACTGTCTTTATTGTCATCAAGAAACACCAGCATTAAGGTTTCTGGTCAGTCCATAGGGGAAGAGGAGCACCTGAGGGCCCGTAATAATCTCTCCTGAGGGCCCGTGCAGAGCTTAATTAAACAGTAAACGTGGCCCAGAACATATAGCAACAACACAGGTTACTTTTAAATCATCTTCAGAGCCACCAGAACTGCACAGGGGTGTGTTTCCAGAACAACACTGTAACTCGCTGCTGAACTAGCGATGCATCGTTGAAGAAATCAACTAGCGAGTCACGACTGTTTCCCGAAACCATACTGTCGTTCAAACACCTGGTGGAGTAATAACTTATTTTAATGACTCCGTTTAAGATCGAATTAATGCTAGATGTTTTGCAGTAAATTACAGACATGCATCTGAGGACTAATTAGCATTTTTGCTCAAACACACAACTCTGCGATGCTGTTTGCGAATGTTCGTTGGAAAGATAGTTTCGGGAAACACCGACTCGTTGAACTGCTGATAACAATTGAACTTGAGAACATAGTTTGCTAACGAAGCTTTCGGGAAACACTGCAGCCGCAGGTGTAAAATATGTATAATCTATTAATGTGAAGCTGACATCATCATATAGTTAAGAAACATCAGCACAATTGCAAGTGTGATGTTGAGTTTATACAATGTCAACAAACAAGGCGTTTTTTCTCTATTTCACAAATTAAAATAGTCCAAAATCATTCCACAGCAGAACCGTTGCTGTTTCATTCCTGAATGAATATTTTGCATGATTTAACAGTATTGAACAGTCAGTGTAAATACATCTATATGCCTCTTCAGCTTCTGTGCCAAATATAGATTTTGTTGATACTGATTTCATCCGACTGCGTCTTGTTATTCCAACTTAATTTATTGATTAAATGTAAGAGTTTGTCATAAAAGATAATGCATTTATCTAATAAGGTTAGACAAAATGCCCATATAAATATAAAAATACCAAATCAATTTAAGGGAGAAAATATCACATTTTTCTGTGCAGAATATAAAGAATATAAAAAGCACTGTAAATCAGGCAAGCCTAAACCAGCACAAAAACACTCAGCAAAACATAATTATTTTGGATTGTTTTTTCTTATGTGGAACCATCCCTACACCCTAAGAACACAGAGATAATTAAGTTTATGCATGCAGCACTTTATGCATTGCTTGTATTTAAAAATATTTAGTATTGCTTTGTACAAATGTCTTCAAATAAGTGTCAACACGAGGATTTCCCATATTAATCCTCTGTAGAGAGTTTTTTTCTTTCTAGCTGCGGTTACCTTTAACTGATCACTGGTGGATTTTTTTTTTTTTTTTTAAACCTTTTGACATGTTTTAACTACTTTTGATAATATTTTGACAGTAATATTTTGGTGGGTTTTAATGATGTATTTTAATATGGAATCTAATTTTGAAGGTTTTTTTTTTGTTTTTTGTTTTTGTTGTTGCATTGTTTCACTTGGTGTAAATATTCGGTAATGTTAGGGGTTAACAGTTTAGGACCCAAGGACCAGATGTTTGAAAGAAGACCCAGAGTCAGAATTATAAAAAATTGAAGAAAAGTTTTACTGAATATAGTTTGCAGTTTCATCAGCAGAAGTCAGCTTCAAGACTCACACAGGAGTTCGTAGGCCGCCCCGCTTACAGTTACAAAGATCACAGCACTTATACCATTTCCAAGGTCTAAGCTATGTCATTGCTTACAGGCTGAATGATTCTTATTGGCCAAGAAATTGATAAACATAGTAATTTTCCACACATATACAGATAGACAGAAGCATATCTCCATAGATTATGCAGCTGACACTCGGACCCTGAAGTTAGGCACGTCATGACCTTCCAGGTCGCAGATTTGGGTTGCTGGGTGCCAGCATGTCTCGAACAACAACTCAGTCAATCTCCAATAATGCCAGTGGTTCCTTAACATGTAAGCAAGAAGACTAACACACACACCCGGCACACAGCTTTTCCAAGGTTGGATTTGGCCAGGCTCTAACTATAAACAGGAGTCTCGTCTCAAAACATCAAGATAACAAGTTCTTTCTCTCAGGATAGGACACTTTATCCTAAATGGAAACTATAGGCTTTAACTGACAAATGGTACCTTAAACTATAGACTTAAATGACCCCTATGTGTTTTAACATGTTGAAGACCTTTCTCAAACACAAAACCAGTCCCTATTTAATTTCTGGAAGCTGGGATAAATAGGCAAGCAATGTTACTGCATTCAAATATCAAATACTGACATTAATGAATACATGAAAAGAACATTTCAGTAATCACACTGGTAACTTCTATAACAAAGTAAAATCTCCAGAGAAGTCATTCAACTCATTTGATATTTAGAAGGAAAAGTATTGATTAATACCTTGATTATAATCACTCATTACATATACATTGAAGCAGCAGTGGATTCCAATCCACTCCCTTCAGTAACACTTCACTTGAAGGGGTGTGCATAAGACTGACATAACAGCTTCATAATCATGACATAACATAAGACATAAGGTTTTATGCATGTTTATGACAACTGTCATTAAGTGTCATTCACTCAATTATGACATTTTTTATGCAAAGATGACATTGTTTGAGATTCATTAAACTTAAGAAACTACTTAGCTTTATGGGTTAACATTACATTAAACTGTCATGTGGTTGGTTTTGACATTGGCTGTCATGAGGCCATTATAACTGTGTCATGAATATATTTCCACTTTTTTTTCAGTATTCCAGTATTAGTTATAATATAATTTGACAGTATTGACACTAAATGAGATTTTAATTTCAAATTCAATTTGTACCACTGAAAAAAAAGTGGTCAGAAATATAATGTAATGTTAACCCATAAAGCTAAGTAGTTTCTTAAGTTTGATGATTAATCTGTTATGTCATGTTTATGACACATTTATGACAGGTCATGATGTTTTGGTTTATGTCAAGTTGTCATGACAAATACATCTCAAACAATGTCATCTTTGCATTAAAAACGACATAATTGAGTGAATGACACTTAATGACAGTTGTCATAAACATGCATTAAAACCTCCTTCATATTCATGACATGTGTTATGTCATGATTATGAAGGTGTCATGTCAGTCTTATGCACACCCCTTCAAGCCAAGTGGGTAACACTTTATTTTACGGTGCCCTTGATACAGAGTAATTACTTAATTAGGTACTTAGTAATAGACGTTGTAATAACATGTAACAAAATGTACTTAACATGTAACTAAGTTATGGAACAGCCTGTACTTACAGATTGTAATTACACACATGTAATAGGCAGCTACTGTTACACATGTGTAACAAGCCGAGTTGGATGAGGTTTATAGATACACATGAAGTACACTTAAGTACATTCTTGATACACTTTATTTTACGTAGCTTATACCTGTGTAATATTATGTAATTACAATGTAATAAGGAAACTACTGCATGCATTTAAGCTGTGAACTAGTGAGTTAAATCAAACTAAGGAAGATAAAGATAGGGTATGTATACACAAAGTACACTTAAGTACATTCTTGATACACTTTATTTTACGTAGCTTATCCCTGTGTAATATTATGTAATTACAATGTAATTAGGAAACTACTGCATGCATTTAAGCTGTGAACTAGTGAGTTAAATCAAAGTAAGGCAGAGATGGATAAGGTATGTATACACAAAGTACACTTAAGTACATTCTTGATACACTTTATTTTACGTAGCTTATACCTGTGTAATATTTTGTAATTGCAATGTAATTAGGAAGCTAATGCATGTATTTAAGCTATGAACTAGTGGGTTAATTCAGATGGATACCATTTGTAGATACACAGGAAGTGCACTTTAGTACAATCTTGATACACTTTACTTTATGTTACATACAAGTAATGTGTATGTAATATGTAACAGACTCGGCTTGTTACACATGTGTAACAGTAGCTGCCTATTACATGTGCGTAATTACAATCTGTAAGTATAGGCTGTTCCATAACTTAGTTACATGTTAAGTACATTTTGTTACATGTTATTACAAAGTCTATTACTAAGTAATTAATTAAGTAATTACTCTGTATCAAGGGCACCGTAAAATAAAGTGTTACCGTAAAGGGTTACCGAATATTCATATTTTGGAAAAAAACTAATTTACAGGTATAAAAATCTACTTTATCTGCTCTAAACATTATGCATGCTCAGACTATACTCATTAATGGTCAGATTGTACGTATAGAGACTGGAAGGGATATTTTGCTGTTTTTTTTCTTCTTTTTCTTTTACAGTCTATGGTTTTCCCCTATTAAGTTTGGTGGCTGCCTTTGATTTCCCTGAACACTGTAACCCACGTTGGGTAGCCAGCAGTACACTCTTATTTTTACCGGGTTGTTGACATGTATGTTCACCGGGGAGGCTTTATTTCATGTGTGCAACTACTGTCCCGGCACTATTTGTGTAAGCGAGCGTGTGTGTGAGTAAAGGGGTAGGAGAGCAGGTTATATTTCTCATATGTCTCTTGTCTATGTATTTAGCGTGAGTGGTATCAATGGTATGTCCTGATTTGATATTTGTCATGTGTGGTATTTAAGTGATGTATTAATGGATATTTATATGGCTTTGAGGTTTGCTGTGCAATGAAATTATGCATGTTTGGTGATCACATGAACTGATTCAATGTATTTATTAAACAACTTTTGAAACCCTGTGCTGAATATATTATCCTGTTCGTTGATATCTTATTCTTTTCTAAGCTAACTTATTGCTGATTATCATTAATTGTACCTGTCATGATTGCATTCCCCCTAGGTTTTAATAATATGATTGTACAAAAATAAAATTGTTACATTTGTATCTGACTAATTTGGGGTACTTGAGTGTTTCCTTGGTTATTGAGCCCACATTAAATATTTGGTCCAGTAGAGAACCTGTAAATCACCCTTATTTTTATTGGCTTTGTTACAATAATGCCTACAACATAGTGGAAGAGTTCATGTTGAGTATTGTTGGGATAGTTTTAGGTTTATGGTCTTTGTTTTCTTTCAATTGTATTCCACTCTTGCACTTGCATTTGTGTTTGTACATTTTTGATGTCCAGTGGTAAATATATTCTATTTCAAGCATTTATGAAATGCTTCAACCTCAAATACAATATTATTAAAAATAGCCTAAAATAATGTTTAGCAATGTCTCTCCAGATTTGTCTGTTGGAAGATCTTCTGATGGGAGAAAACATCATTCTGAACTGCAGCATGAGAAACAGATATGTAGTCGCATAGCAGTTATTGCATATTCAATGGTTAGGGGGATTGGGGGGATGTAAAAATAAATAATTGCATCACAATAAGTGCATTGCGTTTGTCACTAACATATAAGTAACTAAACTGAATTTGATTAGGTTTAGTGACAACATGTTACAATGTTTACATGGCACAATTTCTGCTTTGCTACGCTTTTTTATTATTATTTCAATTCAATTCAATTATTGTGATTTGATTTAATATTGACTCATTTGGATAAATATTAGGTACACAAGATAGGCGTTAATTTTTCTCAAGAAAAAAACAACTCACCTAATGCTGTAAACAACACAGAGAGCCCTATCAGCTGGCAGTATTATTTAAGGTTAAAAATAACTCAAATTAAATATAATGCGTTTTTTTATTATAATAACAAATTAATTTAATGATATAAGTAAAAATATAATAAATATGTAATATAGTAGGCTACACATATTTAACAAAATACTCTCTATAGCTCTTTTTTTCTAGCCAACTAACCTGCTATAGCCTATTATGGTCATTTCCTGGCCATTCCATTTTCATCATGGCTCTTTCCTGGGGTAAATATGTGACATAATTGTTCTCCAGCTGTTTTATTGACCCATTTGTTTGATTGATTGGTCGATATTATGTATGAGGAATATACATTTCGGTAAGTTGTACTGTATCTTTCTACATTGTTCATTCGTGTTTATTTACTATTAGCTAGTAGAGATGATCGGGTCACGTGCCACTAGGGATCTGTCGCGTCACATTTACAATCGCCAAAACAGATTTTATTGTTTGAATTTCGTAATGAAATTGACAGAATCTGATAGCTGAGATTTTTTTATATCATTAAGTAACCTGCTCTGTCTAGTCTGTCGGTCTCCGTGTCCTCTTTGCTTCGCGATTTTTCTGTGCGTGAGAAAATGGATGTGTGTGAGAGCGTGTGAAAAGTATCAATCGCGTGAGTCTCGCGGTGAATGCATGAGATTTGGCAGCTCTGTCATGACAACTCTGAGTAGGAGGCGCAGAATGTTGCTTGTTGGAGCTCAGCTGTGTGATGCTCTTGGTTTCGTTTTCGTTGCTAAACGTTTAAACATTGCTAAACATGTTTACAAAGTTTTGACGCATGGAAACTAGACTCATACCGAATTTTTACCATGTAAGTTTTAAGCTGGGTCAATGTGTCCATTATTGTGATTATAATGATGATGATTCTGATGTTTTTTATTAGTGTGGTTATTCGATTCAGTTTAAAGTTTGATGTTTAATTTTGGCCATTTTTCTCATGTAAGATCCACATATTTAGACTAATTGAAAATGAATGTTTAGTAATATTTACCGCTCAGGAAAGCGTTTATCCCTGTGTTTGTGACGTTTGTCTGTGTGTGTGTCACATAAATCTTCTGGTTTCTCAACAGGTTTTTGAATCTTCTGTTGTTGCTGTTTTGCTTTATCAGTCATTGCGGTCAGTATCATTTTTCTTTGTAAATTGTAACAATTCTTGATTTCTAAAATTCATTTCGATGTTAGGTAGGAATTGTAGGTAGAAAGAATTTTATTCTGTCTATATTTGCAGGAACCACTCGCACTCCTGTATCTGTGACGGGGAAAAAAGGAGAAAGTGTCACACTAACATGTGAATCTGAGGCCAGAGAGATTACTCGTATTGTTTTAAGCAGTCAGTCAAAAAACATCCTTGTCTGTGAGAAAGAAGAATGTGAGAGTGAAAACAGCAGAGTATTTAAAAAAGGATCATGTGACATCATCATCAAGGATCTGAGATTCAGTGACGCTGGGAAATACATTCTGAGAGTTTATTACACTAATGACCAGACAGAAGTGGAGCGACAAACCCTGGAGTATCATCTTCATATTCAGGGTAAAGTCAAAACTGATCAAACAGCATGTGCTTTCTGGATGTCCTGATAATGATAGCAATGCAAACCAGCAAAGATAGTAAATGTCACACATCCCATCAAATATCCAGATTAGTTGATTACCGTATGCTTTTCAGTAGCTTATTTTTTAAATAATTACATTTGGTCTTCTTAGTAAATTGTGCTTATGGCATTGGTTGACACCATTATTATAATTATTAATGTCTTTCTGTTTCTCCTCAGATGAGATCTCTGTGCAGAAAGGAGAGGATCTG
Source organism: Rutilus rutilus (assembly GCF_951802725.1). Lineage (NCBI taxonomy): Eukaryota > Metazoa > Chordata > Actinopteri > Cypriniformes > Leuciscidae > Rutilus > Rutilus rutilus. The sequence goes on along the minus strand of NC_140216.1, from coordinate 40,549,944 downwards.
AAGTTGGATGTTCTGTTGTCCAACGCTGATAAAGTGGAGAGAAACTCTAGTGAAGGCTGGACAGAGGTGTGGACGAGAGGTCACGGGGTCAACAGTGATCGACTGAGTGATCGTGATGGAAATCTGATCATTAATGAGTTTACAGCCAATGACACTGGAACATACAGAGTTCTGGATCATGAAGGAGAAATCTTGATCACAGTCTCAGTCACAGGTGAGAGAAGATCAGTGGATGAGCAGAAATAATATGTATAATACATCATGAGCTTGGATTTTTTCTCTTTCATACTGAAGCTAAACTGTATGACTAATCTTTTCATATCTTGTACAGAATCCATCTCAACAGGAAAACACAAAGGTAACACAGAAGAACAGTGAAGTAATAGGCTGTTTTAGAGTTTTTATTTTATACAGTGAGTTTAAAAATGTAAAATGTGTGCTCTCTTTCCAGCTTCACACCATCCTGACCGAGAAAGTTGGAGTTGGTCAGAGAATCTGTTAGTGTATTTTGTTACTACTATATTTATTGGGTATATAGTGATTATGGCACTTCAAATTGTGTTGAGGATTGCTGGACTGCTCGGGTGAGGTATTTTCCTTGAGCGTCAAACAGATTCTGTCAACATATTTCTCCATCATATATATATATATATATATATATATATATATATATATATATATACACCAAGATTCTATGGGCCAGATTTACTAACAGCTTACTCCAGCGCAACTCTCTTTTGGCTTTAAAAAACTACTGTCAGGATTTACTTTTCAGACCCTGAAAAGATAGTAACGGAAAGCTTACCATTAGTTCTTGAACTCAGAAATATATTTTTTTAGTAGAAAAAGAGTTCTAGTAAATAGTAAAAACACAACTGTTTTTAATAGTAAAAACACAACTGAAAGCATTATATATATATATATATATATATATATATATATATATATATATATATATATATATTCTATATCTTAATATATATAATATATATATAAAAAAATTTGAACTCTTTTAAGATTTTTTAAATATAAATTCTAATATATACATTTTTAATATAAAGTTAAATTTCTATTTGATCTTTATTTCCCTGTTTATCACTGTGAAGCTGCTTAATATTCAACAATATTATTGATGTGACTGCTTTGAAACAACCTGTACTGTCAAAAGCTCTAGAAATATATGTGACTTGACTATGGATTGAGGAAGGTCATATTTTAAAACACTATGAATCATACACTTGCTGCCTTAAAGGGTTAAAAAACTGGACATCACACACTAGACTTTGTACATTGTTCCGAGCTCAACACACTCAGGCAGAAACATGTAGCTCGTTACTAGACACACGACATGAAAACAATGCATTCTAAAATTATCACAAAATCTCCTCCAACTGGATATAATTATTCCCTGATTAAGCTAAAAACATCTGTCAAAAATACACTATGAGATTTTCTGTGAGATCTCTCAGCTCAATCCTGCAGTCCGGCTCGGACTTCAGCAACTATGACATTGTGTCAAGTTTTTACATTTTTTAATTTTCTAACTTAAAAACAAATAAGACAAACTATCACATTCAACTTTTGAAGTTAACTCAACTAATCTGCTCCACTTAAAGTCAACTTAAATACAGGGTGGGCCATTTATATGGATACTCCGTAATAACATGGGAATGGTTGGTGATATTAAAGTCCTGTTTGTGGCACATTAGTATATGTGAGGGGGCAAACTCCTCAAGATGGGTGGTGACCATGGCATATACTAATGTGCCACAAACAGGACTTTAATATCACCAACCATTCCCATGTTATTACGGTGTATCCATATAAATGGCCCACCCTGTACTTTTGTTCATCTAATAAATAACAGGTAGTCTTATGGACTTAAAATGTATTTTCAAGGCAACTACAGAATGTTTAGCATTTAGCTGCAAACAGCTGCAATCCTTAATCTTTCATCTCCATGTCTGATTTCCAAAGCAAACTACATGAAATGAACATTACTACAGTGGTAACAGCAGCAGCATTAATTAAGCCAGTAAATGCAAAGCAATAATAATCTTTTTAATTATAGTTACCACATTTTTTTGTTAAATTGATAAACATGAAATTGTATAACTCCAGATAAGTTGGGACAACATTTTAACTTAAGTAAGGTCAACTTAAGGTCAAGGTTAAGTAAGGTCAACAAAACATTTGTTAGCAACATGTTTAGAGTATTCTTATTTAGTTCACGCAAGATAATAAACTGACTTTGTTCAAGCTACTTTTCTACATTTGTTTGAAGAACATTTTGCAAGTTGATTTTTTTTACAGTGCACTGTCCACTCATTCAGACTGTAAACTGGGTTAAAAGTCAGTGTATTCCAGCCTTAAATTGATTTCATTGTGTTGAGATTTTTTGACAACTGTATGTATTTGTATTTAACTATACAAATTAAACAGCATTTGTAAGTAATATGTTGGTATGCATTTTTATGTATATATGCATTTTTGTATTATATATTGTATTATATATATATATATATATATATATATATATATATATATATATATATACTAATATGGTGAAATAGAGGATGTTTCAAGAGTTTACTTCTGTTGCATTTACTTAAAAAATAAAACTGAATCTTGTTTAAAATAAACTTCAGTCGCTCTGAACATTACGCAGAGCCACATCATGTGGCACTCAGCACTTACAGTGATTTACCATCTCACTCTCTAATTTACCATCTGTATATTCTGGTGTCTTGTAGTTCTAAATTGGTGCATTTGCATAATATCACTTTTATTAAATATATGGTGTAAGCTGTAAAACATTCAGGCGTCATTATGCAATCCAGTAACACTCAAAACATTGTCATCGTATTTTTTGTATGGTACATTTTGGCAACTACTATTGCTGCTTTTGAACCATAATTTTAATCACAAATCATGCATAAAAATTATGACTTTAAAAGTCATAAATATGAAATAAAAAGTTGGAATTATGATTTGAAAAGTCGAAATTATGACTAAAAAATGTACAGTTAAGCCATAATTTAAAAATACTTATTATTGTTCCTCGTCCCTCACTGTCTCTATAGACAATTTCTCAATATTAGTTTACTGGTTTCAGTCTTGTTAATCATATCATTACCCTGTCTATTTAAATGCATCATCTCCCTGTTCGTCTGTGTTCCTGTGCCCTGTCATTGTCACTGACTGATTACCCTGTGCTTTTGACCACTGCCTGTTATACGGTTTATGATCTTGGATTTTCCCATTAAAAACTGCATTTGGATTCTCAACCTTTGGATGCAATCAGAGATAATAATCCAGGCAGAGAGTTATGGGAAATGTAGTTTCATTAGGGAATGACAATAGTCCGGGGTGGAGTGCCCTCTGGTGGTAATGATGGGCACTCTCACTGGTAATCTTGACAGACTGGTATGGACTATGACTTCGGATTATACTATTTATACTGATTATAAACTGCATTTGGATCCTCACTCTCCGCTGAATTCTGTTTCCACCACCGAATCATTATGTATATGCAAATTATAGACCAATTTCCAACCTGCAATTTCTATCTAAAAGTCACCAAAAATCTGTCTTTATACAGTTGCTGAATTTCTTGCACATTCATTCCGTCTCTGATATGTTTCAGTCTGGCTGAACACTTCACAACACTGAGTCTGCTCTTTTAAAAAATTTTAATGATATTTTAATGACTACAGGTGCTGAAGACACTATGATGGCTTTAGTGCTATTATAGACTTGAGCTTGGCTTTTGACTTTGTAGAACACAGGATTCTTTCATCTCTGGAACGTGTGATTGGTATCACAGGTACGATACTCAAACGGTACCAGTCATTCTTATCTAGGCCTAATAGAAGTTTTTCAGTTAGCTTAGGCGCTATCCTCGGCAGGGATAAATATTCTCATTATACATGCTACACTTAGGATCAGTTATGAGTAAATTTGGTGTGTCGTACTGTACCTCTGTTATGCTGATGACACCCAACTCTACATACCTGTAAAACATAAAGAAAACAAGTTTCGAAGTCAATATGACTATGAATAAGAAATCTTGATCACAGTCACAGGTGAGAGAAGCTCAGTGGATATGTGGAAATATTATTATTTTAAAATATTTGGATAGCTGAACACTAACGTGCAATGACAAAACAGACACGGCTTACTTTTCAAGCAATTTTTCAGAATATTTAAAAAAGTTTGCAGAATGGTAAATAAATATAATATTGTGTTTTTGACAGAAAAAAAAAAGAAGAAATGGACCTATGTAGGGCATAAGTCTAATTTTAGCATAACATCCAGAAAAAGGCAAATAAAGTGAAATGTTTACTAAAAAAACATTGCTATAGTCTAGGCTATTTTAGGTCCCCTCACTCCACAACACGTTTTTTTTACGTTAGGCTATTCAGAAAACATATAGGCCTAAGCAGCGTATAACGTCAGTGCAATCCGCGACGTCATTGAATGAAGGAATGCCTTTTCTGCTGTGTTGTGTTTTCACTTACTGTAAGTCATGTGACCCGAGAATCAGCTCGTGTGGAGACGAGATACTATCAAAATTGTTTTCATTCATTTTTCTTTCCTTGTCACCGCTCGCTAATCTTGCAATAATTAATGCCGTTTTGACGCCTGATTAAAAGACACAAGCAGATTTATCATGTAAGTTTTCATGTTTTACAATATCCGTATATATATCTGTGGGTTTTTGTTATTAGTAACTTAGTTGTCTAATGGCGCTATTGATGCGGAAATGAGTCGACAGGTTTATGATGAACATATCCGTTACTGTGATTATGATAATGATTGTTATTAGCCTAGTGGGGTTATTAATATAATTATTAGATTATCTCTGAATTTCTAAAGTGTGTTGTTTGTGTATTGAGTTTGATTAATCATTTTCAGTATTACACAGGAATCATTTATTAAAGCGAAGATACATGTTATACAGTAGTTTGATGTTTCTTATTAGGCTAGTCATTTTTATCATGTAAGATGCATGTGTTAAATATTCAGACAAAATGAAAGTGAATGTTTCATATTTTACCGCTCAGGAAAGCGTTTTATCCCTGTAAATATGTTTGTGATATTAGCCTGTATCTGTGACATAAACCAGCTCTTCTGTTTCTCATCAGGTTCAGATGGCTGAATCTGCTTCTGCTGTTTAGCTTTATCAAATATAGAGGTCAGTATCATATTTGTTTATACAGTACATTGTTGCAATGCTTGATCTTCAGTTCCAGGTAGAGTTATTGTAGTCGATTGTGTCTCTGTCGTGTCACTCTGCCAAGAGACTTGATGGTGGAAATTCCCCAGCATATTACATTATCATATCCCACATCCAGACTTAATCCAGTTCATTCCAGTTCATTCGTCTGTTTGCTTGCAAAGGCCAATAAGAAATACTGTTTTAATAGGTGAACAAGCTAAGAAAGTGAGATGATTAATTTATACTGTCTGTATTTGCAGAAACCACCACTGTAGGAAACATCTCTATACATGTGACGGGACAAAAAGGAGAAAACGCCACCCTGCCCTGTGATATTGAGGCCAGAGACATTTTTCATGTTATTTTAACCAGTCAGTCAAAAAACATCCCTGTCTGTGAGAATAAAAACTGTAGTGGACGAGTGTTTAAAAAAGGATCATGTGACATCATCATCAAGGATCTGATCTACAGTGACGCTGGAAAATACATTCTGAGAGTCCGTTACACTAATTCTCCGGAGCCACAAATCAGGGAATACCATCTTCAAATTCATGGTAAAGTCAAAACTGATCAAATCATCAGCTTTCCTTCAGTGATTGTGCTGGTATTCCATGAATTCCTGTAATCAGAGACACTGAATGTGACACGTACCGCTTATTCAGATTAGTCATCTCCAATATGGGGTTTTCTAATATCTTGCATTGGAATATTGGAATATTATACCATAGATTGCATTTGGTCCACTTAAATCTATATACTGTATGTGTTTATGGCCTTGACTGATTGACACCATTATAACAATAATTGTGGATAAAGTGTCTTTCTGTTTCTCCTCAGATGAGATCTCTGTGAAGAAAGGTGAGAAAGTAAAGATGAATGTTCTGTTGTCCAACGCTGATAAAGTGGAGAGAAACTCTAGTGAAGGCTGGACAGAGGTGTGGACGAGAGGTCACGGGGTCAACAGTGATCGACTGACTGATCGAGATGTAAATCTGATCATTAATGAGTTTACAGCCGATGACACTGGAACATACAGAGTTCTGGATTATGAAGGAGAAACCTTGATCACAGTCTCAGTCACAGGTGAGAGAAGATCAGTGGATGAGGAGAAATATTTGAGCTGATTTTACAGCTGAGGTTTATTCATCACGATTTGAACAGCAAATGGTAAATTATATGACTGAAGTTCCTGATATTCTCATGGCGAAGTTCTTTTTCGTTCTTCGTTTAGGGGTCAAACGAAGTTTATTAATGTGTGAGGAGCGATATACTGTTATATAACATCTGACGTCAACACTGCTGAGAGCAGCGTTTATATGAATATATGAATATGTGCTGCGCGCTTTCCTTTCAGTAACTATAAACACACAACAAAATTAAGAAAACAACAAGCATTTTTAATAAAGCATAAGTAAAGCATCTGATCATTGCTACATGGTTACGTTTGCACGAGCTCTACGGCACTCCAGTAACGGTATATGTCACATTTATTTATATATCACACAATAGATTGCTTAAAATCAAGCAGCGTTACCATAATAAACATGAAAAACAGCGTCTGTCTCGTTTCATTAGAAGTACAACTTCATTTTCTACTATAAAGCAGCTCTCCAGTGTGTTCATGTTTTCAGACGTCTCACTGAACGGGTCAAATGAACCAGAAAATATTTTCATGTGAAAGAAGGCGCAAACACACAGTCAAACCAAAAATTATTCAGACTTTTGATTTTTACTAGTGTGTGCAGGACAATATAGTTAATTTATGTAAGTGAGGATAGCTATAAATAAAGTAAACTGTGACATATTATACACAAACATTCTTCATACAGTGACTACCAGTAACATGTATACAGATTTGGGACCAAAAACGATTCAGACACTTTGTTGAGCATGTTTGGCTCAAAGTTATCTGACATTATCAAGATGAATTTGTTCTGACACAGTTTAACTCTGAGTTCTTGTCATATTTTATTACCATTTTCTAAACTATAGCGAATAAACTGTTATAATATGAGAAATGTTGAAGGTTTCTGAATACATTACGTAATCACCACGCACCAATGGTAGTACAAGGTGTTTACCAGCCAAAGCGAAATTTTCCAGAAGGTTCACTTTGGCAAGCTGTTTCAAACTCGGCCTGATTTTGTTCGAAATAACGTCACATCAGTTCGTTTCTTCGATTTCGCTTGAAGTATATCGTGGTCTTAACCTTTCAATCTCCTCTACAGAATCCAGAACACACTCAGGCTCATCAGGAGAACGCACGGATGACACTGAACATAGTAAGTAGAACAGGAGGCATTGAGAGCTTTATGAAATCTTTAAAGGGTAACTCTCGCCAAAATGCAACCTAGGGTCTTTTTGTTAATCTACCCGAGGCAAACATTAGTTTAAAAGCATAATTAGGATGGAAACACCACTTTTAAGTTTGACCATATTTTCGCTTTCTGTCAAATTGCCTTTTGAATGGGAGTGAATGGGGCACTTCTATGATAGCATCAAAAATCGCTATTTTTAAAGTATCACCAGGGGCTCTACACATGAACTCCAGCATTGAGAACAGTGTTTGTGTGCACAGAGTTTACTACAAAGAAAGATTTTGAACAAGCCAGTAGGGCTGAACGATACATCGAATTTTCATCGTCATCGCGATATGAACTCGCGCGATGAACACATCGCAACAGACAGCCTGACACGATGAATAACGCCTGGTTTAGATTACAAGATTTGTGTGTCTGTTATGATAGTCACGGTGTCAGATTACACGATTTTGACTCCTAAAATCTTGTCCTGTCATTGACAAGAAACATGTCAGACTACACGTTGCTTTCCGACCAGTATTCGCGTGCCGTCACACACACACACATTCACTCGCAAACATTCACTCGCGCGCGCACACACACACACACACACACACACACACACACACACACACACACACACACACACACACACACACACACACACACACACACACACACACACACACACTCACTGTCCCTCGCTCACTCGCTCACACACACACACACTCGCTCACTGTTGCTCGCACTCTCACTCACTCACTCTCGCTCACATACTCAACCCGTCGTGGAGGACCGTTAAAAAATGAAACATGCTAGTCTTTCTGTCGTGATGTCGTGAAGCATCGCAGACGCGACGTAGGTTGTCGCCCACTATGACACACTATACGAGATGAACCCTACGACAAACGGATCATGCCAAAAGCGCGCTAAAATCGTGTAATCTGAACCAGGCAGGTAATAAACGTTTGACCTATCACGCAAAGAACCTATTAAAGCACTAAGACATGGGAACAGTATAGCTAACATTCACATTTGAATATTTATCGCAAGTCATATCGTCATCGCAATATTAAACAATGTTATCGCACATCGCAGCTTTTCCTCATATCGTGCAGCCCTACAAGCCAGCAGTCTGTCAGTCAAAAATAGTCGATCTCCGAATGCAACGTAACAGGGAGAAGAGTAAAGATTCATGGATAATTTGTTGTTTTGTCGTTAGTGAAAATCAATATTGACCTTGTATTTGAAAAAGGATGCTTAAATAAGAAACAAAATTCACAGTCAGTTCATTCACATTCAGAAATCGGCTATTTTTGATTATCAAAATGCCGGCTGACACACAGCTACAGTGAGTTTTCAATGCTGGAGTTTACATGTGTAGAGCCCCTGGTGATACTTCCAGCAAAGTTTCATGTTGTGTCGAGCCTTCTTAGTGTTTTAAAAATAGCGATTTTTAATGCTATCTATACAAGGCAATTTGACCAAAAATGAAAATACGGTCAAACTTAAAAGTGGCGTTTCCATCCTAATTATGCTTTCAAATGAAAGTTTGAAAGTTTTCCTCGGGTAGATCAACAAAAAGACCCTAGGTTGCATTTTGGCGAGAGTTACACTTTATGCAGTGAGATTAAAAAAGTTCTCTTCCCACCTTCCTCCTTCCAGCTGCAGTGCATTGGTTCTGGCGTGTTGGACTGCCTGTGATTCTGCTGGCTCTGGTGGGTGTGATTGTCTTTGTTGTCATCAAGAAACCCCAGTGTCTGAATAGACTTTACTCGCCGCCGACGGATCAGGATGCAGGCCTATAATAATCTCTCCTAAGGGTCTATAATAATCTCTCTTGAGGGCCTGTAATGATGAGGGCCCGTGTGGAGCGAGATTAAACTGTAAAGTGGCCCAGAACATCCAGAGACTTGTAATTCACCTTCAGAGTCAACAGTTTTACAGAGGATTCTGTCAACATACTGAATATCTGCAGCTGTGTGATCCATATAATCTACAATAATATCAGAATTATTGCATTATTATTGTTTAATGATGTGGAATCAGACATTATTGGGTCACTCATTTTGAAAAAACAGGCCTTGATAGTGCACACTTTCACTGTGTGATGTAGACTAGCAGAATACAGTCAGAATGACCCTGAAATTCAAGACAGGGGATCAAAATACCCCTGTATGAGTCTTATATTTATATATAGTATATAATATAGTTAAAGGGGTCATCGGATGCCCATTTTCCACAAGTTGGTGTGATTCTTTAAGGTGTTCATGTAAAGTTTGTAACATACTTTGGTTAAAACTCCTCAATGGTTGTGTAAAACAACACCCTTTTACCTCCTCTAAAACAGCTCTGTTCACAGCGACCCGTTTCAGTGCATGTCTCTTTAAATGATAATGAGCAACTGCTCACCCCCCCCCTTACATATTTGTTTATATACGCAAAACTTCCTTTATATTTGAGGTCAAACACTGAAACGCTACATTAACGTACGTAGCTCTGAAACACTGCCAGCAGGACATTAAACAGGAGGAGCTCACAACAGGTTTTGCGTGGGAATGCAAAAAAGACTTTTTATCCCATCCTAAATTTTTTCCACCCCCACGTCCCAAGTTTAGGGGCTCCGTAGTGTACAAATGTCTGAGGGTGGACATATGCTAATATGGGAAATATGCTAATACAGGAAATATGCTAATACAGGACATAATAGTGGTCATGGTGCTCAGAAAATCCAAACGGCCTGATTATTGAGAGGGTTTAGGCTTTTTGAGGATTAAAGAAAAAGGAGTGAATTTTCATTGTGTGGTGGTTGTGTCCACACACTGCAGAGACACATGTATATGCAAACACCATATAAAAGTGAATTTTGCATTCGATGACCCCTTTAAGCACATCTGTTTTTTGCTCTATTTCACAAATGAAAGTTTCACAGCAGAACTGTTGTGGCCGAAGCACAGTGACGTTTCGTTGATGAATGAATATTTTGATCGATTAAACAGCATTAAACAGTGTAAATACCAGTGTAAATCTAAATGCCTCTTCAGATGCAGCTTCTGTGCCAAAGATGGGCTTTCTTGATACTGATTTCATCAGTGAAATTATTGATTAAATGAAATAATTTGTCATAAAAGATGATGCATGCATCTAGGTTAGGAAAATATCCATGTAAAGAAAAGAAAAACCCTTGGAAATCAATTTTAAGGGAGAAAATATCAGCTTGATATATGAATTATAAAAGCTGAGTCAGTCAGGCCTAACCAGTCAAGACAAACCAGCACAAACACTCTCTGACAAATAATGTCATATTATCGGCATCAACAAAATCCCCGAAAATATCAAGATATCATATGTGCCTAACAGTGAAGGTCTTGAAGAAAATACTTAGTATGTTTTCTTTATATAAATGTCTTTAAATAAGTGTAAAGATGAGGAAGAGCGCGTCCAAAGTTGAGTCTGTGTTCCTGCCAAGCTGTTTTTCCAATATTACCGGTAATCATCTTTAGAGTTTTTTCCTTGCCACTGTTGCTTCTAACTGACCACTAGGGGATTTTAAGATGTCAAACTATGCTTTTTGAAAAAATGAACAAAATTATTATTATTTTTTACATGTGTTGTAAACCACTTTTGATAACATTTTGACTGTAATATTTTGTTGGATTTTAATGACCTATTTTTATATGAAATGGAATTTAGAAGATATTCATACTCAGGAAAAAAAACTAATTTTCAGGTATAAAAATGAACTTTAGCCGCTCTAAACATTATGCAGAGCCGTATGTGCTGCTCAGAAGCCGAGAGAAGCACAGTGTGTGACTTTACACTCCTGTTGTATAAACCAAATATTGTGTTAAAATATTGTGTGTTTTCTGCTGTCCTCATTACCTCACTGTGACTGTGAAATTTTTAATCATCTCATATGTCCAAATGTGAGCAGTCATGTCTTCTGAGGACAGATATTGTGGTTTTTGCTCTATTCTGCTTTGAAGGGATATTGCAGATCAAGCTGTATGTGATCTGTGAAATGTTGATTATTGTAGATCTAGTGAATATGGTGATACAGCTCTCCAGTACTGTAATCCCTTTAAAACAATGTGAATTAGTCATGTCTTCATCATTTCAGTATGCTAATGTCTACAGTATCTCTCAGAATCAGTTCATCATGTTGAGTAATGTTGGGATACTTTTAAATTTATGGTCCTTTTGTTTTCATTCAGTGGTTTTCTGTTGCTCAGTATTGCTTTGCTCAGGGTATAAGAGGGAAAATGAACTGTTGATATGGTCACTTGATACAGTTTATTGTTCCTGTCTGTATTTAAATGTGTAACTTAATAAATAAGTGCCTGCTTTAACAGTTTTGAGCATCTTTCCTTTCATCACTGATGTTTCTCACCTTTTCAGAATTGCAGCGTAAGCTTCCTGTCTTACATTACCTCAGAAAGATAGACTTCCTCCTTCAGTACTTCAGAAAACACATGCAGTAATGCAGTTATGACATGTAAACCGAGAAGAGACATCATTTGTGTTTGTACATTTTTGTAAAGAACCTTTTATGTAATCTGGTCAAAATAATGAATTAATCTCCCAGAATAGAGCTTAACTTGTATGAAACCTGTAATATTCATGATCACAATCTCACAAATCTACACACACTTACAGCCAAGTTTTGCTCACCAACTTTGCTAAAGTAAACCACATATAACACATTTTTGAGATGTTAAAAGATGTGTACAGTTCAATGAAAACAACAATAGCATTCATTATGTTTCTCATTAGGGGAAAAGTATACTAAAGTAGCAACACTTGAACTGATAGAGACTATTATTCAATGCTTTATATTTCTATGACGGAAGTGGAAACACTGTGTGGTTTAAGTGTCTCTGCATTGATCTGAAACCTTTAGTTTGATCGACACCTTTATGAACAACAGACACAATGGAAAAAGTCATTTTCTTCTGTGTATTTTCTTGTTGGATTATGCAAATCACATCCAGTGGTAAATATATTCTATTTCAAGCATTCATGAAATTAACATATCAACCTCAAATACAATAGCCATTAACATAGTCTAAAAGAATGTGTTTATCAATGTCTCTCCAGATTTGTCAGTTGGAGGATCTTCTGATGTGAGAGTTCTGATGGGAGAAGACATCACCCTGAACTGCAGCATGAGAAACAGATATGAAGTCGCCTGGTATCACCTCAGATCTGAAGAGCTCGTTCTGCTGATTTCTGCTGAGAAGGACAAACTCGGGAGAAAACTCCTGATCAACTACAATCCAAACAGCAATCGCATGGAAATAACAGCAGACAGTTGGATCACCAGAGTCTCTTTAACTATTTCTGGAGTAACAGAATCAGATTCAGGACTTTATTTCTGTGGAATAAAGTCTGACGCTCCAGAGATGTTCTTCGACAAACCCATCAGACTGGAGATTGAAGGTACCAGATTTCAGTTTTCTCATCGTATCTTCACAAACTAGTCAATGTAGGAGGGAGTGGGTAAGATGAGCCACTCAAGATGAGATCTGAACATGATTTTTGTTTTAGTGGTTTGTGACTGAGAGCAGTACATGAGTAGATATATAAACTTAGCACTAGACATTGCTTAACTAACCCACATTTTACAGTTAATTGAGGCAATTAAAAAAATCGTCATAAAAACTAAAGTTCAAATTACAGAAGCAGGTTTTTGTGTGTGTGTTCATATATTTGTGGATAAACATATCATATATTCACAGGTATTTTTGTAATAGAAGAGACAAAAACAGAAGTTGAAATCACAGGTAAAGTTTTGCTTGTTTAATTGATTTTTCTATTTGTTGTAACTGCTCTTCTGTGGAGATCTGGCACTAAATAAATGTTGTATATGAATGTGAGTAACTCTTCTGTCTCTGTAGATGGAGTGACGGTGACGGAGCGTGTGTTGATGTTCGGTGGTGTTGGACTGGCTGTGTTTGTGTTTTTTCTGACTACAGTCATCGCAGGAGGAATTATTTACCATCGTGGACAGCAGAAAGGATGGAGAGCAGCGAAACGTGCATCTATAATGAGCTACAAATCAGCTATATGACACATTTATGTGCTTTTTTTGACATCCTGACCTTTGCACTGCCACTAAAATAAGCATTGCTGTCGGGAAACACAAATGACAACAGACAACTTTGCCTCAGATACTTTTCCTGTTTATCAGATTTCACTTTAAGAACTGAGAACTGAAACGTAAAACTTAGGGAAACTGAGATGTTGTGGTAAAGGTCGCCTTTATTCAGCACCAGTGAAACTTAAACAGGCTTTAATGGCTGTGGTGATGATTCAGGTTTGTGTTATTCAGTAAATGTTCAGTTAAATGTCAACGTGCTGTCTTTAATGCAGTGTTTTTTAATTCAATATCAATGAACAATATGCATGCTAGAGTTTTGTAGAGAACGAGCCAATGTCCTTTTTTTCAAAGCAAACAGTTTCTTAATGCAAACAAAAGCTTTAATATCATCAGACCAGCAGGACTCGCGATAAAAATGAACATTGTGTTTGGCTATATCTTTAGATATATTATATTTTTCTAGAGGAGCATTAATATGTACATATAAGCTGTTTTCAAGAGAAAATATAAATGTAAATCTCTTCTGTGGCACATAAAGCTTGATTTAATAAAAATGTCAACAGATTTCAGAGAAAAGGTTTCTTATCATTGTTATGCAATGCAGAATAATGATTTCCTGTCTGACTGCGTTACGTTGATGCAACTAAAACCACAAAATATGAGGTAAGGATGATAACAATATGCCATGCTGACTCTAGAAGGGCAAATAAAGTAGTGTGTGTGTATACTGCGGAAACCAGCGCCTTCCTCTGGTACGAGCGGTTCGGTCTCCTTTTATGCTTAAAGAAAGGGTTTGTGCCAATGACATTGGCAGCTTGAGATACAGGGGAGTGGCCAGACTCACGCAGGACTCCACATCACACTCTAAACAATGCTGGGTTGTTTCAACCCATGTTTGGGTCAAAGGTGGACAAACCCAACAGTAAATTATTACAAATTTAATATGGTTTGTCCACACTTTCAGAAAAAAGGTTCAAAAGCTGTCACTGGGACGGTACCCTTTAAAAAGGTGCTACCATTTAGGTATTGATAAGCACTCTTTAGGTATAAATGTGTACCTTATGAAGGGTTTTCTCTGGGGTGTGTTTCCCGAAAGCATCGTTAGCCAACTATGGTCGCAAGTGCCATCGTTATCAGCAGTTCAACAAGTCGTGTTTCCAGAAACCATCGTTCCAACGAACATTCACAAACAGCATCGTAGAGTTGTGTGTTTGGAGTGACAGCTCTCAACGTGACATGTGGACTCAATAAATCCTTGAGCAAAATAAGCAAGCTGACATTCAGTACAACCTGTGTCTTTTATTTAGAATACATACAAATGTCATTTACATCTTTTAGTTTGTCAAGAGATTTAAAGCACAGTTTTTGAAGAGTGCGCATGTGTGAACGAGCTCTAGTGTAAGAACGAGCCTATGATTGAATCTGGAAATAAAGCGAAATAACTGAGAAAAATGAGAAATAGTCCTCAGATGTCATATCTGTAATTTATATCAAAACATCTAGCATTAATTTGATCTCAAACAGTTTCATTAACAGTAGTTATTACTCCACCACATGTGTGACATCATTAACCAATGTGGTTGAACGACCACTTTGCGACACTATGGTTTCGGGAAACAGTCGTGACTAGTTGATTTCTTCAACGATACATTGTACAATGGTAGTGAAGCAGCGAGCTACGGTGTTGTACGGGAAACACACCCCAGTGCGCTATAAAGACAACGGCCAAGGCGATCAGTCGTATTATCAGCAGTGGTTTAGTGGAGCTCAAAGCGCCACCTATGGTAAACCTTGGAGATCAAGGACGCTGTCAAGTCAAGCTGTTCCAGTCAAGTCAAAATGGGTCTTGGACAATAAAACGGTGCTAGTTGCTTCAATTCTCTCGCAGACTCCCCCGCTTCAGGGGTGTGACTTACACTATGGTCTCAGACTCCAATTCTCAGGTCCTCGAACCGGAGTGCAGGTTCTGCTAGAAAAAGACCCACAGCCCACAGCGAGACAGACTTAATAATCCCCGCTCGCTGCATGTCTAACAAGGCCTTATCAGCAGCGTCCTGGCAGGCAAAAGGGAGCCTCCGGGGCCGCAGCCTAATGGGCATGGCATCACCAGTCTCAATTTCGTGCTGCACCAGGTGTGTTCGCCCCAAATCTCCTTCCCCAAATGCAAAACAATGTTGGAAATCAACCAACAAATCCCAAAACTGCCCCCGCTGACTCTCATCCAAGGCCTCACAATTCTTCAGCCATAACTCCTTCAAAGCAACCAACCCCTCCCCCTCCTCAAGAGCCCAAAATGGAATGCTGGTTGCCTGCTCATACCTGCTGGGGAGGTTCGAGGCTGGCTCTAAAGGGGACTGTGTGGCCACCCCGGGGAAGAGGTCAGCTGGGGTGTTGGGTAAGGTGGACTGGTGGACTGACGACAGCGCTGGGGTGTGTTCGCGAGTGCAGTGTGTGGTGCTCCAAACTAGGGTCCTCAGGTGCAGCTGCTGCATCCAGCAGACCTGTAAAAGACATATCAACGTTCCTTTCAATGGACATGACAACCTCAGGACCCCCTTCAAAATGGAGCAGGCCATCTCTCAGGTCTAACTGGCAACCTGCACTTCTAAGGAAGTCAAGACCAAGAATACAAGGGTCCTGAACTGCAGCCACCCACACTGAATGACGTAATGTCTTTCCCCCTACAGTCAGCCCCACCACGCCTTTACCCTTCATTGGCGCCAGTTCACCTGTCACTGTGCGTAGACGGACAGTGGTGGGTTCTAGACTGGCATTGGCAGGAACTACCTCCGGTCTTATAACTGTCACAGTTGATCCCGTATCCACCAAAGCTAAACATGGAACCCCCTCCACCAAAATTGGCACATGACAAAAATCACTAACACATGTCCGTCCCACCACAATCACAGACTCCTTTGGCTCACATTCACCCTTCCCCAACAGTCCTTGATCATTTTCCCTCTGTCCATCTCTTGAGACTCCTGCTGGTGATGACTCATATTAGGGATGAGTGTTGGGGGTCTGCATGGCCCCAATCATGCGGACCCCGTCCCATTTCCCTGGTTACTGGCCAGTTTAGGACACTGACGAACTAAATGTCCAGTCTGCCCACACCCCCAACAAATCCTCGGTCGTGTGCGGGGACGTTGATCAGGTTGCAGCGCCACAGCGCAAATTAATTCAGTAATCTCAGAAACCCAGGCTGGCCTTTCGCTTAGCCCCTCCCCCACGTCAGTAGACCTCACTGACACAGATGTGCGCTGTCTCTCGTCCGGCGCGCACGTTCCCCAAACAATCTCCCTCTCCAAAGCCATCTCCAAGGCATCCTGCAAGGTTTGAGGGTGGGCTAGTTGTGTCTGTCTACGGAGCTCCACAGGGGTAAGGGCCTGTATGAATTGGTCTCTTGCAAGCTCCCCTTGAACTGACGGTGGCATGCGGGCATATGCTCGCCGAGTCAAATTTTCAATATCATTAGCCAGGACTCTCAGTTGCTCTCCTGGCTGCCTGTGTCTATTACTCAGTTCAGAACGCAGGAGCCCTGGCTGCTCAAATTGCCCAAAACACCGTCTCAGTGCCCCGACAAGTGCATTATAATTGTGTCTATCTTCAGGGATAAGCAGTAACAAACAGTTCAGAGCATCATCAGTGAGACACATAGCCAATTCAAGAGCTTTGCGGTCCTCTGGCCAGTTTGCAGCATGAGCCAACAGTTCAAACTGTGCATGAAAAGCTTCCCAATCCGCTTTACCTGAGAATTTGGGGGTCTTTATTGCCACTGTAGCCGCGGCAGCGCGGGCACCGCCATGTTCATTCATGTTGGAAACCAGCGCAGCTCCGTGGGCGCCGCCATGTTTGTTTACGTCCGAAGACAGCGCGGTTCTGTGGGCGCCGCCATGTCTGTTTACATCGGAAACCAGCGCGGTTCTGTGGGCGCCACCATGTCTGTTTACGTCCGAAGACAGCGCGGTTCTGTGGGCGCCGTCATGTCTGTTTACATCGGCAACCAGCGCGGTTCCGTGGGCGCCGCCATGTTTGTTTGTTGTACTCATGAAAGTTCGGCGGTACTCCGCTCCGGGAACGAAAACCCGGCGTCTGCAGCCATTCTCCTAGTAGCCTCCCTCACACGAGCCTTGTGTGATTCCAGAAAGTCTTCCTCTGTTGCGAATTGATCGGAAGCCCATGGCGAAGCGCCTAGAGCCTCACGAAACATTCGGCTTGCTTCTGGCTCGGACTTAATCTTTTCTTTAGTCTGCTTCCGCATCGCGTTTCAGGGACACTAACGAGCGCAATCTCGTATACTAACTGGATTTAAACAAATACATCAAGGAACTCAAAGAAACCAGGGCTTTTAGATGTATTTTTCTTCTAAAAGTAGGAAAAATGGAATACAACAGGAAGGAACTCATAAGGCTTCCACATATGTTTATGGTTGATAAACATACACTTCTGACACCAGTGTAGCGATCGGAGAAAATGACAGACTCACTTTATAGTCCCAAGCAGGGCCGGCTTTGCCGACAGGCAAAACAGGCGGCCGCCTGGGGCGCCATCTGCTGGACGGGGCGCAAAATTGCAGAATAAAAAAAAATAAAAAATTAATTAAATGTATGTATCGTATTATGTATCGTATTATGAAAGCTGCGCACACGCTGTACACTTTTACTGTGCACTGTCCACACACTGCTTGTATTTGTCCATTTCTTTTACTAGATTATACAATCCTAAAAAACGACTGAGTCACTCTGACAGGCAGCTGTCAAACTCACGCGCGTTGCTCAGCAACCGGGAGTGGCGCGAAAACATCTGACAGCTGGTTTTAGCGCTTTAAATGATGGGGTAAAAGTTGAACATGGACAAGTTACCACGGTAGTGGTAAAACTAAACTTTTTGTAGTTCTAAACTTTTCCTGGTTTAACACTATCTAAGGCTGCATCGAAAGGTAACTTTGCGTCTGCTGTAGGGTTGCCAACTTCAGAAAAGGAAAATGCGGGACAATCGTGGTTATTTATAGGAAAATGAGGGACACTCAAAATATTTGTACTGTATCACACAGTGTACGTCATTTCAGTGTCTGCAGTTAAGTTTGTGTTTAAAAGGTTATCAGACATAACACATTTGTATTGCTGAACCTATTTATGTATTTAATTCTAAAAATAATTTTAATGTCAGACATGAAAAAAGTCACATTACAAACAAACCATAGTTCAAAATAACAACATTTATCTAAAATAGAAAGCTTTTTTAACATTATACACTAGGCTTACAGTTCAAAAGTTTGGGGTTAGATTATTTTTTGGGGAAAAAAATAAAGAAAGTAGCTAATTGCCTACTTTTATTCAGCAAGGATGCATTACATTAATCAAAAGTGACAGTTAAGATAATGTTACAAAAGCTTTCTATGTAGGCCTACTTTCTAAAAGCTTTAAAACATTAATAATAATCAGAAATGTTTTTTGAGCATATTATTCCCTCAGGTAGATAAGATTACATGTTTTCTTGCGTGGCTGGATGTTAGACTCATGAACAATAATCACGTTGTTTGCATTCGCCAAAATTGATTAGCCGAAATCAAAACGTGGACAGTGAAAGGAAATTACCGTTAGCGCGAGACGAGTCCGGCTTGAAGCGGAAGCGACCAGACGGCAGAGGATGTTCGCAAATCAAACAATGATTTGTCTCAAAACAGTGATTAAAAAAAGCTGTGATTGGATGATGACAGGTGTCGGTGATCATTCTCAAGTGTCGTGGTCAGCACTGCTGCTGTTGCTGTTGTATCAGTCAGTGGTTTATCAGCTTGTCAAAAAACGGGACACGGGAGGTCACGCACGTACGGGACAAATAAATTAGGCCCAAAATACGGGACGTCCCGCCTAATTCGGGACAGTAAGCAACCTTAGTCTGCTGCCATGTTAGATCCATATATATAAACAAACTGCTTCGGTGTGTCGCATAAAAATTATTATTATTTGGGCACCAAATAACCTAGAGCCGACCCTGGTCCCAAGGCTCTTTTATTAACGTGAGCACCTGTGTGCAGGGTTCTCAAGTCTCACGCATTGGCCGTGAGACACACGCAATTCAACCAGTTCACACGCTCACACGCCACACCGTGTATTTCTCACGCTGAAAAGGCAATGCCAACCAAGTTGTCCTGCAAGCTTTATATATAACGTTGTATACGAGCGCAGGCACACAAAGTGAAGTTTCCTGCCGCCAGCACGTATCTCGGCCAGATTGCGTTCGTTACATAGATGCGCGAACCATAGGCGCGAACCTATTTTTTACAGTCTATGGCGCGAACACACGGAAGTTGACGGAAAATTCTCGGCCGCCGTACGTTCGTTACTAATTAACCAACAACATCACGCGAACACACGTCGTGATGGAGAAGGTAAATTGGAATTAAGAAAGCTCGTCTAACATTTTTAGGCCAGAACATTAAATATATAAATGTTATCAAGGCGTCAAAATGTGCAACAAACACTTACAACACAAAACACATTTCATAAGCTGGAGTGTGTACTCTTGTGTACACACACACACACACACACACACATGTAGTGTTTTAATTTTTTATGGGGACTTTCCATAGACATAATGATTTTTATACTGTACAAACTGTATATTCTATTCCCTTACACTAACCCTACCCCTAAACCTACCCATCACAGAAAACTTACTGCAATTTCACATTTTCAAAAAAACATAACTTTTTTGATTTATAAGCCGTTTTCCTCATGGGGACCAAAAAATGTCCCCACACGAACAAGGATTTCGGATATTGCCATCCTTGTGGGGACATTTTGTCCCCATAATGTAAGGTTTACCAGGCCACACTTACACACACACACACACACACACACACACACACACACACACACCTTAATACTATGTCATTTGTTCACAATGTCCCACCACACAATAAATCATTATACCATTACGACTAGACACATTCAAAATGCAAAAAGATTTGTTTTTCCAAACTGTTTGGAGCAATTTGTTATATTTTTGTATATTTGTAATTTTGAAATATAACATTAAAGAGTATATTTGATGTGATTAATTGCTCTGTCATTTATCAGATTTACCAATTGTTATAATTTCAATTTGTGATGGTTAATTATGAACAATGGGTAAAATTGGGGGGCGGGGACGGACGGGCGGGGGCGGGGCTCCATTAGGGCTCCTCCCCTAACCGCATGTGATCTCACTCCAAGCTTTTGATAAAACTTGAGAACCCTGCCTGTGTGGCTGATGCTCTTGCCGAGTCACATCTCAACCGAACAGCGAACACCAATCTTCCGGAACTCTGTCTTGTATAGCCTATTCCCGCCCCTGCATAACTGCGCTGGCTCGTTCATCTAGCCCTCGCCTTAAAGTCCCACAAAACCAGAACACATAACACATGAAAGAAAATACATGCATCAAGATTGCACCGGATATTGAACATAAACAGTCTTTAGACTTGCTACAATATTCTCATCTGGAAACATAAATCCATCATTTTAAATGAAAAGGGCTCTAGGATGTAAAAACATCTGACGTCCTTTTCTGCTATGAGTCTGGATTACTGTTTTCTGTCCAACACATTTCTGACATTAGGAGTTTCTATGTCGCTTTTTTCCAAGTAATTGCACAGGTTTCAACACGAAGTGTGCAGCAATTGGAATTATCAGTGTTATATATAGTGAGAAAAAAATGAATGTAATGTTTTCAAAATTGCGCTGAACGGTTGCTGTGGTTACCAGTGAGTTCTCGCACACAGCGCATGCGCGTCACTCTACCCTATTTCCGTTATTGTGAGATAACAAAAAGTATAAACAAATGCGTTTCGACTCTTCATATATCTACTGACATACAGCGCTTTTTTTTTCTTTGAAGAGTTATACAAATGGCAAACGTCGGTTTAGTAAAGTTGATCGAAAATTAAAGTGAAAGTACTTTCAAGTGTGTTTTATTTACAAGCCGCATTTTACACCCGGGTTTAAGAATCTTTAAATAAGAACAACTGATCATCCAACTATCAAGTGATGTTTGTATGTTTATTTGTGATTTTACGTGCTGTTGATGGAGAACTCGATGTGTTTAATAACTTCCTATATTTAGAGAAAGTGTTCGGTGTGGCGCATGAAAATGAGTTCCTCACTAACGTAAGTTAAGTAATCATGAAATATTAAAGTACATTACACATGAAATTCTTAATATGCATTTTTTTTAACTCATCAATAGACATATAGCCTAGACCCTATAGGCCTATGTCAAAATACACTATGGTCTAATTTTCGGTTTCATTACTAAAAGCCAAAGTTTCTAGAAACCACAGTGTTGTACCTAACACTTTTCTGTAGCGTTTGTTTTAACTGTTTTTTATTTTTATTTTTTGTGTGCTGTGTTTCTTAAACTTTGATATCATTTTCTGTGTAATTGAATCTCAATTACAAAGAGTGCTGTTGTTACAATCTCCCTTTAGGTAATGTCATTTTTATTGAACATTTAATTAAACTAAGCCAATAGGAAACATTTTATTTTAAAATAGTTGGAAAAGATCTTGAACAAATATCTGTGTATGTTAGTCAGTTTCACAGATGTATTAAATGTCATGTGGGCTTACAATAAACTGTCCAATTTGTACAATATTTGAGGCTTCAGTGGAAGAACATTAAACTCTAGTGTTACAAACTTCCCAGTCTGTTCAGCGGAGATATTTCTGTTTTAAACACACACAGAAATACTGATGCAAACGTGACAGATCTAACTGAAGAAGAGAATCTGCTGATTCAGATGATAGCAGTTCTGAACATTCATTTACATGATTGAAAATCACATTAAATGTTGATAATTATTGATTAGAAATCAGAAATCTAAATGGTTTTGTCTCCATAAACACGCTGAAGAAAATGTCAAATGAAATGTATTGTATTTGAGTGTGTGTGAATGAGTGTTTCTGATCTCTTACCCGAGCAGCTTCATGAAGACTGAATGAATCATGGACGACACACACACATTCAGACATGGAGATTCTTCTCCAGGATTCAGGTACTTCAATCTTCATATGATCTTAATGTTATAGAAGACTCATTTTCTGCACATAACAGGGTGTTGTGTGTGTTTGCCAGTGTTGGTATAGTGATCTGTTGTCTCTATCATATTCTGGTGCCGAGATATACAGTAGTTGGAGCCACTCAGGGTCTTTAAACACTGTCCAAAGACACACAGATACAGTAGACAGCTAGATGATATATGACATTATCCTTGGACAGTGTCTTCACTCTTCAACATACTGTCTTAATAGACAACTTTCTTATGTGGGATTTATGTCCATGTTAAATCAGCCAAGTTGATTCTTGTCTCTATTCTGTTATCTCTGTTCTATTAAAGTCAGTTTAAGGGTGAAAGATCAAACTCACCGGAGTCCAGCTGTGTGTCCATGAAGAGTGACGCGTCTATGATAGAGCCAGTGAAATTCGAGGGAAAACACACATCAACTGTTGTTTAGACAGACAGAGAGACCACAGACACACACAAATAATGCATGTATGGCATAATTTTGCAAATATCCACTTATTACCAAAACTCACACTATTATAAAGAGCTGCAATAGCAGGAGTCGAGCACAGGATCAGGTCTCCTCTCACAGCTGATCCAGAGCTTCAGTCCTGATGTTTGACGGACAGAGAACTTTGAAAAACACTGAGCTTGGTTAAGTAACTGTATTTGTCATTAGTTACTTTCCGCCTATAGATATAGTTGGTACCCTGAGGGTCTGGTCTCACACAGGGTCTTTATACACTTTCCTAATAAAAGAGCACACATCTATGTCAATAAACAGATGAAATGATCGTTGTACACTGTAATCACTCTTCAACAAGTTTTTCTGCATCTAGATGTAAAAAAAAAACAATCCCAAAATGAACTCTAGTCTGTTTTCTATTGAAGCCAAAGCTGCAGACAGAAATCAAACCCACCGGAGTCCAGCTGTGTGTCCATGAAGAGTGACCGGTCTATGGGGCAGCCAATAACATTTAAGGGAAAACACACATCAACTGATCTGAGGTACAACATTTGATAGATAGATAGATAGATAGATAGATAGATAGATAGTCTATATAAAGTTTATCTACATGTAAAATTAGCAATATGAATTATTGTCCATGTCATATCTGTTATTTTTAAATCGTCTGTTCTATTGAAGCCAAAGCTGCAGACAGAAATCAAACCCAAACCAATAACATTTAAAGGAAAACACACATCAACTGGTCTGAGGTACAACATTTTTGTCTAGAGAGACTAGATCAATTCTTCCCAGATCTTCTCTGGAGCCCCTAACACAACCACAACACATTTTCTTATGTCTCCCTCATATAAAACACCTGTTTCAGCTCATCAGCTCATTAGTAGAGAGTGCAAGACCTGAATAGACAGATGGATGGATAAATGTAGATAAACCTCAGATAGAGAACCAATCTATCATGTAAAATGAACTATATATTCTTGTCTGTATTCTATTGAAGTGGATTCCACCAGCAGAGATCACAGGCACCAGAGTCCAGCTGTGTGTCCATGAAGAGTGACCGGTCTATGGACAACATAACATTTAAGAGAAGACAAAAATCAACTCAAATGAGGTACAACATTTCTGTCTAGACAGACTCATCCTGATAGTAACTCACTGTACCCAGTCTATCCATTATTAAGAATAAAGTAAATAGTAACTACTGTTAGGGGGTAACAGCTGTAATACTCAGGACCAGATATGATGAAAGAAGACCAGAAGTCGTGAAGTTCAATCAAATACAGACCCTTTCCAAAACATTTGAATATCATGGAAAAGTTTATTTATTTCCATAATTCCATTCAAAACATTAAACTTCCATAGATTATAGATTCAGGGCCCACAACTTAAACTATTTCAAGTATTTAGTTGTTTATTTGTACATAATTTGGGCTTCCAGCTCATAAAACCCACGAAAACAGGATTTAATTTTTTTTGAATATTACATGAAATCACACAGTGATACCATGGTCATTGAACCAGGGTTTTGGTTGTTTTGGCAGTGTGGGCAAGTGCAAATCCTGCTGGAAAATGAAGTCAGCATCTCCATAAAGCTTGTCTGCTGAAGGAAGCATGAAGTGCTCTGAAAATGTCCTGGTAGACGGCTGCGTTGAGTGGACAGCACAGTGGACCAACACCAGTCAATGACATGGCTCCCCAAACCAACACAGACTGTGGAAACTTCACACTGGACTTCAAGCATCTTGGATTGTGTGCCTCTCCATTCTTCCTCCAGACTCTGGGACCTTGGTTTCCAAATGAGATGCAAAATTTGCTCTCATCAGAAAAGAGGACTTTGGTCCACTGTGCTTTATTAAATCCAGAGTCAACGCAGCCGTCTACCAGGACATTTTCAGAGCACTTCATGCTTCCTTCATTATCCAGCAGGATTTTCACCTGCCCACACTGCCAAAAGAACCAAAACCTGGTTCAATGACCATGGTATCACTGTGTAATTACTGTGTGATTTCATGTAATATTCAAATTTTTTGAAATCCTGTTTTCGTGGGTTTTATGAGCTGGAAGCCCAAATTATGTACAAATAAACAACTAAATACTTGAAATCGTTTAAATTGTGGGCCCTGAATCTATAATCTATGGAAGTTTAACGTTTTGAATGGAATTATGGAAATAAATAAACTTTTCCATGATATTCTAATTTTTTGGAAAGGGTCTGTAAGTAAAAATTTACTGAAGAATAGTTTGCAGTTCAGCCAGCGTCAAAGTCTCACGCGGAGGTCGCAAGCCAACTCTACCTTACACAAAATCTTACACCAATTATACCATTTCCAAGGGCATACATTACATCTTTGCTACTTCTGATTGGCTAAGAGAACATAAAGTCTAAACAATTCTACGGTTATAGATAGATAGTAGGGTGCGTTGACATTAATCAAGATAATTGTCATCCGAGTCCCTGGAGGTCCGATGATGACCTCGGAGGTCATCGAAAGGGGTCTTGAGATCTGCTGCTACATATCACGAGACCTGCACAGAGCATTCAACGCATACACAAAAGCACAAGGGAATAACAGTTCTACCAAGGTTGTAGAGAGTCTGAGCTCATTATTATTAGGACAGACTACCCAAAACATACTGATAACACCTCCCCTCCTCAGAAAGAAGTACAGATAATGTTCATTTTATTCTTTAGAGAAATACACATAAAATAAGTACAATTCTGTGAACTAGATCACGTAAGTAACGTAGAGGTTGACCCCTGTAACTTTAACTTGGTCAGCAGAAAACAGACATATGGTCATCTGATGAGTCTTCAGGCTTGCCCTCTTCTATTAGTTATTAGCTGTTTTCCCAATACAACGATATTTTTACCCAATACAACTGTTCTCAAGGTCCTCGTTCAGGGCGCTAAAGATTTGTCACAGACACCATAATGCATAATAATACTGGTAGAAATGCTGACAACAAAATATGATTAAAACTATTTGTGAATCACTTATTGAATATAGTAATGATTATATAACTTGATTAGTACTTGTTATAGGAATAATGTAAAAAAACAAAAAAGGATATATAGATATAGTGAAGAGACAAGGGATTCTGACCCCAACCCTTCAGTCCCCCGTTTTAGACCGATGTGTGGTCCAATACCGCCACGTCTGGTCTATCAAGTGAGGTCACTACGGAAGATGGAGTGGTAACGCATGCTTCCCTGACGGGTCACATTTGTCTCTTCATCTCGTCACGGACATGCTGGATACTAAAAAGTCCCCGTTCAGAGGTTCTCCCATCTTCCACTCACAACAGTGCTTCGATGTTGTCTCTATTCAGTGTGTCCTTCAGGTGGGTCGTCAGCTAGTCTCCTTTCCTCCTCGGCAGGATTCAGGTTTCTGCAAGAGGACCTGCATAGATAGAAGAAGCAAAAACGAACACACAACCAAATACAAAGACAAAGAACTAGCACTCCCAAAAGTGCTCCAAAAGCATACAACACATATTTAACAAATCCCATGACTATATCCTCCGATGCAGTCACAAACTCCTCCCAAGCTTCTTCCACATACTCCTCTACGGTTTCTGTCATATCCTTAAATATAGCACCCACCGAAAAAGCCAGAACGAAAGCCACGGCTATAGCAGACGGTAGTTCTGAGTCAGACAGCAAAGGAGTTCCCTTTGACTTAAACCAGACAGAATTCAAATACTCATAACCTGCAAATGGATCAGTTGTCTTCACTTGCTCAAGGAAAGCTGTTATATATTTCTGCTGAGCTTGCTGTGCCTTTACCTGAGGAAAATATTCAGTCCTTTGCTTAGATTCAGTAACACAAAGGGAGCCCTCCACTCCATTAACATTTTTACTCTTATCCACTGGACGCCACATGGGACCCATGGGGTGCGTCAACCTATGTTAAGCACAGTTCTTTGGGGAAATGTTATACTCTTGATCTCTAATTTCATGCACCGACAGGATTGGACCCAAAAACTGCCGAAATTGTTTTTCCCTATCAAACCACTCATCCCCTATGGCAACGTCCCTTAACTGAGGCCACATCCTCACCTGGAATGATTGATAGTTATCCCACAACAACTCCTCATATTTTAACAGTACCAGAAGAGTCTTCATTCTAGTATACATCAGTTCAGTAGTCAACTTAAGCAACTAAAGATGCATCCATGCAGTTACATTGTAAGCCATGGAAGTAGGACTGTAACATTTTTCTTCAAGGTAATCATGTAGGTGTTCCATTTCAAATGCAGTTTTATTAGCAATACTCCTAGCGAGCTCATACTGATGCAACACGTCATACAAACTAGTCCAGGTGTAACCTGTCTTAACAAAAGAGGAATTACATACTTCCGAGGGTACTTCCATCACCTTTACACCTGTGATTTTCTCAGAAAGAGCTTTACATTTCTTAATATCACCTGGAGGAAATGTTTTAACATACCATTGTTGAATGTTTCTGTCTAAACAACGCTCCACATGTGCTGTCTCCTTCCACGGATCATCAAACCAAGTATACCTAGGCCAAGAGAGAGACAAAGCATTGACAAAAGGCAAACCATTTCCACTGCCATTAAGGTCAAGATTTTTCTTATCAGTCTTATCTATTCGTCCGAACCTGTCACAAATGGCACCATAGGACCTATCTACGTCCCATCTGACCATAGGAACCATTGTTGGAACTAACACTCTCCATCTCATCGAATCCTCATCCTTCAGGATCTTTTGGTATAAGTCTGAGCCTGGTTCTTCTCTCACAACGATATTGCTATGTATGTAACTTTGTGCCACATCTTTGACCACTTTGTTGGAACCCAATTCGTTTTTAGCTTTAGGCACATAATATAACATTATGTGTCGGGGGTCAGGTGCACTAGGATAAAGGGGAAGTTTGACTGATTTACCACCCAAAATAATGTGGGAATCCCCTAACGCTGCAGTCTGACGCTTCTTTCGCTTTGCTCTAATCTAATTTTTCACGGGTTTCAACAAATAACTATTAGCCATATTCATCCGTTTTGAGCAGGCAGTCTGGTTTTCATGTGCTATGCTATCAGGAATCCAACTCATGGAACTAAAATCTTGTTCATAGATATAAACACCTCCATTTCTCACCCAGCGACCTTTCTGCAAAATGAGGGTACTACCGAGTGACTGAGCCAATAGGTCACTGACTCATTTCCGTCCAAATGATAGCATCGGTTGTTTACTTTCTGGTACATAGTCAGAATTAAATTTAGACCCTCAGTTGAATTTAGACATGGGTATTGCACCCAGGATGGACGGTTGTCAATTTCCTCACAATCCCAATGAGTCGCAAACGCATGGAATTGACCGGTCCAGATTGAAATCTGTATCCACATTATAAAGGACAGTGTGATCAGAATTAGAGCTATGAAAGAGAGTGGGAGCACCAATCGGATGAAGGCCCATCTCACTTTCTGTCGCTTCTCATTATGCACTTCTTCTTGAAGAATTAGCAGTTTCAATACGTCGTCTGGCTCAGCCATCTGTAAATGATAAAACAGTGGTTCCAGAATTTAGATAATCACACACAACAGACATTAAAGATGTACGAGATAGTATGTTGTTATGAGGTAGTGTTTTGGTTGTAACACCTCTCGAGTGGTTTCACCTGTGACCAATGTCTCCACACTGTACCCAAAACACCTCTGTCCAGTAAAACAGATGTATTAGTGGTTAATAGAACCTGGTAAGGCAGGGCTATTCAATTACAAATTCAGTTGGGACAGATTTTCAAACCAAGAAGGTTAGCTGGGCTAGTTATTTCAGTGGTGAAGCAACTCGTAATGACACATTTTAAAACCAACACAAACAAATTTATTGAATACATTTAAGGTTTATTTATTGTTTCTCTTTTAACTTTGGTCAGTTTGCACATCAAAAGGTGCATAAAAATACAATAAAAGAGCTAACTCAACAGAATCTGAGGTAGCCCCTACTTTTTCCACTTACAAAAAAATGTATAAAAATAACTGACCTAGGCACCTCTTGCCTAGGCCTACCTAGACTACATATCTGACCTATCTGATCACAAAGTGCATCAAACAAAATAGTGCACAGTAGTAGATAAGCAATAACATTAACCCTTTCACACGTAAGTTTAAAATATTCTGGCTGACTCCCCAGCGTGAGTTTTTCAAGGCGACCGTTATTTAGAATGTGTCACTTTATGGTTTCCATGGTGACGCGTCATTGCTTGTCACGTGACACACCGCAGCAACAACAGAGCTGAATGAATGATGATCTGCTTTTATGTCATTTTTCCTTTTTTATTCAAAATATTCACAAATTTGTTAGATATGGCATGAAATATCTGATATTCCGGTTGTCAAATATATGCAAGTGGAAGTGTTTTGTTGTTTAGACACCTTTATAACGATCGCGTTAGTTCAGCTGTATTCGCGATGGGCGCCGCCATCTTAGTTTGTGCCGCAGACGCAGTTCAGAGAATCGGATCTGTTGGATTTACAACACGTGAATTCATCCACTTCTCCCGACATACATAAAAGTAAGTGGCAGGTAAACTGGGAGAAGAATAGAATAAACTTTAAAGTTACTTACACAATGTGTATCTGATATGAATAAAACTAATTGTAATGGAAAGGATTATTATTACCTCTTCCTTTGACATTAGTGTGTATTTTACAAACTCTAGATGTATTGTTTTTTTAGTACTTTATATGTCTGAAACCTAAAATAAACATTATGTGGTTGAAAACACTGAAAAGTTGTGATATATGACAGCTCTGAGCACGCCTGTCTCTGGCTCAGCGCCAGCCAGCGCGTGAAAGCAGATTTGAATTTTGCAGTTAATCACGTCATGCACTGACCGTTCTAATCACACTGGTGTGATCGTACGCTCCAGGGACCAGCCTAGACTGATCACACCAGTGTGATCGTACGTGCGAAGGGTTAAGTTTCCTTTTGGAACAAAATAAACATCTTGCTCACATTTGACCCAGGAACATCTCAAAGTGCATAAAATAAAAAGTGCACAGTATTCACAACTAGGCTATAACTAACACATGAACTACTGCACATGACACATGACTACTGCACATATTGCACATACTGAGGGAACATATTTTAAATCACCACATTTGTGATTAGGCATGGCTTTGTTACACATCCAACATTATATTGATGTAGGCTACAGTTACCCAGCTGATTTAGTGGGAGAAGTGACATTTTTTGTTTTGAACGAAAGCAGTGACTTTAGGCTCGTAAGTTGTCAATGCAATCCGAAGGCATTGGTGGAGAGTACGGTCAGTCAGGGAGCAACAAGAGTTGCTTTTTATAGAGTTCATGTGTGAAAAACTTGACTCACATGTGTATGTTGATCCAAACATACTGAGCATGACAATCGCTACTTTCTTAATGTTAGAGAGCTGATGTACGTTGACATCAGTCCACAACATTGTAGGCCCGTTAGTGCAAAGCTCCTGTGCCATGGTTGCAGATGACTGCGTGTCAACAAGTTCAAGTGTGAATTTCCCCTCGTCAATGGAAGGAACCACTTGCTTTACTCTGGCGGATAAGTCCCCTTCTATTGCAACAGTGAACAGGTCTCTGACAAAAACGGCCATCTCTGTGGGCAGAACAAGTCCATCCAATCGACCAGCAAAGTTAATTTTCAACCTTGCAATGAAATCTGTCATCACATCCGTGATTTGTGTGGGGGATGAGATGCATTTGCGGAGTGTCGGAAAATGCAGCATTTGGCCTGTGCTCAAATCAGTTGCGAAAAGGTCCAGTTTAACTGGGAATGCGTGCATCTGTTCCACAAGGTCGATGACAGTTTTGTCTCTGCCTTGTTGTGCCAAATTGAGATCATTCAGGTGTTTGAATATGTCGCTCAGAAAGCAGGCTTCTGCCATGAAGTTGTCATCCAGTATGCGACTCGAGTGCGTTTCTACCTTTTTTTGCTTGCTGCGGAGGAGGAAAGTTATGCTCTCCTCTCTGAGACCACAGAAACGCTCCAGTGCTTTGCCTTTGGACAGCCACCTCACGTCATTATGCAAAAGCAGGTCGTGGTGCTCAGCAGACATTTCTGACAGCAGCATGCGGAACAAGCGGTGTTAGAGGCTTGATGTGGAGCGAATAAAATTAATTGTAGCCATCATGTTGTCCATTGTCGTTTTGAGCGACCCGCTTAGTTTTGCGCACAACACCGCCTGATGCACAATGCAGTGTAAGGAGCTCAACTGAGGTGCAACAGCGGACCAACGTGCTGCCAAACCATTCACTTTCCCTGTCATGGATGGAGCCCCATCTGTCACAATCATGCACACAAGCATCATGTCCAGACCATTGTCTTTAAAAAAAACGGAAATTTTCCTAAAGACTATATCGCCCGTTGTGTGTCCTTCTAACGGCAGTAGGCAGAGCAGCTCCTCTCTGAAGCATTTGCTGTCAAAAAAAACGGACATATATGCACATCTGAGCAGTATCAGTTTTGTCTGTCTTAACCTCATAAAAAAAAAAAAAAACTTTCCTTTCCCTTTAAAACCTCACTTATCGGGCTTATGCTACTCTGAATAATGCCTGAACTTCGTATTTTGAGCACTTCTTGCGTTGGTTTTGCCTCTTCATGATGACTCGCTTAATTTAGTCCTAATTTGTAAGTCGCTTTGGATAAAAGCGTCTGCTAAATGACTAAATGTAAATGTAAATGTCTGTGGACATCTACTGCTATAGACATATTATCAGCTTTCATCAGGTCTCCTAACAGCGTTTCATACACATCTGCAGCAAGAGTTTCAACCCTACGAATGTTGGAAGTATCTGACAGGGATATGTTTTTTATAGCAGATGCCACACTCGTTTTAATTTTATCGTCATTTATCACCTCATCCACGACGGCCAGCATACAGTCCTTCACGGTTTCAGAGTTTGTGAATGGCCTTTTCTTTTTTGCCAATATCCAGGAAACACGAAGGGATGCTGCGGTAGCTCTCTCTTGGGCTGTGAATGACCACACCATGGTAGTACTGCTCCGGTTGTAAGATGCAATCAAACTCTGCACTTTTATTATTATTATTATTATTACCTTTATTTAACCAGAAAGAAAACTCATTGAGATTAAAAATCTCTTTTCCAAGAGTGTCCTGGCCAAGACAGGCAGCAGCACAATTAACAAAGTTGCAGACATAAAACAAATACATCAACATTTAACATATAACGTATAACAAATAAACCTGGTAAAAAAATAGTGAAATTCAAGGTCATGAAGGTAGAAAAGTTGCGAATATTTAACTGAAGCAATAAAACAACAGCGATGCTCGCTGGGATCGTCCGGATGATCAGTCATAACATTTACAGGTAGTTTGGGTAGCCTCCAACTCATTTAAAATTGCTTTAAACTTAAAAAGTGAGACCCGCTCCTGAAGTTTTACTACATTTTGTAGCTCATTCCAAGCACAGGGGGCTGCATACTTAAACGCCCCTTTTCCTAATTCGGTCCGTACACGAGGGACAGATAAAAGCATTAAGTCCTCGGAACGAAGAGAATATCTTCCTATGTTTTTCTTTATAATGTAAGATTGAAGGTATGGGGGAAGCAAACCAAGAATTGCTTTATAGATAAAAACGTACCAATGGTTAAGTCTACGAGCGGACAGAGAAGACCAACCAACCCGGTCATACAAAGAACAGTGATGTGTTAGTGTTCTAAAATTTGTGACAAACCTAAGCACTCCATGATAAACCGTGTCCAGCAATTTTAAGCTTGTAAGAGATGCATGCATGTATATAACATCACCATAATCAAGCACTGACATGAAAGTAGCAGCAACAAGCCTCTTTCTTGCCTCAAAGAAAAACATGACCTATTTCTGAAATAAAATCCCAGTCTCAGCTTCAGTTTTTTCACCAACTGCTGAATGTGAGGTTTAAAAGAAAGTGAATCATCAATTAATATACCGAGATATTTGTACTGCGATACAAACTCAATCTTGGAACCCCGTGAAGTAGTAATAGGTACAAGGTTCTTTGACTTTGATTTTGCATTGGAAAACAACATTAGTTTTGTTTTCTTATCATTCAAAACAAGTTTTAAATCGGATAGGGTACGTTGAACAATATCAAAAGTGCGTTGTAATTGGCAAAGAGCTTGGTTTGGAGTTGATGCAGAGCAGTAAATCACAGTATCATCGGCATAAAAATGGAGATTTGCATTGGAAACATTTTGATCGAGAATATTGATGTATAGTATAAATAAGAGTGGTCCCAGCACTGACCCCTGGGGCACACCCTTAGATACACTAAGAGGGCTGGAAGTGAGACCATCTGCCTGTACGCACTGAGTTCTACCTGATAGATAGTTTTCAAACCAGCCAACTGATTGATCTGACAGCCCTACACTGACAAGTCTGTGTTTTAAAATTGTGTGATCCACAGTGTCAAAAGCCTTAGATAGATCAATAAAAAGAGCTGCACAGTGTTGTTTTGTGTCTAAAGCATCAATAAAATCATTTACTACTTTTAAAGCTGCTGTAGTTGTGCTGTGTTTTTTACGAAAACCTGATTGATATTTTGACAAAATATTGTTAGTAGATAAAAACTCTTTCAATTGTTCATTTACCATAGTTTCCATAACCTTGGCCAGGACGGACAGTTTTGAGATGGGTCTATAATTATTTAAATCTGACGGGTCACCCCCTTTTAGCAAAGGAAGAACAAATGCAGATTTCCATATAAGTGGAATTTCATTTGTGTCTAAAGATAGATTAAAAAGATAGGTCAAAGGTGGAGCAATAAAATCGGATGCTAACCGTAGAAAAAAAGGCTCCAGTTTATCAGGACCAGCTGATTTTCTAATGTCTAAAAGTGTGAGGGCTTTATGCACTTCTGAAACTAAAAATGGATTAAAATTAAAAGAATTAATGAGTCTACTTTGACCATATGTATGGCTTGTAGAACGATTCTGATATGTAGAGTTGACTGAATCAAATAAGGAACCCGAGGCAATAAAGTGCTCATTAAAACAACCAAGCATTTCAGCCTTATCAGATAATAGCGTGCCGCACGAGTGCTATTTTTAGACCGCAAGGCCGCGTGACGTCAGCAACGTAAACCGGAAGGGGGTCAACATAGAAGCGCGCTCGCTTATGATTCATGCTAGTACTGCTTGTTTTCTGCCGGTTATCCCTCAAATAAGAACATGCCGAGTAAACACTGCTGCTATGGAACTTGCAGAAACGACTCCAGACACTGACCGTCCACATATGAAGGATGTATTCTTTATTCGTTTCCCGAAGCCAAAAACCCAGAGGGATAAATGTGAACTACTTTTTC
This sequence comes from Rutilus rutilus, assembly GCF_951802725.1. Lineage (NCBI taxonomy): Eukaryota > Metazoa > Chordata > Actinopteri > Cypriniformes > Leuciscidae > Rutilus > Rutilus rutilus. The sequence goes on along the minus strand of NC_140216.1, from coordinate 40,515,483 downwards.
TGTAGTAAGGAAACAGCCTTAGGGGGGAGGGTAAAATAATTGAGAGAATTTAGATTTGATATTAATTAAAAATTAAGTGTTGTTGGTTGTGACCAAGTAGCATTAGCGATCGCTAAACAAAAAATAAATACATTAATAATAATAATATAAATTACCCCCAACAACTGTCAGACGTAAGACAACCAGAGGACATATAGTATATATGACAGACAGGACATAGGGTGGTAAAAGATAGCTTGTTGAAACTGCAAAATGTCACTGTCAGTGGCGTAAGGCGATGTTTTTTGGGGGAGAAATTCTGTCGATAACAATCTACCTCTGGATCAGGTCGGCTCTTTTTCCCGTCTTTTTCAGCCCTCTACACTCAAGCCATCTCTTCAATTGAATATTTGTATGTTCTTCTACTTCTATACCAGTGAATTTGGCACCGGGGACATCATTCTCGGACAGAGTTAGCAGGTTTAGCTCAGTAGACATCTCGTCCGTAAACTGTTTACATGCGTCTAGCATGAGTGACACGCGCGAGTTTGACCCCCCTAGCAACCGTCGCTAGCTTAATGAATATTAATGAGAAAAGGTGACGTATATCGTGCGGTACGCTATTTACGGGAGTCCTTAAGAACACATGGTGGCAACTCAATGGAAGTTTTGTTTCCAACCAAGGATTTAATTGTTTTCCAAAATTTTAACGGGTTATTTAAATTATTTGAAGTTTCCATTAAAAAATAGTCTGCTTTGGCCTTTCTTATAGCCACTGTGCACAAATTGCGTAGTCTCCTAAAGAGTAGCCAATCAGAATCCAGGTTTGTTTTCCTGGCTTTTGCCCAGGCCTTATTACGTTCGTGAAGTGAGTTGGCTAAATCTACAGTAAACCATGCATTGTTACGGCCTTTTACTCTATACTTTCTGAGGGGAGCATGCTTATCAACAATTTCCTTGAAACCATCGTAAAAAAATTTCCAGGCATTTTCGACATCAGAAATGAGATGCATTTTATCCCAATCAAAATAAAACAAGTCATGAAAGAACCCTTGCTCTGTAAAATGTTTCATGTCACGCTTAACAATGATGCTTGGCTTGGTTTTGGGAATTTTTGTATTTCTGACTGTGGCAACAACGCAGTGGTCACTAACGTCATTTGCGAAAACAGAAGCTACTGAGTATTTGTAAGGAACATTGGTTAGGATAAGATCAATTAAAAATGATTTATCCGGACATTTCATATTAGGTCTAGTTGGACTATCAACAAGCTGAAAGAGATTTAGTGAGTTACAGTACGCTTTAAAATCATCAGATACTGGATGTAACCAGTTCCAGTTTAGATCTCCAATAACTACTATTTCTTTCGGATTCAGTCCTGATAAAAGCTGCATTAAAGAAGGCAGAGCATCCTTTACAGCTGAGGGAGTCCTATAGCAACTAACTACCGTAATATGGAGAGTCCTAGAGACCTCAAGATCAAGAGCTAAAAATTCAAATTGCTTACTCACTGATTTAGAGAGAAGCACATTTACACGAAACTTACGTTTGATATATACTGCAACACCCCCACCCCTTCTGGGACGGTCGGTCCTATATACATTGTATCCATCAATACAGATATCTTCATTCAGGACAGACTTGCTTAGCCAGGTTTCTGATAAAACAATTACATCAGCATCAGTTGAACATGCCCAAATGCGAATCATATCCATCTTTGCAATCAGACTACGAACATTCAAATGAATAAAACCAAGACCAGCTCTAGATTTAAAATCAGCAGGGGTATTAAAACTTATAACAGAGTCAGGGCCTGGGTTGGGTTGCACATTTCCTGATATCAATAGCAACAGAACAATTAAACACCTCAGTTTGCGTGATTGATTTGTGGATTCATTCTTAGATCTTATATTTAGTACAAAGCTACGAAGGCAGCTTTCAGAAACAGTGAAATTATCTTGTAAGGTCATAATACTGATTAAACGGGCCAAGTTAACAGTCTCAGAAGATAAGACTATACAGTGGCATTTAATGTCCGAGTCCGACGCACAAACAGATGCGCTCGTGCCCCAGCGTAATGTGACAGTATTTAAAAGACCTGCACTGGAGTAGTTAATCCTGTGCAGGCTTCCACACGTTCCGCTCAAGGAAAGTAAGCACAGCACAAAAAAGTGCAGCGCCATTAGACATTCCATTCCTAGCCGATTTCTAGTAATCCAGTCCAGCTTTTCGACCTCCTCCTGTGACAGATGACGTTGCGTCACGTCACATGTAAACAGGAAATCAATCCCAATGAACCAATGCTGTGAAAAAAAAGTGGATTAAAATCAGGACCAGCCGGGTCATACAGAGTATGGATAAAATTTCAAGCACACGTCACGAAGGCAAGAAAAAGCACTTCCCTTTCTCATAAGAAGTTCAGACTCATAAGACTCAAACAGCTTTTCGGCGATTTGGATCCGTTGAGCAGGCTCCGCACTGACAGTACGTCCCAGATCATCCAATGCGGTGAGAAAGTAAGTTTCACTTCAGTTAAATCCCAGATGGACGTGTGACGAACTGAATCCTTCATAGACTCATTTAGTTATGAGTAAGTGATGAATACAGAAAGCGGCTAGTGCAGATTAATCCCAGCACAATGTTTGTAAGCCAGCTACAACGTTCGCCTGGCCGAGAAAATTATCGATTTTACAGATCAGAGACAGTAACCTAGCTTACTCAAAACAGGTCCAGTATCTCCGAGACAGCACCATTAAAAGACAGTAACACTAACAGAAACATTAAACCACAAGGACAGAAATGTAGACGTGTGGAGACATGCTGCCATCTTGATGGATCTTTTGCTGCCCTCTCTTGAGATCCCTCGGGAAAATTGGTGCGAAAAGTCTGGTGTTTCTCAACGTGGTAGCTCCGTACATTGTAATCTTTAAGTACTGCAAAGCATTCATGACAAATTAAACACATCGGTTTGGCATTTGGATGTGGCAGTAAAATAAACAAGTATTTGTCAGTCCAGGCAGGGTTAAACTGACGGTTTTCATTGGCAATTTTACGTTTCAGTGTTGAGAGAGACATATTGATAGTAATCTAGGCTACTACCGGGACGCTCTGCATTGTTTGCCTGTTGCTAGGCTACGTGGTCTGTACTACTTCATGAAATTACGTAGCAATGTGCGTTTTGGTGGGACCATGGGCTGGGCCATTTGGAGGTTGCTTCCGGGCCGCATGTGGCCAGCGGGCCGCCAATTGAATAGCCCTGTGGTAAGGTCCATCAAATTTTGGACATAGGGGAGAAACTATCTCCCTTTGCAACATTACACTGTCACCTATTTCAGGCAACGCAGGCATGTCTCTTTGCTCAGTATTATCTCTATCTGTTTGTCGGATACTGACACTAACCCTTGTGTCTCGTAAACAGTTATCCAAAGCTTTCAGATAATTTTGCAGAACATCTTTCAAAGGCCCTGATGGTCCCTCATGTTGCAGAGGAGCATCCCAGGGCAGCCGCATGTAACAACCTGTCATTATCTCAAAAGGACTGATCTGAGTAGTTTTGTTCGGGCTGGCTCTCATACTTAGAAGGATTGTTGGGATAGCCGAGTGCCATCCCTTTCCCCACTCCAGAAGTCTCTTTCTCAATGAAGTTTTAATCGTTCTATTCGAACGTTCAACAGAACTGCTAGACTGAGGCCGAAACGGTATGTGGAAGTGTTTCACCCCCATCAATTTCATCACATTTTTCATAATCTTCCCAGTGAAATGTGTGCCCTGATCTGAATCAATGTGAAAAGGTAAACCCCATCTGGGGAAAACTTCATTCATCAAAATTTTTGCAGTCGCGTCTGCTGTGCAGTTTTTCAGTGGAAACGCCTCCACCCATCTGGAAAACAAATCAACAATCATCAGAATGTATGTGAAACCTCCACTAGGGGGCAGGGGACCTATGAAATCAATTTGAAGGTTGGTCCACGGCCCTTGAGGTCGAGGGACATGTCCTAAAGGAATTTTTAGCTTTGAGGAAGAATTCACTTTAAGGCATACTAAACATCTTTTGCAAAAATCATTGCAAAACGCCCTCAGCTTTGGCCACCACCAGGTTTTTTAAATCATTGCAGGTAACTTTTTAGGACCAGCATTATGTCATGATACAAAGACATTAGTTCAGTTCGAGCAGAAAAAGGACAAACAAAACGTTCATTAAATTTCCACAGTCCTTCTGCATTTTTCTCTTCAGGATCATCATCTGCATAAAGTTCAAAAATGTCTCTAGAGGACTCATTCTCCTGTGGAGCAAGTCACGCATCACACTCACGCATGTCTCAGTTAGTTTTGCAGCCTCTCTGGAAGCAGTGTCTGCAGTGTGATTTCCTTTGGACTCCGGTGAACTGTCAGTGGAATGTCCTGTGATTTTGATAACAGCCCCTGCTGTAGGAAGATCACATGCAGCCATAAGTTCTTTTACCTGCTGTTGATGAGAGATAGGGAGACCAGCGGTGGTTAGAAATCCCCTGCATTTCCACACAGGGCCGAAGTCATGAACCGTGCCTAAAGCATAACGACTGCCAGTATATATATTGACTTGTCTCCCCTGGCTGTGCTGCAATGCACGGGTTAAAGCAACCAGTTCTGCCACTTGAGCCCTTCCTTCTGAAAGAGAACCACATTCAATAGTTTCACCATGTTAATTTACAACAGCCCAGCCTGTGAAGTGTTTTCCCTGCTCATGAAAGCTGGAACCATCCACAAATAAATTCATGGTATCAAAAAGAGGTTCAGTTTGAAGAGGACTTTGGCTGTCAGTTTCAATCAGCCGGGCACAGTTATGGGCAGTTCCTTTGTCTGGAAGCAAGGAGGCAGAATTTATAGCAGTCTCAATGTCAATTTGTATGTCCACATTTTTACTCAACAGAGTGGCCTCCCATTTAGCTCTTCTTTGGTTAGAAATAGAGCCTAAACGAGTATTTGTTAACAGTTTCAGAATCTGGTGTCTGGTGTGCAGAATCACCTTTACAGAATGTTCTCTGTAGTTTTCACTGCCCACTCTGCACAGTCACATATCATCAGGCATGGATGCTGTCCTGCCATAGAAGCTGGAATAGGAGCAGAATAATATCCTACCATTCCATAAGAACTTCTTCCTGGAACCTTTTGATCCAGGGCAGCGGAGTAAGATTTGTTTCCCACCCAGGTCCACAGATGGAATGGTCTGGTTGCGTCGGCATGTCGCAATGATGGAGAGAAAGCAAGAATTTCTTTAATACTCACGAAAGCCTCCTCCATCGCCTCAGTCCAGTCAATCAGATCTGCCCCAGGTTTTCCTTCTTTCAGTGCCTCTGTGAGTGGTTTAGAAAGTTCAGTGTATTCAGAGACATACTGGCAGCAGTAATTCAAAAGACCCATTACTTGCCTTAGACCAGTGACAGTGTGTGGCTTTGGGAGTTCAATGATAGCTTTAACTCGTTCAGGGGAGATGCGTCTGCCATGCACCCCCACATCTTTCCCAGATAAATAACTTCAGGCAAGGGTAGCTGTGCTTTCTTCAAGTTCACTTTGAATCCCCCGTTTTGGAGGGCATTCAAAACAGTTTGGACAACCGTCAAATGTTTGAACTTAGTTGGACTAGCAATTAAAATGTCATCCACATACTTCAGGACAATAGATCCGTAATTTTTTATTTGTTTTCTTACCGGATCGATGAAGGATGCTAGTACCTGATGAAATAGCGTGGGTGAGTTGCAGAATCCTTGTGGCAACCGGCTCCAGGTCCATTGGTGACCCCTGCTGGTAAAAGCAAATTTTCCTTGGTCCTCATTGGCTAGGGGACAAGTCCAAAAACCATTAGAAATGTCTAGAGCAGTGAAATAACAATGTTCAGCTCCTATTTCATGCAGGATAGTTGCGGGATTGGCCACCAGAGGGTACATTTTCACAGAAACAGCATTCAAGATGTATAATCAGTTGTCAAACGCCAACTCCCATCTGGCTTTCTGACAGGCCACATTGGAGAGTTAGTGGGAGAAGAGCATGGAAAGATGATTTACCAGTGACGTTTACCTAACTCATCTACAACAGTGTCAGCTCCCTCTCGAGCCTCATTTTTCAAAGGATATTGTCTTTTGGCTACATGCATAGGACCTGGGATGCTCAGTGGCTGGATCTGTGCAAGACCACAATCAAATTTATCTTTGGCCCATACCTCTGGGAATTTAGAAATTATAAACTTCCACTCAGGACCACTCAGCCAAACTGAGATAAGCGAATTGTTTCATTGCAGCCAAGCACTAGCTTATCTTTAGAAAGCAAAACATCAACTTCAAGTTCTTTTAGAATGTCAACACAAATGATTGTCCCTACAGTATTTTCCCCCTCCCAAAATTCAGTCCAGTACACTTTTTCAGAATCAGAAATGTCTAGAGGAACAGAGACAGATTTATGATACACCTTTTTGCCATTTAGGCCTTCTATATACAAAGTTTCAGAAGTGATCTCAAGATCAAGATCAGTAATCGATACTGTCGCACCCGAATCAATCAAAGCAATGCATTGCCGGCCTCCTAACAACGCGTTTATGAATGGGCAGGTGTCAGCATAATTACAGGTACTGGAGGCCGCTGACCCCTATTCCTCACCTATCAGCTGTCTCAGCTTTGCAAGCTCAGCTTGAGACAGGGTGTTAGGGTGGGAAGCTTAATTTTTGGAGCTGTTTTTAAAAGCATAATTTTTGTAACTTGCCTTTTTCCTGTTTCTTTGATTTCTCTGTCTACGGCAATTTTTAGCATTATGGCCCTCTCTACCTTAATTTCTGCATTTGGCAACCGACTTGGGACAGTTTCTGGAAGTGTGACCTATCTCATCACAATTAGCATGTCACATTATTGCGGGGAGGGGTTTCCACTTCCACTGAAACAGCAGCAGCTTTACCCGCACTCACATTATCATCATCATGTGTTTGCAAACGGCTCCAGCTTACAGTGCACCAGCGAAGCAAATCTTCCCATGTTTTGATATCAACAGCGCTGTCCAACAACATATCTTTGTATTGCTTGTTCAGCCCGCCTGTGGCTGATTCTATCACTATAGCAGAATCAAACTCTTCAATACTGTTATTTGCAGTACATTAAGTCTCATAAGCTATGCGAAACCGATCCACATATTCTAACGGGCTTTCACCTGTTTTCTGTTTGATCTAGGTCACACTAGTCCACGGGAAAGAACCCCGACCCATAAGATCTTTCACACCCATCTTAAGTCTGAATAAGCCAAACAGAACTCAGGCCAATTTGCAGGGACTCTGGGGTGAAAGACCACAGCCTGAACAGCCCTCAATTTGCAGGCAGGAACTAACCCTCTACCAATGACTGTATATCAGCCATTCCTAGATTTTGTTGCCTAGCAACAGCGTCTAGCTTGTCCCATAAACTTTTGTTTGGGTTATACAACTTAAAAGGTCCAACCCTGCAAGCAAACAATTTTTTTTTCAGTGGCTGTGAGTCTGGTCCATTGACCATCCTCACATCCGGCACCCATTTCAATATTCAACCCAGCCCAATTTGTGTGTCGAATTGGGGCGGCGGATGCCGTGCCGGTGTGCTTAAATGCTTCCATGGGTGTCAGGTCAAGGTTTTTGACCCCCGATTTATATTCAGTTTGTTTTGCTTGCACGGCAGGAATCTCTGAAATGTTATACGGAGGGGGAGTTGCAACAGCCACGTTCAACAGTCCGAGTGACTCAGCATATGGTCCGCTAGTCTGGTTATCAATCTGTCCAGCAGAGCCTGAAGCGGCAGCTACCTGAACAGTCTGAGAAGAGAAAGCCAGGGCGGAGGGAGCAGGAAAAACAAATTTTTCACAGCCTTTTCTGCCTTTTTACACAGCACCTCAAGCCCTTTACTCAAACTACACAGATCACTCCCTATTTCACTTCCAATGATTTTCGCCATCCTATCATGTTGGGCAATTAGACTATTCCACCCATTAATCATGTTAGGGATTGCCTTTTCAGGGGTTAGGGGTATGCCACCCATTTTACAAATCCATGAATAGGCAAACACAGCCAAAAATTTTACTTTGTCAGCCCCTTTTTTTGTTTGCAGCCAGTCAATTTGCTGTGCAACTTTCCAATCAGAATCAAAACCCTGGCTGACCATTTTCTTAATTAGTTCTGTGTATTTCTTTGATTTGAGCGCATCAGAGCAGAGCTGTTTACAGCATACACCCTCTTCAGTCTCATCACTTTGGTCAGAACAAATTAAGATATTTCTTGGATCTGTCATTTTTGTTGGTCACAGTTGAAACTCACCACAGAGAATGTTTTTAGCAGCAAATACGGTTTAGCAACAAATTGAAAAATACGCTTTAACAACAATTCTGGACTTCTATACTAGGGAACCACAAAGTATTTTTCACTCATGAATTCCAAGTCACATATTCAGATCCATGCCAATTTGGGTCATAATTTACTTAATGAGATCGTTCCTGGTGCATCCCTGGCAAACAACCCTGTTTCTATTACTATTTTGATCCTATAACTAATAGCTTAGTCCCTAACTTCCTGAGATGGAAGAGATGGAGTAGGTTTGCGGTGCCACTAGACCTTCAGGGACGTACTCTGCTGGGGTGTTGCTAAACCAACAATGCCCAGCGGGTCCCCACAGAGCACGCTTCGCTTGCGCTGTCTGCTCTTGTTAACTTAACAATGCTATCAGCGACTTCCTCTTAGGGTCTAAGGTGTTTTTGGGGTCCTTGAGATGTTCTGACATGCCCTGACATTTGTGCTTTTTTCAGTTGCTTATAAACATATTAATGACAAAGGTGTAATTACACTCTATTTAGCACAAACAGGGCTGCCATAATATGTGAGCAACATGTATGTACATGTTTGTATTTTTGAAAGAATAATGTTTATGCATGGTTATTGAAAAAACTAAAAATGAAAGTTTCTGAAATAAGGCCACAAAACACATACTAAATATGTGTCCACAAGACTTTTGACTAATGGATGTTGTCGCCTAGGGTTTTTTCTTCAAAATGATCTGAAAATCATCCTGCCTAATCATTCACATAAAACAATACATTGATTTAAATTTTGCAAGACACTTTCTGTTTGGAAAGGCAATATGCGAGTGGGTGTCAACGATCCAACACCATCATGCATATTGAGTGTTTCGCACCTGAGGAGACAATGGGGCCTGCATACTTAATGAGCCATTCATTCAGGTGTGTCACTGAGCCACAAGATAGAATGCAAGAGCAATATACACTCACCTAAAGTATTATTAGGAACACCATACTAATACTGTGTTTGACCCCCTTTCGCCTTCAGAACTGCCTTAATTCTACGTGGCATTGATTCAACAAGGTGCTGAAAGCATTCTTTAGAAATGTTGGCCCATATTGATAGGATAGCATCTTGCAGTTGATGGAGATTTGTGGGATGCACATCCAGGGCACGATGCTCCCGTTCAACCACATCCCAAAGATGCTCTATTGGGTTGAGATCTGGTGACTGTGGGGGCCATTTTAGTACAGTGAACTCATTGTCATGTTCAAGAAACCAATTTGAAATGATTCGAGGTTTGTGACATGGTGCATTATCCTGCTGGAAGTAGCCATCAGAGGATGGGTACATGGTGGTCATAAAGGGATGGACAATGGACAAACAATGCTCAGGTAGGCCGTGGCATTTAAACGATGCCCAATTGGCACTAAGGGGCCTAAAGTGTGCCAAGAAAACATCCCCCACACCATTACACCACCACCACCAGCCTGCACAGTGGTAACAAGGCATGATGGATCCATGTTCTCATTCTGTTTACGCCAAATTCTGACTCTACCATCTGAATGTCTCAACAGAAATCGAGACTCATCAGACCAGGCAACATTTTTCCAGTCTTCAACTGTCCAATTTTGGTGAGCTCGTGCAAATTGTAGCCTCTTTTTCCTATTTGTAGTGGAGATGAGTGGTACCCGGTGGGGTCTTCTGCTGTTGTAGCCCATCCACCTCAAGGTTGTGCGTGTTGTGGCTTCACAAATGCTTTGCTGCATACCTCTGTTGTAACGAGTGGTTATTTCAGTCAAAGTTGCTCATCTATCAGCTTGAATCAGTCGGCCCATTCTCCTCTGACCTCTAGCATCAACAAGGCATTTTCGCCCACAGGACTGCCGCATACTGGATGTTTTTCCCTTTTCACACCATTCTTTGTAAACCCTAGAAATGGTTGTGCGTGAAAATCCCAGTAACTGAGCAGATTGTGAAATACTCAGACCGGCCTGTCTGGCACCAACAACCATGCCACGCTCAAAATTGCTTAAATCACCTTTCTTTCCCATTCTGACATTCAGTTTGGAGTTCAGGAGATTGTCTTGACCAGGACCACACCCCTAAATGCATTGAAGCAACTGCCATGTGATTGGTTGATTAGATAATTGCATTAATGAGAAATTGAACAGGTGTTCCTAATAATCCTTTAGGTGAGTATATATATATATATATATATATATAGATAGATAGATAGATAGATAGATAGATAGATAGATAGATATACAGTATATTCTACCAAATTGGTTCACAGTTGGAAGCATCAAAAAAAAAAAAAAATCCACAAATTGTGCTTGCAAATTGTATAATAATATCCAAGGAAAACATGTCTAGCAAGTGTGCAGTTAATTCTCATACTGTATTTTCAGTTTTGGAATATGTATCCTCTCCCCAAATTTGTCACTAATAAAACACAATAAAAATTATTTAAAGAAAATGCTTATATTTACCTTTTTAATAGTTTGTTTACATCTACCTTGTAAATATATTTTTTTATTAAAAAGGTTACAATTACAACAACAATTCAAGTGTAATTTTTCTTTGTAAAAACTAAAGTAGGCCTATACATTTTATTATACATATTTCAAAGTTAAGGATTCATTACTTTGAATATAGCCTAGGCTACATTGGAACAAACACATAATATCATATTATTTGATGACTTTATTTTTGACAAAACATACCATATTTAACATATGAGCAAAAATTGGCAAACAAAAGCTTATTTGAGGTCACAGTCTATTTTACAGTAAAAATGTATATTCTATCCAAAACTAGTCAACGAAATGTTGTCTTTCATATGTCTGTAACATTTGTCTATCATTTTTATTCTAAGGAATATAAATGTTAATTTGCAGTTTAATATGTTGCTTATACAAATACATTTTATTTCAACATATTTCAGTTGATTTTTACTCATCTCAGTATAGCAATACAGTTTGCTAAAAGCGGATCTTTCATTCACACACAGAAACGCGATTCAAATTTTAACCGTGTTTTTGCGAGCTATAGTAAACAGTGCGCATCTCTGCCGTTCATTCATTCACACACAGAAACGCGATTCACTTGAGAATGAAAAAAACTTACTACAGTATTCCATAGCGATCCGTTGCTCTTCGAAATACCAGCACTTCTGAGGTACATTTTCCATTATTATTATTACGATAGTATTATTCCTCACAGCGCTGGAAGACGGTGTAAACAAGTACAATGATCTGATTAAACTTTATGTCTTTTCTCGAGCTGATATGGGGGCGTTCACAGTTTGCATGGATCGCCTCAGTCATTTGCGTTTGAATAGCGCGCGCTCTCCGTGGGCGGGATCACATTAAAAATAATGAGCTGAGATGAGAACGACTGACATCTCTCTCTCTTTTCATACATATTACATAAACTGAGAATATTTGTTTTTTTTTTATATAAATTACTTCATTCAAAAGAAGAGAATTCAAGCTGCATGCCTGTGTGTCTGTATGCCTGTTTGACTGAGTATTCGCTGAGTTATTGTTCATGTTCGGACGCGTTTCAGAATTGACTTCACTGACAGAGAGTAGGCAGAACTCACATCATGTTTATTTTTCTTTATTTGGCAAAAAGCACAACACTTTGTTTTTATTGTGAGTATACACAAAAATAATACACACTTAACAGGATCGACTGATGTATGAAACTTGTTTGTAATATCAAAGTCAACAGAGTATTTTGAGTCTCGTTTGAACTGATAAGAAAAAAAGCGAGCAATTCACGCCGGCGCGATTGTCGACCCCAGGGGGTTAATCTTCACTCTCCTCGTCGGAGTGAAGCTCTTCCGTTCCCCTTCACAATCTCTTCAATTCAGACAGCCCTATAACCTATAATATAATAATATCTTCCTACCCTGTTTTTTGGTTTGCCAGGGGTGTCACCAAAGAATTATTGCCCGCATTCTCCACCAAACTGTTAGGGGGTAACAGCTGTAAGACCCAGGACCAGATATGATGAAAGAAGACCAGGAGTCGTGAAGTTCAATCAAATAAGTAAAAATTTACTGAAGAATAGTTTGCAGTTCAATTGGTAGAGCCCATAGACAGTATATAAACTGGACACAGCGACCCCATTGGATTCAACGGAGACAAGTGAAGTCAATTAGAAGCACTAACTTCCTGATGGTCGAGCGTACTGCGCAGACTCAAACTGAGCTTGACGACGTAGATGTGACGTGAGCAACCCGTCTGTCTTCTAGCAGCTGTGCCAAGCGAAATCTCAATCATTCCCTTCCGAATCTTGCAGAGATGGAGAGTGTGAGTAGGAGGTGTCCATGAGATAGGACCAGGAGAAACCTTTGCTAAGTATTCTGATTAATTACTTTGCCATTTTGCCTCCACGTCCCCCCGATTGCGCGCGAGCTTCTCCTCCTGTCCATACGGTAATTCTCTACTGTGCGACAGAGAGTCGCGTGGGTATGACGCAATCGTTAGCCTATTTTTACAAAAACTGCTTCTACGGGGCCATAACATAAGATACAAGGTAATGGAGCCTTTTATACATTTTCGTGTTTCTTTGGAAATAAATAATGGGCAAATGGAGTCTTTAAACGCCTCAGATGTAAAGTTATTCGCTGTCAAAGTGACGCCAAAATGAATGGGAGTCAATGGGATGCTAACAGCAGGTGATGGTCTGCTAGCCAATGGCGGCACCCGGGGAAACTTCAAAATAATATGAAACGCTGCCCCCCTGCTAGAGCCAGCGTCAAAGTCTCACGAGGAGGTCGCAAGCCAACTCTACCTTACACAAAATCTTACACCAATTATACCATTTCCAAGGGCATACATTACATCTTTGCTACTTCTGATTGGCTAAGAGAACATAAAGTCTAAACAATTTTATGCTTATAGATAGATAGTAGGGTGCGTTGACATTAATCAAGATAATAGTTATTAAGAAAATTAAGAAACCCCTAGAACACAGTATATAAAAAAAAAGATAAAAACATAGGAACATTGTGTACAATTAAGATTAGCTAATTAATTTATTTTCCAATATCCTAATATGATACTAAATACCACAGGGAAAAGGGGTTATATTTGTGACGTGCTGTCTTTGCATTTGAACATTGCACATTTTAAACAGGACATGCACGCATTAGCTGAATAAATGTTAGCCAATACAAACATATTTATAGAAAACAGTTGACAAGAATAGACAGGAGTCCAATAATAGCATAACCAATAGGGATGAGCGAGTACAGCATTATCTGTATCTGTATCTGTATCTGTTAACCATATGAATTATCTGTATCTGTATCTGTACTCGGACTGGGCGGGGCCTAACGCGGAAGTGGGCGGGATTTAACCCGGAAGTAGGTCGGGTTGTCTTGAAATGGGCGGGGCTTTAACCGGTATGTTATTTTAAGCATGCAATTGATATGGGTTGATCAGAAATTGTTATATTTATTGCTGATTAGAAAACTATTTACATGACAGAATCAGCATTGAGCTTCAGATCAATGGGTTTGATCACGATAACAAACGAACTACAGAACAAGTTTTGCAACAATGAATACAACACAAGCGGTTGCAATTATGAAGTAAAATGTAATGAACAACAGTTTTCATCTCAACTAGGGCTGGGTGATATGGACCAAAGGTCATATCCCGATATATTTAGGCTGAATTGCGATATACGATATATATATCCCAATATTTTTTATTTTTCATGTTTTATTTTTTTTCAAAATTTGTTAACACACACACACAAGTACTGTCCCCCTTTACTTAACATAAATTGTAAGAATATGGCTAATAGTAAAGACTAGTAGCCTACTAATAAATAAACATTATGCTAAAGGTATTAAATAGCAGTCCCAAACTAGTTTTTGTTAATACAATGTTGGTATGAGCCACTACAGTCATTTAAAAATATAAAAAATAACACAAAGAAAAATAGTGGCATTTTGGGGTTAATATGGAAACGACAGTTACCATGGTGAATACACAATACTAACAAGAACTGCTAATGAAACATGGAATATTTTGTGTAATTTATTTATTTTATTTCGTGTAATTTACAACGTAACGGCGTTGCATGCTCGTAGTTTCTTTTGCACTTTATATACAGTGAGGTGATACACAGCGCGCGCCGCCGCATTTGCGCGTGCAATTGTGTGTGCGCTACGACTACAGTATAACGGCTGACAGGACAAGAAAGTCAGTTTTTCTGAGGTGAAAGACTTTATTTCATGTTATAACATAACATGCTCTAAACACGCACGCAAAGTGGAATAGGAGGAGCAGGGGCGCGGGGAGCAGTGCAGAGAGCTCCGGGTCAGCTGGCTTGGAGCAAGGATCACAGCGCAAATTTGAACTATATCGATATATGCGATATGGTCTAATTCCATATCGCATTTAAAATATATATATATATATATATATATATATATATATATATATATATATATATTCTTTATATCGATATATCGCCCAGCCCTAATCTCAACATAACTTTCTTTTTTTTTTAATCCGAGCACAGATATTGACTCGTATTACTCGTATAATACTCGTACTCGACAAAAGTGCTTTATCCGTACCGGATACTCGTTTCAGCCGAGTATCCGGCTCAACTCTAATAACTAATCACTTATTCTAAAAAGAATCCGACATAATGAGGGCTGTGTTAACAGTAAAACGTCCGCCATTTAACGAATTTTAAAAGCACATTAAAAGATTATTAAGGATAATACAAAATGATTTTTGACAGAAAAAAAACAAGCAAGAACAAAATTTTAACTTAGCCCGTCAATTATCATTTTACAATGATCACTCTCTGTGCACGCGCGTCGCGTTTGTGAGAGAGCTCGCGCAGCACTGATACAACGGTACTTTTTAATCCATAAGTAATTAACGTGCTAGTTTTCATACAAAATAAATATGTAATATAATTAGGTACTTTAGTTATAATTAACACAATAACGTAAAACATGAAGGCTACGTTTCTCAACACTGAGAATGAATGAATAAATAAACGCCTGTTTCTCCAGACTCGCACTTATCAGTAGGCTAATCCACAAATCACAGCACTTTCATAATCACTAACGTTAACCCTTTTCAAGATTTATAGTTCAGCATTACTTGAGCATTTTATTATTTGCATGACTGAATGATGTCTTCCTCTTTTCTGAGTGACCATGAATAACTTAACGGAGTATTTTAAGATAATCCATGCGATCTGTGTGATCATCGAATCCATAAGATTAAGTTAACTTAACTCAACAAGCAACTTTCCACATCGAGCCCAGGACGTTTACCTTCAGAATCAGGAATCAGAAGTACCGTACTGTACTGTCCTCGCTTATGAAATCAGTCAGACAGCGGCCGCGGGAGTGGAAGGGGAATCGGGCGGGAATCTTTATTGGTGTCGATTTTCAGTCTCTTTTTAATGATAGGCCTTACGCATTTGTCAATCATCCCCGCTTGCTATTTGGGGAATGAACCCAGCGCTATGATTGGTCGAACTTTTCTTCTTTTGCTGTAGCTTGATTTGAGGACAGCGCGTGCACAGAGGCGTCACCAGGTTTTTGCGTAGTTTAGAGTGACAAATCGTAGCAGCGTACTTTGAAGTCAAAATGCGTATCCGCTACGCAAAATGCGTACAGGTTGGCAGGTCTGCATACTGATAACACCTTCCCTCCTCAGAAAGAAGTACAGATAATGTTCACTTTATTCCTTAGAGAAATACACATAAAAGAAATACAATTCTGTGAACTAGATCACGTAAGTAACGTAGAGGTTGACCCCTGTAACCTTAACTTGGTCAGCAGAAAACAGACATAGGGTCATCTGATGAGTCTTCAGGCTTGCACTCTTCTATTAGTTATTAGCTGTTTTCCCAATACAAAGAGCCTGTTCTCAAGGTCCTCGTTCAGGGCACTAAAGATTAGTCACAGACACCATAATGCACTTAGAAATATACTGGTAGAAATGCTGACAACAAAATATGATTAAAACTATATGCGAATCATTTATTGAATATAGTAATGATTATATAACTTGATTAGTACTTGTTATAGGAATAATGTAAAAAAAAAACTCAAAAGGATACATAGATATAGTGAAGAGACAAGGGATTCTGACCACAACCCTTCACTACCAACACTTTTAACACAAGTTAACTTCTTGTTTATTGAAGTATTGTTACAAGTACTATAACACTCATGCAGTCTTGCTGTTGATCTGAATATCAGCATGATTTTTAGGGGTGGTTATAAATATAGATTTTCTTATGCATTGCATTCTTCATTTGAACAATCTGAAGATCAGTTACCAAGATTGATATTTTAATCTATTATTTTTTAAGTTGATTAGAGAATAAACTTTACTAAAAGTTCAGTAATCACAGTACGTTAACTTTTGTTACTTTTTATAAAACAAAGTGTACGCTTTCAAATTCATTCAGTTTAATCACAAATTAGAAATACTGTCATGCTGGTTGATGAAACAGACAGACGAAGCTCAATTCCAAACGGTAACAAAGATAATATACACAAGCAGGTGAACAGAATGCAACAGCATGTTTTAACATAGGCCCCTTTCACACTGCAGGCAAAAGTGGCCCAAATCTGATTTTTTTGGGGTCAAGTGACCAGGTCAGACTTCTTCAGAGGTAGTGTGAACACTCAAATCTAACCCAGATCTGATTTTTTCAAATCCGATCTGATGCGGCTGCAGTGTGAACAACCAAGGCGGACTTGATGCGACTTTTACGTCAATCTACGTCGACATTTGTCACAATTATGCGCCGGCGACGGAGCCCTAGACACAACAGACACAGACAGTAGCCTAACATTAAAAACTTGACTAGATATGGAGAACAGTGATGGAGCGAGTCAATGGAGGGAGAGTGAGGTGGTAGACCTAATTAGTATATGGGGATATACTTCAATTCAAGCTAAACTAGAAGGATCCTACCGTAACCGCTCCGATTTTGAAAAAATTGCACACGAAATGGAAGAACGGGGACACAGGAGAACGTGGTTGCAGTGTCAAACTACGCATCCACACAGACCTCTGTAGTGAAT
The DNA here is from genome assembly GCF_951802725.1 of Rutilus rutilus. NCBI lineage: Eukaryota > Metazoa > Chordata > Actinopteri > Cypriniformes > Leuciscidae > Rutilus > Rutilus rutilus. The sequence continues at coordinate 40,498,135 of NC_140216.1, read as the reverse complement.
TTGCAGCCATAAACCCGCAAAAGGCAAAAATAGCCAATTTTGCTCTCTTTCTCTTCGTTCTTCTCCTCCTCAGCACCTGCTCATTAATGTCACGGCTTCCATTACACAAACATTTTGAAATAAATGCGGATATGCTTACTTCCTCCATAACCTCCCGAACTTTAGTGCAACCGAGTGCTGCGTCTGATGTCATTGTTATTGTTCTTTTGCGCATGCGGGTTAGTTTGAAACCTCAAACAGTTCACACTGCAATCAGATATAGGTCACATTTTAAAAGGTAATGTGAACAGCCAATCAAAAAATCGGATCTGAGCAAAAAATCAGAATTGAGCATTAAGACTGAACGGGGCCATAGACACAAACAATAACCGACCAAGGACAGAACTGAACGGGAGTATATACGGGAACGGGATATATACACAGGGTAAACGAGGGAACTACTGTAACTTAATACAGGTGGATGAAGGTTAACTAATCAGGGACTAACAAGAACAGGTGCAGACAAGACTGAACATAATTGTGACAAACACGTTTTGCCGCTCTTTAATGTGGCGTGACAGATTCTTTATCAGATGCTTTATCAACCCTTCATTTAAATCGCAGCAAGAACCAATCATATCTTTATAGCTAGTTATAGCATGAATGAACCATGAACACAAGAATATATGTTGAAATATACGGTACAACTTACTGAAATGTGTTTCAACCATGGAATATAAAAAAGAATCTGTGATATTTTTATATGTTTATATACTTTTGTATGTGTCCACTTACAATCAAATCAAAACATTGTGCTTTTGTAAAATAAAGAAAATAAACAGGGTGTGCGTTCTGCCTCTCCGTCGCGGTGAACTTTTTTTTCTTGAGCACGTCTATAAACTGAAACAAAACTCAGCGAATACTTGTCACACATTTATGAGCCATATACCTTTATAAACATTTAAGTGTGTACTTTTAAATGATCGGATTTAAACTGAAAACAAATATTCTCTGTTTAAGTAATTTGTATAAAACCAACAAGATGTCCAGCTAACGCTTCCTAATTATTTTTAATTTGAACGCCCACTCGCGCAAAAGAGATTGACATGCAAATCTCCACATGGAACGCGAACGCGCTCATTACCTCAAAAACAAAACACCAAAACACTTCACAAGTCTCTGCTTTTCGTCGAGTTTGAAAGACGCGCCGTGAGCTTACATTGGATTTAGGCTATCTCAGAAGAAGAAGAACGCGATTTGAAGACAAGAAAGATGTAAGGTAAGAAATTCTTGCATATTATTTTGTTATTGTTGCATAAATTTCACATTGCAGTTGAACTGTTGCTAGATATATGTTGAATATTATAATATTTAGACCCGTGTTTACTGTTACTGTGTTTGTGGATATCTGCTCAAATGTAGATATGTATATGGTAACCATAATGTTTTATATTTGAGCGCGATCACGTTTGAATGTATCATATTTTGAATCGCGATCGCGTTTGAAAAGCACCAAACGGCTTCATGTTTTTACTATACTCGTATCATCATAACAAATGGAAACATTTGAAGTAACATGATAATCAATATATTTTTCTCTAGCTTAGTTGTTACTGAAATATTTTGGAAGATTTATTGGCTGCTATAGGTTATTGTTATTATTATTTTATGCAGCACTGCGCATAGCCTATGCCTACAAGGCACAACAAACCTGGTATTCATTATATTATATATTGTTGGAAACATTTATGTGTGTGTGTGTGTATTCTGTGAATTTTAAAAAGCAATTTTAACCAGAAAAATCTAAAATTTATTCCCAAAATCGTGCAGGCCTTTCTCTTGATATCAGTATGTTCACTTTTTTTTTTCTCTCAGGGCCCAGATGCCACTGAGTCCTGCTGACTTCAACATTCACATGAGTCTCTGTACATGAACATGGTAAAGTGAAAATCAAACACCTTGGAAATGAAAGGTATGTACAATGTTTTTAGGAATGGCACAAAGGTCTCTGTCTTTGGATCAGTGTGTTCAATAAGTGCATTTTTGTCATTTGTTTTGTATCTTTGGATTATGTTGTGTTGTAAATAAATCCAAACAATCAAACAGCCATTCTTTTTTAAATCTCCTCATTCTTTGTGCAAGGTTGCTCAGAATGATAGGGCCTGAAAGCTCCTAATAGGGCCGTTAGGGGAGGGTCTTTGTCTTTCTCAGGTGTGAAAAGCTTACATATTAATGAGCTCCCGCATAAAGCTTTTTCACACAAAACACGTCGTAAATTTTTTAAATCAATATATTGTCTTATCTGAATGAGCAGTCAGGGTGATTTTCACATAGTTTTAGAGCAAATATTCTAGGCTACGTCATACAATTTTCAAAAGTCTTGTGAAGAAATAAACAGTATGGGTTTCATGACCTTATTTCAGTGAGAATTTCTTTTTGTATTTTCACAAACCACGCATAAATGTCATTATCTCAAAACAACAAAGTTTTACACACATGCTGCTGATATATTATTGTAGCAGAGTTTGTGCTGAATACAGTGTAATTAGACTTTAGCCATGAAAATGTCACAAGTAACAGAAATAAGCACAGATGTCAGAGCATGTCAGAACACCTCCAGGGCCCAGAAAACAGCTCAGACCCCAGAGGGTTAATATTATAGTAATGATCCAAGTGAAGCAGGTCCACTGTATAGTTGTAACAAATTCACTGGAGGCAAGTTGAGATGAGGACCCAAATGCAAATTTAATTATCAAACATAAAACAAACATAAAACAAAAGCATGACCAGGCATGGAAAACTCTAAACTAACCAGGAACACAAAACCAAGACTAGAAAACAAGAAACCGGATCTGGGACATAGAACAAACAATACTCGACAAGGACACAGGGCAAACATGAGGGCTTAAATACATAGACTAATTACAAGATAAGAAACACCTGTGAACAATGATCAGACGATTAACCAATGACAAGACACATGGCAGGATCACATGACAAGACACAGAAACATGACTATTGACAAGAAACAAACCCCCCTGGAGGTCTGGAGGCCTGGAGACTGTGGTAGGACGGGAGGCCAGGGAGGAGCAGGCAGTGCAGGCAGCCAGGGTGGACCAGACAGTTCAGGCGGCCAGGGAGGACCAGACAGTTCAGGCGGCCAGGGCGGAGACAACCCTTGGGGCGGCCATGGTGGAGACAACAGTTCAGGGAACCATTAAGGCGTGCCTTCCATGGCCCTATCAAGGGACCCACGACACATGGCAGGATCACATGACAAACAGGGACTCACATGACAAGACACAGAAACATGACAATGACAAGAAACAAAACCTAAACCGTGACAATAGTTTACTGGATTAGTTGAGAGGTTTTTTTTCCCCCTACTAAATGTACATGTATCTCAAATATTTCCAGATTTATTTTTCAATTGAGAACAATCAAATAATGAAATGTATATCAATATCCAATTCCCAGAGGCTTGTGAAAACTGCCAAATAACAGTTTTACTGATATATAGACCAACAGCACTGTTGCTTGTGTGATATTGTCTAATTATTTAATTAGATAGTGTTGTTATTTTACTAAAACGTATCTCTTTATGTTGTAATCTGTCAATCTTTCACTGGTCCAAAGCAGATTCAAATCAGATCTGCTGAAGAAGTTTCAGTGTCTATATGAAGGAACAGCAAAGCAGGGAAACCCAACACTCCTGAATGAGATCTACACAGATCTCTACATCACAGAGAGTGGAAGTGGAGAGATCAATTATGAGCATGAGGTGAGACAGATTGAGACACAATCCAGGAGAGCAGAAACAGAGGACACACCAATCAAATGCAATGACATCTTTAGACCTTTACCTGGACAAGACAAACCCATCAGAACTGTGCTGACAAAGGGAGTCGCTGGCATTGGAAAAACAGTCTCTGTGCAGAAGTTCATTGTGGACTGGGCTGAAGGGAAAGAGAATCAGGACGTCCAGCTCATATTTCCACTTCCTTTCAGAGAGATCAACTTGATGAGGGACAAAACACTCACTCTTTCAGATCTTCTTTATATATTTTTCCCTGAAACAAAAGAAATGGAAATATCCAGTGATGAATATAAAGTGTTGTTCATCTTTGATGGTCTGGATGAGTGTCGTGTGTCTCTGAACTTTAAGAGTGAAGTGAAACTGTGTAATATATCTGAATCAGCCTCAGTGGACGAGCTGCTGATGAACCTCATCGAGGGGAATCTGCTTCCCTCTGCTCTGATCTGGATCACCTCCAGACCAGCAGCAGCGGATCTCGTCCCCTCTGAGTGTGTCCATCGAGTGACAGAGGTACGGGGCTTCAATGAGCCACAGAAGGAGGAATACTTCAGGAAGAGAATCAGTGATCAGAGTCTGGCCAATACAATCATCACACACCTGAAGTCCTCAAGGAGCCTCCACATCATGTGCCACATACCAGTGTTCTGCTGGATCTCAGCCACTGTTCTAGAGAAGATGTTGAGTGAAGCAGAGAGAAGAGAGATTCCCAAGACTCTCACTCAGATGTACACACACTTCCTGATCATTCAGACCAACATCAAACATGAGAAGGACTATGAGAAGAGAGTGAAAGATGAAGACATGATTCTCAAACTGGGGAAACTGGCTTTCCAGCAGCTTGTGAAAGGCAACCTGATCTTCTATGAGGAAGACCTGAGAGAGTGTGGCATTGATGTGACAGAAGCATCAGTGTACTCAGGATTGTGCACTCAGATCTTCAGAGAGGAGTTGGGCTTGTATCAGGGGAAAGTCTTCTGCTTTGTTCATCTGAGCATCCAGGAACATCTAGCAGCTCTATATGCACACATTTACTTTACAAATGAGAACAGAAATGTGTTTGACAAAACCAAACAAAGTTTATTTTCTAAAATCTTAAACCAGAAGAAATATCACTCATTATCTGAGCTGCATCAGAGAGCTGTGGATGAGGCTTTACAGAGTAAGAATGGACATCTGGACCTTTTCCTGCGTTTCCTTCTGAGTCTCTCATTGAAGTCCAATCAGACTCTCTTACGAGAACTACTGACACAGACTGGATGCTGCTCCTACAACAAAGAGAGAACAGTTCAATACATGAAACAGAAGATCAGGGAGAATCGCTCTCCAGAGAGATCCATCAATCTGTTCCACTGTCTGAATGAACTGGGTGATGATTCTCTGATGCAGGAGATCCAAGATTATCTGAAATCTGGGAAAATAAGAGGAACCAAACTCTCCTCTTCACAGTGGTCAGCTGTGGTTTATGTGTTGCTGACATCAGAGCAGAATATGGATGTTTTTGATCTAAAAAAGTTTATTGGAGCTAATAATACAGCAGGTGAAGTTCTTCCGAAGCTGCTGCCTGTGGTTAAAGAATCCAGATCAGTTAGGTAAGTCACTCTGACAACAATCATTACACTGATAAAACATGATCATATTTATGATTTTAGCATGTGCTTTCATACCTAAGCAATACTGTAAAAAGGAGAAACTCATTGTTATCTACAGGTTGTGGGATTGTGGTTTTACAGATGAAGGTTGTGCTGCTCTGACTTCAGCTCTGAGATCAAACCCCTCACACCTGAGAGAACTGAATCTGTCTGAGAATAAAGTAGGAGATTCTGGAGTCAAGCAGCTTTCTGATCTACTGCAGGATCCTCACTGTAAACTGGAGATACTCAAGTAAGTTAGTATAAAATGTCTCATATGGTAAATAATGATTTTCATTCAAAAAAATCTACTGTGAAATTACTAATGGGAATTTTGATTTTATTTTCATTAGATTCTTTCCAATGTGTCTGACATAATTTTACAATATTAATTTTTGGGAACCTTTTTTGACCAAAGACCCATTTGAGCGCGCGCACAGCATCCTGTCAGTAGAATTCAGTTCTCTTTCGCGACTTATTGCGCTTTTAATATTTCTTTTCAATATAAAGCACATCCTGCTCTTTTCTTTCTCATTCATTCATGTTTTGTTATTAATAACTTCAAACAGAATCGTCAACTGAAATCTGCACGGATTATCAAAAATATGACACATTTATAGGACATAAAGGGTATCTGCGGTAAAAGTGAAAGTAGGTTACCAGCAGGTGAAATGTTTCGAAATGTCTCTTTGCACAGCAAAGCACCCGTTTCAATAAAAGGATATATTAAAGTTTATATAGCCGACTTTTAAATTTTCGCTGCTGTTCTAAAATGGTTTTCGCCATTACCTTAAGCTGCAGCTGCTTGAATCCCTGTGCAGGAGCTGTAGGTTACCACAGAAACGTAAGCGGTTAGTTGATTGCTGTGGTGACTCGTGACACTCATGAACAACACTGAACACGCACTTTTGCCAGTACAACTTGAATATTATTATTATCATAAACTTTTCATTAACTTCGGTAGGCTGCACAACAAGGGAATTGTAATTGGCTGCTTTTTCTGCAGAGAGCCGATCTCTGTTGATGTGTCTTAATTTTTTTTATAGATTGTTTGTCTGTAAAGGGTGAGAGATCTCGTGAGCCATAGGTTCTCAACCACTGGTGTATACGAATCAATAGATTAAATTACGTGACCATTTCACGAACATTTCATGACTGGATGATGTAAAGACGTGACAACCGTGTTCATATACAGATATGTTGATTATTTTTGGGTACTTGCATAAAAAAATTTATATTCGGTTACACTTTATTTTAAGGTGTCACTGGTACAGTGTAATTATATTTAAGTACTGAGTAATATTAAGCAACTACATGCACTTACTATAGGGTAAGGATAGGATTAGGATTTGGTTGAGGGTTAGTTGCATGTAATTATGCATAATTTACTGTTATTACTATGGTAGCTGCATGTAACATATGTAACAAGGACACTGTTAAATAAAGTGTTATCGAATATTCTTGCAATTTTTATGATATGGAAACTAACCTGCTGTGCCATGGATTAAGTCTCTGATTGTGAAGTTCCTGCTTATCTGAGCTGTAGATCCTGAACTGAGAGACTGAAGAGTGTCATTGTTCTCTACAGGTTGTATGATTGTGGTGTTACATATAAAGGCTGTGCTGCTCTGTCTTCAGCTCTGATATCAAACCCCTCACACCTGAGAGAACTGGATCTGTCATGGAATAAAGTAGGAGATTTAGGAGTCAAGCAGCTTTCTGATCTACTGCAGGATCTACACTGTAAACTGGAGAAAATGTGGTAAGATTTTATCCACCTTATTCCTGACGAGCTTACTGCGTTTTGAATTATGGTTGGCACTTCCAGTTTGGGCAACTTCTATTCAAAAAGACTGAAACGAATCATTTCAAATCAAGGTTGCCCTACAAATAAAGCTTATCTGTCAGTTTGACTCAATGAGCTATCAGTTTTCTTTCATGTTTTATTTAAGAATAACATGAGAATAACTAACACATGGTATTTTGACATGACATGTTATAGGCTAACAAGAATATCTATGACAAGAGCTCTTTTTAGTCACTGCATTCTTTTCCTCATGATTATTTTATTTTTTCCTTTTGCATTCCGCTGTAATAGTATGAAAAAGGTCAACATATAGGCTACTGCACATTTGTGGTCTGTTCTCCCTATTTAATTTACAATATATGCCATTGATAATTCACTGGAATGCACGAAGAATCTCTCTTTTTTCTCCCCAAATCCTTACGTCTCTTTCCAGGTTTGTTTTCACAGGTAAATATAATTTATTATTTGTCAAAATGACTGAAATCACTTTGAAATAGTATCACGCAATGCTAAAGTAAATATATATCCTATGTATATATATATACAGTATATTTTTTTAAGGCAACCTATACAGATTACCACAGTGATATTTAACCATCCGATTTTGCTGTGGAAAGATTCACGCTTTTGGGGTTATTCATGGTCTGTTGAAAGTACCTTGTTGATGCTTTTACACTTTTAAAAGTACTTTTAACGTTCAATGGTTGAAGGGTGAGTAGAATAATGTAATGTCATTGTACACAGTTTAAAAATATATATTATTGCGTCCATAGAGCTAGTATTTCACTGATTGTTTACAGCTTAACGGAAGTCACACCCATAATTCGCGCAAAGCACCATGGGGTGCAGGAATTATGTGGATAAAAGTCTCAACGTTGTCTGTTTCTCTCCTGTGGTGAATAATGATATACAAAAATAATATATACAAAAAAAGTTGACCATCAAGTAACTGAAAAGGATGTTTAATCTTCATTAGATTCTTTCCAAAGCTTCTGAGCTCATTTTTCTTTTGATAGTTTTTGATAGTGTTTTATGGTACGTATTTCTAGACACCTTTAACCTTATTTTGATTATTCTCAGGTTAGGTAAAGTACATCAAATCTGTCCTGAATCATAAGAATCTGAATTTTCATACTCACAATCTAAAGGTCAGAAGACTTCTTCGTGGTCTGTTCAGTATTTTAGAAATCAAAGACTTTTGGCAGGCGAGCTTCTTAATTTCAATTAAGGCGAGACACTACAGGTGAATAGGGTAAAATTTTTAACTAGCAGATATCACCATGAAACTTTCTCAGTTGATTACCTACATTAAGATGAGAAAAAAAAATGTATTACAAGTTTTCTGTAATTTAATGTTTAAATATGTAAATTATGCAATATCTATTTAAATATGCGCTAATTTGCATATATTTAAATCTGAGTATTGGATAAAGCCAGGTTAAAAATTATTTTTTCATTGTTCACATATTAGATGGGAAAAAAATTACAGAGGGATTTATGGATATCTACTTTTGTTATCCTGTAAATCAGAATATACTGTCAATAGCCTTAAAAAAAAGATTTTCGCCATGTTTTTTGGAATAAAATGTTAAATAAATCAGGCTAGGAATAATATATTTACAAATCCCTCTGTAAATGTCTTCATAATATAACTAGGTACAAGACTGGAAAGTTTGGTGTATATAGGTGCTACTGAAGTGGAGATTTCGGACTTGGAGTAAGAAAGAAAAGTCATTTTGAGAAAACGGGCTTTAAAAATGTATCATCAGCCAATAAGATTGCGCATTCAGCCCTTTTACTTTCACGATTGGTTGCTGATAAAAAGGAAATGACCATATTTGGATCCGACAGCATTGTCCAGGAGAGAGAGAGCTTTCCAGCGATGCATGTGATTACAGGGTGCAGACAGCGATCGTGGAGCAGCATGTTGATTAAGAACGCCAACTTTTGTTGATTTTATGAGAAATCTACAGACGCAAACAGACAAAGTGTAGTAAAATAAAGACCTAAATGTGTATTTCGGACTTTTTTTCACCACAAGTCTGAAAGAAGACATGTTATTGAAGACAAATATCCAAAAAATCTCAAAATTGACAAAAAAAAAAAAAAAGAAGAAGATGTTTTTGCCTGCCGTGTCTCGCTTAAATATAGTTTTATTATTTACAGGTTAACTAGTTTACAAAAAGTCATACTTGTAACAGGACAATTGCATATTTTCCACAACAATAGTTATAAGCATGATTGGATGATGTGAAGAGGTGACAACTGCTTTCATATACAAATCTGATGAGGAGAAAGGAGAAATTCATATATATCTTATCATTTATATCAGTGTTTCCTGAACTGAGAGACTGAAGAGTGTCATTGTTCTCTACAGGTTGAGTTCTTGTGGTGTTACAGTTGAAGGTTGTGCTGCTCTGACTTCAGCTCTGAGATCAAACCCCTCACACCTGAGACAACTGAATCTGACATTGAATAAAGTAGGAGATTCTGGAGTCAAGCAGCTTTCTCATCTACTGCAGGATCCTCACTGTAAACTGGAGATACTGTGGTAAGATTGTATAAAATGTCCCAACCAGTGGTGGCTGCTGGTCTTTCAAAGAGGGAAAGCTCATTTTCGTAAAAAATTGTCTATTTATGTATACTTAAATTCTGCCCTACATTCCTTTTCAAGAAAATGCTCTGTGACTAGGCGTCTTTTCCAGTGACTTGACCAGTGTCCTCTCAATGGCCAGCAGAGCTAGTTATAATTGTATAAATGTAATACTATAATTAAGGTATAAATAATAATATAATAAAGTATAATAATACTAATATAATGATAATATATTTTTTAATAATTTTAATAATATTTTTTTAATTATTACTACTAATAATATAAAAAAATACAATAAGTTATAATATAATAAAGGTATAAATGTATAATTGTGTGAAATGTATGATGAAAATTGGCTAGCAGTTTCGCCAAGCAAATACCAAGAAATAGGTTGCAGCAGTTTGTCTTTCGACTACACTTGCAAAATCCGCGATGGGACTGAGCTCTAATAGCTTCAGTGGCAGCGACTTTTTATAGTATGAAATCGCTGTCAATCAAAAGGAGATGCAGTCTTTTTCGACAGACCCTCCAATCATCACGTAGAAGCCCGGAGTCCAGGCAAGCCCACTCCTCATGGGCGGGTCATAGTCGCAGCATTTATCCAATGACCGTCTATTTTCGAAGCACTGAAAAAAACTGTTCAAAGCAGCCCCATTGAAGTCAATGGATGCTAGGCTTCAACAGGGAAATGCACTGTGACGCTACGGGAATCGAGAAGGAAATCGAGTCAGCCGACCTGCTATTTGAAGCTGATTCTGAACGAACTCGTCTTCGAGATGAACATGTTCTAATGCATTTTTAGTCATTAAAATGTTAACACAATAGTACATATTTGACCATCATTTTTTTCAAATTATAGGGGAAGCCGAGCTTTCCTTGCAGTTTCAAAGAAATCCCCACTGGTCCCAATATACTCCTCTATTTTAATGGTAAAAAATGATTGCCATAAAAAAAAATCTTTACTTTACTTAATCTTTAACTAAGAAACCCTGAGGTTTTTAATAAATAAATAGTTTTTTTAATAGGTTAAAATAAATACATAAATAAATAAAAATGAAACAAATGGCATTAATATGAAACTACAGAATAATTCACTTACACAGTGATGGAATCTTGCATGGTTCCAGGAAACCTACAATACAATGTTACCACATTTAAATAGTGCAACACTTTAAGTTACCCAAAACTCAGTACTTCAGTGACTTAAAATAGTCCCCCCCCCCCCCCCCCCCCAAAAAAAAAATCTGTTACCTCAAATACAAGTGAATTACTCTTATTAATATCAATTAATACCTATTTGAACATATATGACTCTTAAATGTACTCGTTCAAAACAAAATAACTTAAATTTCCGTAACCCCCTGGGGTCGGCTATCGCGCCGGCGCGATAGGCTCGTTTTTTTCCTTATGAGTGCAAAAAAAATATAAAAAAAAAATATTCATTTTTATCTTATATGCTTGTGTTATACATCAATCGATCCTGTTTAGTGTGTATTTTGTTTTTGTGTATGCTCATAATAAAAACAAAGTGTTGTGCTTTTCGCCAAATAAAGATGATGCGAGTTCTGCCTACTCTCCATCAGTGAAGTCAATTCTGAAACGCGTCCGAAAATGAACTGTAACTCAGCGAATACTCAGTCAAACAGGCATACAGACACACAGGCATGAAGCTTGAATTCTCTTCTTTTAAATGAAGTAATTTTTATAAAAAACTAATATTCACAGTTTATATAATATGTATGTAAAGAGAGAGATGTCAGTCGTTCTCATCTCAGCTAATTAAGTTTTAATGTGACTCCGTCTACGGAGGCCGCGCTATACAAATGCAAATGTGAGGCGATCCATACAAACCTGTGAAATGGCCACATCCGCTGGATAAGGCCAGTGACACACTGGATGCGTGGCGTAAGCGTCTCAGCTGTGTGGCATGTCCGTTTTTATTTCGGCTCCCATGTTAACAGTTTAGAGTTTGCACACTGCCTGTGTGAGACGCACGTCTCAGGCGCGGCACGAGCCGCGTGGAAAACGCGTGCATAACGCGTGCATGCTAGAAATAGAACCGACGCCTATTTTTCACGCGACACGCAAGCGTCTTGGAAGCGTTTCCATGCAAAATTGAATAGGAAAATCTGTTTATATGTCATTTTGACACGAATACATATTAATAAATGTCCTTTTGATGTTTAAAAGTGTCTAGGTTTTGACATAAATGCAAATATAAATGTAATTTTACAAAATATTAGCGATTTTCAAATACTGCTGTATTGAATGAACAACTTTTGGCAAACTCTATTGCTATACTGAGATGAGGAATATATACTGTATGTGTTTTGTCAAAAATAAAGTCACCAACTAACTAATGAATCCTTTACTTTGAAATACGTATGATAAAATGTATACTTTAGTTTTGAAAGACGTTGACTAGTTTTGAATAGATTATAAAGTATGTATGTGTATGCATATATATATGTGTGTGTGTATAAGTATGTATATATATATATATATATATATATATATGTGTGTGTGTGTGTGTGTGTGTGTGTATATGAAGAGTTCAGATGCAAAAGCCTCTAAATGCCATCTGAAATTTTCTTCAAGAATGATCATTTTTATGAAGCTTGTATATTTAAGTTAGCTATAGGTGACACACCTGAATGAATGGCTCATTAAGTATGCAAGGACATTGTCTCATCAGGTGTGAACTACTAAATATGTATGATGCTGTTGGAGCGTTTACGCCCCATCCGCATATTGGCTTTCCAAACTAAAAGTGTTTCACAAAACTTAAATCAATGTATCGTTTTATGTGAATGATTAGGCAGGATGATTTTCAAATCATTTTGAAGAAAAAACTCTAGGCGACGACATCCATTAGTCAAAAGTATTATTGCCACATATTTAGTATGTGTTTTGTGGCCTTATTTCAGAAACTTTCATTTTTAGTTTTTTCGATAACCATGCATAAACATTATTCTCTCAAAAATGAAAACATGTACATACATGTGGCTCACATATTATGGTAGTCCTTTTTGTGCTATATAGAGTGAATTTACACCTTTGCCATTAATATGTTTATAAGCAACTGAAAAAAGCACAAATGTCAGGGCATGTCAGAACATCTCAAGGACCCCAAAAACACCCCAGACCCCAGAGGGTTAAATGTAATCAAATGACTCTTAAACTGATTTGTTTCCCTAAACCGAGTCTTTGATAATCAGTTCACTCATTACAAATCTCGTTCACATATCAAAACAGATATTAAACACTCAATACCTCAATAATAAAAGAGAGAACCCCCAAACTTAATCTCTAAACCAGTGCATTTGAAATTGCCATGAATCGTTGGTGCACTTTTCCTCCAAACGATTTGATATTCAACAGAGCTCATTCCAACTGTACTGCATATGCATGTGTAATGCACGATGGCAGTCCAAGGTCCCGAATGTCTTCAAACCGAAACAAAAATAAGAATGGAACAATCTCAAAATGACGATGCCTGATGAATCAGTCCTCCATTAGGCGGTGGGTAGGTGAATTTCCGCCAGGAGCCCCAAACGAGTCCTCCGCTCTCCCTCGAAATTTCCGATCCAGTCCTCCGTTCACCGCTCGAAATTTCGTTACGAAACTGGTCAGCAACTCAGTTCGGACAGCGCAGAGAGGGGTTAGTCTCTGTCCAACGTAATGCTCATCCAACAACAAATGATCACGCACTCTTATATCCTTCCCCGATCTCTCTCTCTCTCAATCACCAGCAGCACATACTCTCATTGGTTAAGAGCAGGCGCATACAATTTCAACACATTTTTACCAAACTTAACATACACACTTGTTACAAAGCTTACACTGACAAAACTTTTAAGCAAACATTTTTTTAGAGAATAAAAAAAAAGAAAGGGAAAAAAAATAATACAAATATAAAACTTATTATTTTGCCAGTGTGTATTTTTTAATTTTCTTTATAGCCCTGAATTTTCAAAAAGGCTACACGAGTCTGAACCTTAGACTGGACCTGTTAATAGTGCCCCGTGGATTAAGTCACTGATTATGAAGTTCCTGCTTATCTGAGCTGTAGATCCTGAACTGAGAGACTGAAGAGTGTCATTGTTCTCAACAGGTTGTATGATTGTGGTGTTACAGATGAAGGTTGTGCTGCTCTGACTTCAGCTCTGAGATCAAACCCCTCACACCTGAGAAAACTGGATCTGACATGGAATAAAGTAGGAGATTTTGGAGTCAAGCAGCTTTCTGATCTACTGCAGGATCCTCACTGTAAACTGGAAATACTTAAGTAAGATTTTATAAAAGTCTCAACGTTGTCTGTTTCTCTCCTGTGGTGAATAATGAATGATATAGAAAAATAATAAATACAAAAAAAAGTTTACCATCAAGTTACTGAAAAGGATGTTTGATCTTCATTAGATTCTTTCCAAAGCTTCTGAGCTCATTTTACTTTAGTTTTTTATAATGTTTTATGGTGCGTATTTCTAGACACCTTTAACCTTATTTTGATTATTCTCAGGTTAGGTAAAGTACATCAAATCTGTCCTAAATCATAAGCATTTGAATTTTCATACTCACAATCTATTGGTCAGAAGACTTCTTCGTGGTCTGTTCAGTTCAGTTTTTTAGAAATCAAAGAATTTTGGCAGACGAGCTTCTTAGTTTCAATTGAATATAGTTTTATTATTTACAGGTTAACTAGTTTACAAAAAGGCATACTTGTTACAGGACAATTGCATATTTCCCACAACAATAGTTATAAGCATGATTGGATGATGTGAAGAGGTGACAACTGCTTTCATATACAAATCTGTTGAGGAGAAAGGAGAAACTGCTATATATCATATCATTTATATCAGTGTTTCCTGAACTGAGAGACTGAAGAGTGGCATTGTTCTCTACAGGTTGATAGATTGTGGTGTTACATATAAAGGCTGTGCTGCTCTGACTTCAGCTCTGAGATCAAACCCCTCACACCTGAGAGAACTGGATCTGACATGGAATAAAGTAGGAGAATTTGGAGTCAAGCAGCTTTCTCATCTACTGCAGGATCCTCACTGTAAACTGGAGAAACTGTGGTAAGATTGTATAAAATGTCCCAACAAAGTCCTCTATTTTAATGGTAAATAATGATTGCCTTACAAAAAAAATCTACTGTGAAATTACTAATAGGAATGATGATTTTAGTTTCATTAGTTTCTTTCCAATGTGTCTTACATTATTTTACAATATTAATGATAGATTAAACATGTCTGGATGATGTAAAGATGTGACAGCCGTGTTCATATACAGATATGCTGATGATTTTTGGGTACTTGCCTAAAAAATGAATATTCTTGCAATTTTTATCAAATGGAGACTAACCCGCTCAAGCAGTTTGTAGAAGTGGGTCTGAACCTTAGACTGGACCTGTTAATGGTGCCGTGGATTAAGTCTCTGATTGTGAAGTTCCTGCTTATCTGAGCTGTAGATTCCGAACTGAGAGAATGAAGAGTGCCATTGTTCTCTACAGGTTGTGTGATTGTGATGTGACAGATGAAGGTTGTGCTGCTCTGACTTCAGCTCTGAGATCAAACCCCTCACACCTGAGAGAACTGAGTCTGACTGGAAATAATCTAAGAGACTCAGATGTGAAGCTGCTCTCTGATCTGAAGGAGGATCCACATTATAAACTGGAGATGCTTATGTGAGTAGTGATGATTAAAACTGTTCATATTTCAATTTAAAGTTAATTTGGTTTCTTCTTAGTTTACCTTCCTTGTGATGGTGAATTACTCATAAACATGTTTAATAAGAGTTTGGATACAGGATTATAGATAAGCTTTAACAATAGTGTATCTCAGTATTATATTATAATCTCTCACTTAATCATCTAAGTAGTTTATTTTAGTTGTTCTAAAGTTGATAATGCAATAATATCGCACACATTTTACTGTCTGTGCATTACTTACAGGTTCTAGATGTTAGTCTGACCTTCTCTGGATCAGCTGATGGTGAATAAAAAGCCTCTACAGACACAATCACATTCAACAGAATCAACAGACACAAACCCCCAGTGATCATCACACACACATTGTGTAACTTTACAGAATGATCCAATCCTTCATCCAAAGTCAAACAAGCAAACTTTCAACCAGATGGAACTGGATAAATATTCTGAATGTTCAGATCCAATCTGACCTCTGACCTGTAATGCCTGAATCATAATCATACACTGTTTGTTCGTTGGTCAGAGGAGAACTGAGCGACTGAGTCTGGTTTCTGCCAAGGTTTTCTTCTCCATTCTGTCACTGATGGAGTTTGAGTTCCTGCCACTGTCGCCTCTGGCTTGCTTAGTTGGAGACACTTAATATTCAACAATATTATTGATCTGCATGCTTTGACTCCAGAGCACTCGTAGTTCTACGAAGATTTTCAAGTGCTACTTAAGCTACGATGCTTAAAAATTGGTGTCCTTAAAGGTTGGATTTTTCCTAATTTTTTTAATTAAGGCATTAAGTTCAATTTCCAAAAGATGATTTTTTATTCCTCTTTTTAGTCAACTTTAGCATGGGTGTCTAAACTTATGCATAGCACTGTATATATACAGTACCAGTCAAAAGTTTGGAAACACTACTATTTTTAATGCTTTTGAAAGAAGTCTCTTATGCTCATCAAGCCTGCAGTAAAAAATAATAATAAAAAAAACAGTAATATTATGAAATATTATTACAATTTAAAATAATGGTTCTCTTTTTTAATATACTTTAAAATGTAATTTATTTTTGTGATGCAAAGCTGAATTTTCATCAGCAAGTACTCCAGTCTTTGGTGTCTTATGATCCTTCAGAAATCATTCTAATATGCTGATTTATGATCAATGTTGGAAACAGTTGTGCTGCTTAATATTTTTTTATAACCTGAGATCCTTTTTTCAGGATTATTTGATGAATAAAAAGTTAAAAAGAACTGTATTTATTTAGAATAGAAATCTTTTGTAACAATATACACTACTGTTCAAAAGTTTGGGAACAATAACATTTTTTTTTTAAAGAAATTAGTACTTTAATTCAACAAGAATGCGTTAAATTGATAAAAGGTGATGGTAACGATTTATATTGTTAGAAATGTTTTTATTTTGAATAAATGCTGTTTTTATGAATAAATGCTGTTAACGTTTTACTTATCAATGAATCCTGAAAAAGTATTCCAAAAAATATATATTAAACAGCACAACTGTTTCCATCATTGATAATAACTGAGTATCAAATTATCATATTAGAATGATTTCTGAAGGATCATAAGACACCAAAGACTGGAGTACTTGCTGATGAAAATCCAGCTTTGCATCACAAAAATAAATTACATTTTAAAGTATATTAAAAAAGAGAACCATTATTTTAAATTGTAATAATATTGCATAATATTAAAGTTTTTTTTTTTTTTTTTTTTTAACTGCAGGCTTGATGAGCATAAGAGACTTCTTGCAAAAGCATTAAAAATAGTAGTGTTTCCAAACTTTTGACTGGTACTGTATATATATATATATTAGGGCTGGGAATCGATAAAAAAAATGTAACTAATTAATTGCACAATTTGCTGTAATTAATTGCAATTAATTGCATTTCCCCCAAGCTTGTAATCATCAATATTTAAACTTAGAATCACCTAATTAAATTAAACAACACCTTTACAAAAAGGAACAGAAAATAGCCCTATATTAAAATAATATTAAACATCAATATATCAATATATTATTCTTTTTCAATAATAAATCAACATAATCAATTTAACAGATTTTTTTTTTTTTTTACTAATTATCAAAATAAAATATAGTCATACAAAGCTATTATTAGGGGCGGGACGGCATATTTTCGGCCTTTTCAATAGCAGCCGCAACAGGAAATCATTAAAACGAGGCAAAAAAAAAGTGCTGCGTTAATTGTGTTATTTTTAATGCATTAAATATATATATATATATATATATATATATATATATATATATATATATATATATATATATATTGTAACAGCTTTAAAGGTGCTGTATGTAGGATCCATCAGCCTCTAGCGGTGATGTTTCAGATTGCAACAACAGCGCTCGTGCTCGTGAAAAGCAATAAAGTTACAACTGTAGTCTTTCACATCAGATAACGTTAGCAAATGGTCGGCGTTAGCTGGCGAACTAATGATGTCTAACTTGAGCCAACTAAAGCACAAAATCACAATATATTTTACATGCTTTGAAGTATTGTTAGCTTACCTGTCCAAAAGGATGAAAGCCAACTCAGGGTCTGTTTAAACTAAGCGGAGGTCTCTCCATAATTCAAACGCTCTGCCAATGTTGATCCGTGTTTTCGTCCTGAGTCGATCCGATTGACGTTTGGCCTGATGAGCTTCAGCAGATAAAAAATTGGGTTTTTTTTTTGGTTTTTTTTGGGAGTTTGTGTTGGAGTCTGTGTTGTGCTGGAGGCAGGTCGTTTTTTGGTGTTATCAGACTCCATGTCGTTAGCAATAGCTGCAGTGCCGTCGCAATAGACTATAAAACGGAGAGGCTCGGGAGCGCGCATGCTCGTCACATCCGGTGGATTTCGCAGAAAATCCGACCCGGAGACTTCACATAAAAATAGGAATACTGGCCTTCAGAGGTAATAGCAAAACGCGAAAAGTGGATCATTGTAATGTGTGATTACAACCCCTTCACAGACGGGCAATAAAAAAAGGATTCATTTTATAAAAAAAGTTACATACAGCACCTTTAACTCTGTTACCTTAGCGGTTATATTTCTCCACACCATTAGGGGGCGCTAATCATCTTTATAGATGAGTATTCAGCTAGGTACTATACCTGAAGAAGTAGGCAAGCATGTGGATAGAGGAAGCAATGGCTTTCTTGGGCTATTCCGTTTGACTTTATAAGGTCCTATGATTGAGGAATGTGTTTCCTTTTTGGTAAATCAGTAAGTAGTATGTTTTTTTTTACACATATTACCAAAACCAGAGTGTTCATGTATTTAATGTATAACAATGATATGGAGTGTGTTGAGCATTGGGCTATTCATGCTAATTGTGACCATGTCGTCTATTTAGATGGACATTTTTATTCCTGTGCTTTCTTTCATGGGTGAAAGTACTTGCTTCAGCTAACTTTCTGCCTTGTGGTTTGGTGCTTGGATCATGACGCTTGGACATTTAACGTGAGCACTAGAGGGTTTGGATTGCACTTGTGGAAGACAGGAGGAAACTTTTTCTATCTGCAACATTGGAATTTATCAAATTAAAAGTGCTGACTTTTGCAAGGACATTTCATCCATTACCCATCCATTATTGTCGGCTTCACAATCAGCTAAGTTTAATCATTCACTTTTCCAGTCCAGATTCCCCAAATGCTTAACTTTTCTTGTTTGATGACTGATGTAACTGATGTTTTCTTGTTTTCTACCTTGTTTATTATTATTTTTTATTTTATTTTCTGTATAGTATAAACGTTTGAGATTTTGGGTTGGTGAATACATTATAAGCTTAAAGCTTGGGTCTGATTCTCCAGAAATATATCTGGGTAAACCAAAGCAAACTAGTCTTTTTATCTATACCTAAGTTAATATCAAGCCTTGCCATCCCTACTCTGATATATAACTTAAGTCCAAAAGGGGTAATGGTTACAATATATATATATATATATATATATCCCTCTGATGGTCTTCGGTCACTTCTGACCGAATAATTTTCTGTTTTGAATTTTTAAAAATCACAGCTTCATCGGAAGGTTATGATACTTGGTGACTTTTCTGGGATTAGGTATGTGAATACAAAAAAAAATTGAGGTCATGATCCGAGCATGCTAAGTGGCCGTAAAAAAAATAGTCCCTTTCGTGGTCTTCGGTCAAAAATGACCGACCCATAGGAAATGAATGGGAAATTTACAAAAACGCAAAAATTCTCTGAACTTTTGACTGTACAATCTACAAATCGGCCACGATTCTAAAAAAAAGTACACCGCAATAAAGGGGTGACACTCTACAACATCAAGAGTGCAAAAAATTCACACCCACCCACACACACACACATACAAACACACTTTTATACACATACACACCAATAAATTCAGACTACAAAAATCTGTTTTGAATTTTTAAAAATCACGGCTTCATCGTAATATTATGAAACTTGGTGACTTTTCTGGCATTAGGTATGTGAACATACAAAAAAATTGAGTTCATGATCCGAGCATGCTAAGTGGTCGTAAAAAAATTAGTCATGATTTTGGTCTTCGGTCAAAATTACCCCTATAGGAAATGAATGGGAAATTGACAAAAACACAAAAATTCTCTACAAATCAGCCACGATGCAGAAAAAAAGTGCTCAGCAATGAAGGGGTGAAGCTCTAAAACATCAAGAGTGAAAAACATAACATAATTAATAATTATAATTAATATATGTATATATAATTAATATAATAATTATTAAAATTATTAAAATAATAATTAATAAAGTGTTATAAACCTTGGCAAAAAGTATTATTTGAGAATTTCTAAAAAAATACATTCAATCCACATCTTAAAAGTAAGTAATTTGGTCTAAAAACAACTAGAATTCACAAACATCTCCATTTAGAGCTATACAGGCATCTAGTGGTAAACCCATGCAATAACATGTTTTATTTAATTTTATGTTTAATAAATTGATTATTTTTTTTTTATTTTTTTTTTTTTCTGAAAGCCTAGTCTCTATTTTACCCGAAAATACTGCATAGAATTGTTTTTTTTTTTTTAAATCAAAAAAAAAAATGTATCATTATTTTCAATGGCAAAAAATGGACTATAAATATTGCATAAATATTAATAAGTTCAATCAAATTGTCTCAAAATTCTAAATTAAAAATAATAAATATTATAGAACAAAAATAAATTGCATTGGTTTTTACTGGGATGGAGAAAGTTTCATTTTTATCGTCACCTTCCTAAAATAATTGCCTAAGTCATTTTTCAGGTTTCTCAGAAAACACAAAAAAAATGAAAAATAACTTCAGAGGTTCGGTCTTCTTGATGCAGCTCCCATCTTGAAAAGCTTGTAAAATTGCCTTTTAAATTTTTTAAATTGCTTGTAAAATCTTTTGACTTAGGCCAAATAAAACGGCCTAAGTCACACTCTTGACATAGGCCATTACACTGCAGGGGTAGAACTGCATGATCTGTTCAACTGAGGATGTGGGGATTTTACCAGAGGTGGCCAGCATCATGAGGAGATGACTTATGCAAAAAAATAATTTTTGTCAAAAAATGACTTAGGCAATTATTTTAGGAAGGTGACGATATAATAAATATATACACTCACCTAAAGGATTATTAGGAACACCATACTAATACTGTGTTTGACCCCCTTTCGCCTTCAGAACTGCCTTAATTCTACGTGGCATTGATTCAACAAGGTGCTGAAAGCATTCTTTAGAAATGTTGGCCCATATTGATAGGATAGCATCTTGCAGTTGATGGAGATTTATGGGATGCACATCCAGGGCACGAAGCTCCCGTTCCACCTGTGGTGGATTTTAATTAATCAACTTTAATTAATCAACTAACATTTGTTTTTCTTGCAGGAACAACATTCATATGCTTTTAATGTTTTCAAACTCTTTGGGGAAAAACTTGTGACTTTGAGTGTATGTGTCTATGTGTATTAATAACAAAAAGGGGAAGTTAAACTAGACAGCCTGTTAGAACAAATTAAGTCATCATTAAAACCTTGTGATAAGTAATCACAAGATCAGAGTTTGCTTTACCTAGTAACAGAGGGGTTTGCATATGAAGAACCAATCAAATAGTGGGGAAATTATGTAATGCAGCCTGACATTTAAGCCATACCTCTATACTATTAAAACTGTTGTATATGTATTTTCCGGTGGGATTCTCAATGGAATTTGTCTGAGATCCTCCGGCCTTGCTTCTTGGGAGAGATTCCCTGAGAACTGCTCGGGAAGATCTCCTGGCCGTGATTAAAGCATTTAAAGGACATTTGCAGGTCTGTTTGTCAATTTATTCCTGCGCAGGAAGCTACTTTAGGAAGCTAGTTTAGGAAGTAAGTTAGTTTAGGGGAACAAGTTAATACTGAGTTTAGGGAAAAATCTACCCAAGTGGGGACGTCGATTTGGAGACGAGACCCAGGTAGTGAGACTAGATGAGATACCCAAGTGAGGGTGTCGCCAGGAGACGAGACTCAGGTATCAGGTACCCAAGTGGGGATGTCACCAGGAGACGAGACCCAGGTACAGAGTTGGGTGTCCATTTGGAGACACCCCAGATAGTTAGGTTCAGAGAAAAAATCTACCACACACCACATCCCAAAGATGCTCTATTGGGTTGAGATCTGGTGACTGTGGGGGCCATTTTAGTACAGTGAACTCATTGTCATGTTCAAGAAACCAATTTGAAATGATTCGAGGTTTGTGACATGGTGCATTATCCTGCTGGAAGTAGCCATCAGAGGATGGGTACATGGTGGTCATAAAGGGATGGACATGGTCAGAAACAATCCTCAGGTAGGCCATGACATTTAAACGATGCCCAATTGGCACTAAGGGGCCTAAAGTGTGCCAAGAAAACATCCCCCACACCATTACACCACCACCACCAGCCTGCACAGTGGTAACAAGGCATGATGGATCCATGTTCTCAAAGGAAATCATACAGGTTTGGAACAACTTGAGGGAGAGTAAATGATGACAGAATTTTCATTTTTGGGTGAACTATTTAACTTTATAGATTTCAACCATATTATTCCTTCTTGAGTCTCTTTAACAAAAACTTAGATTAACGTATGAATTGAATAGTGATTGTGTGACCTATGATGAGGGAACAACCAGTGATACCCTTGGTAGTACCATCAAATGATAGCCTATAGCGATGTCATCAGGATATACATACTCCGGTAGGCAGTGGCCCAACTTACCGGGTGACCACGTCGTGGTCCACCAGAATTTTTAGTTCCCCTTCGTCCTGGGAACTCCGACGTGTCGTCGGGGGAGTTCCCTGACGAATTGGGATCACGCTAGGGAGACCAATTGCCTACGAGTGAATTAAAACGAGCCAATGAAAATTGGCATGCAGGATTTGCATTCCGCAGCCCACCTACCAGCGCGGGTATAAAAGGCGGAAGCAAGGCATGCATAGTGCTTTTACCTTCGGAGCCGACCGATTGTGTCCTCTCTGAGTGAATGAGCTTTAAGATTGTATCTATCTTACGCTCTACGAGTCTGCTGTTTCGGGAAGGGATCTCTCTGTGTTGGCGTGACGGCGTTTCAGCGACCGCGCGATTTCCTGTCTGCCGGCTGCGTCTACACATTGTTAATTCAAAAGCTGTTTTCACAGCTGGTAAACGGTTGAGTGCGCACAGCGGGCTTGCAGTTTCCCCGCTGTGTTGCCGCGTTGGGTCCCTGTGTGCTTCAGCACAATAAAGAGAGTACTTTCTTCCTGAAAGAGCAACACGAGTGAAGATCGCGTCCTTTTCAGGATGACGTTTCACTCATGTGTTTCTGGATGCGATCGTTTCCTTTCCTCATTTGACGGCCATGTTCATTGTTTCACATGCCTAATCAGTGTGTGAGACTACGTTTGTGGGTGGTTCATGTTCTCTCATGAGTGCATGACCATGTCGGCACGTTGTTCGTCTCCCCTTTTTAAAGGCTCGAGCCGCTCAGCGTGCCGTGTGCCGTCGAGCGCCGGTTGACAGCGTGGGTTGTCACGGCAACCCAGCGCGCGTCATTCGGCGCTCAAGATGCGCGGTCAAGATCAAGACTCGCGTGCCTCTATGAGGTGAGTCCCTTTGCTTATTTCCCGATCTAGTTTCTCTTCTGGTGCACCAGAAGAGGGCTACTTTGGCGAATAACATTGGTGATCTGAGGGTTACAGTGAGCACGAACCACTCACTCCTCTAGCACATCGCAAACATGCTGAGACTGTGTACGTGGGTGGTTTGTGCTCTCTACATGAGAGCATGACCACGTCGGCACGTTGTTCGTCCTGCCTGAGAGCTTGAACGCTCAGCGTGCCGTGTCATCGAGGCGATGGCCACGTTCACTGTCTTGCATGCCTGGTTGACGGCCATGATCGCTGTTTCACATGCTTAATCAGTGTGTTGACTGCGTTCATGGGTGGTTCATGTTCTCTCATGAGTGCATGACCACGTCGGCACGTTGTTCGTCTCCCCTTTCTCGTAAAGGCTTGAGCCGCTCAGCGTGCCGTGTGCCATCGAGGCTTTGAATGGGATTTTGGTCCTTCTCATGAGGGACCAAGCATTTCATTCGGGGCCCCAGGGGAGGACAGATGTCGATCGCTACATCGGAGAGAGGGCTGTTATACTCTGAAAATGATGCTGAGTTCCTACTGTATGGTGTGTTCTCGTGCTGAAGATTCAGACTTGACAGCCACAATTCCTGGGTCTAAAGTGCCTAGATGCGTGTGAACATTTTTGGCAGTATGGAAGCATTTTGGTGCCAATATGGCAAGCCAAACATGCCTAAATCTGCAGAAGTTTTTCCTCTCTCACTACCCCTGCACATTCAGTGCACATGGGTAGTTCTGATTCGGGGTAGAGCTGCGCTTAGTGACTGACCGTGATTAGTCACAGCGCTGGCCCTCGGTCAGACGATGTCCACACTGGTGTTCCAGAAGCGCCTCAAAACCAGCCCGCTCGGAGTTCGTTTCCCCCCAGCTAAGGGAAGGGAAACGACCCTGAGAGGAGCGATCCGGAGTATGTGATGTCTGCTCTTCGGGAGTGCGTGTCATCACCACTCCTTCCCCCGGGGGAGGGCCGGGTGGAGAATTTCATTTCTGTTCCGCCGCAGTCAGTGGTACCCAAAGTTTGAGCAGTCCACTTCCTCTTGGTCACTCACGGGCCCCAGTGCTCAGATGACAGTGAGGGCTACGGCCTTGTCACTCTCGTCTCTCGCTGGGTGAGGAGGCGGAAGCCAGGACTCGACACCCCCGGGCCTCGCTCCTCGTTTCCCCTCACGGTCGAGTCTGGCAGACCAGTAAGACCAGTCTCCTACGTCCGAGAGGGTCAGAATGGCAGTGCGCGCCGCCCCCGAACGGCGCCACTCCCATTCCCCTCTCCCCAGCTCGCGGATAGCAGTGACGCAGCCTCGGCTGCGTCGCTCCTGTCTGCAGCTGGGCCCGGAGGCACAGAGACCAGGTCACGAGGAGTCAGGGCCTCGTTCCTTGTCTCTCCCCCTCCCCTCGCCACCGGGCAGCCCGCAGCAGAATACCCACGGGCCTTCTCTGCTGTCTGCCCACAGGTGGAAGCAGGTTGGTGTCAAGTTAAAACACCCAGACCCCGCTCTCGGTCGCTACAATGCCACCAGAGCCGGGTCCCTGTCTTCCACCTCGCTGCCCCTCCGCGGGTACGCCGGTGGTTCGGGTGGGTTTGTTGAGACGGTATCTGGAAGCCTGGCTAGCGCTTCCGGGTCCGTCCCGATGGCTCATCCGCACCATCCAGTTCGGCTATGCAATTCAGTTTGCATGCCGGCCTCCCAAGTTCAGGGGTGTCCACTTCACCCATGTGCGGTCAGTGGGTGCCCCGTCTTGTGGAAGAGATCGATGTCCTGCTGGCGAAGGACGCGTTCGAGCCGGTCCCTCCTGCCGAGATGAGGTTCTTCCTACTTCATTGTACCCAAGAAAGGCGGTGGGTTACAGCCAATCCTGGACCTGCGAGTTTTGAATCGGGCCCTGTACAAACTCCCGTTCAAAATGCTCACGCAGAAGCGCATTTTCGAATGCATCCGTCCCCAGGATTGGTTTGCAGCGATTGACCTGAAGGACGCGTACTTTCACGTCTCGATTCTTCCTCGACACAGACCGTTTCTATGGTTTGCGTTCGAGGGTCGAGCATATCAGTACAAAGTCCTACCCTTCGGGCTGGCCCTGTCGCCTCGTGTCTTCACGAAAGTCGCGGAGGCGGCCATTGTTCCCATGAGAGAACAAGGCGTTCGCATTCTCAACTATCTCAATGACTGGCTTATTCTAGCTCACTCGCGAGATGTGTTGTGCGATCCCAGGGACATGGTGCTCCGGCACCTCATTCGGTTGGGGCTTCAGGTCAACTGGGACAAGAGTAAACTCTGCCCCGTGCAGAGAATCTCTTATCTCGGTATGGAACTGGACTCGGTCGCCCAGACTGCGCGCCTCACAGAGGAGCGCGTCCAGTCAGTGCTCACCTGCCTCAAGTCCTTTCGAGGCAGGACAGCGGTTCCACTGAAACAATTTCAGAGGCTCCTGGGGCATATGGCAGCCACAGCCGCAGTAACGCTGCTCGGCCTGTTACATATGAGACCGCTTCAGCGCTGGCTTCACGATCGAGTCCCGAGGTGGGCGTGGCAGAGCAGTACACTCCGGGTCAAAGTTACCCTGCGCTGCCGCCAAACCTTCTTCCCATGGTCGGACCCTGTGTTTCTAAGGGCCAGAGTGCCCTTAGTCCAGGTTTCCAGGCATGCTGTGGTTTTCACAGATGCCTCTGCCATGGGTTGGGGGGCCACATACAACGGGCGTGCAGTTTCGGGTCTGTGGACGGGGCCCCAGCTGCATTGGCACATCAACTGCCTAGAGTTGCAAGCAGTACGTCTAGCTTTGTGTCGCCTCAAGGGATTTCTCAGACACAAGCATGTACTGGTCCGTACGGACAGCACTGCGACCGTTGCGTACATCAACCATCAAGGTGGTCTACGCTCCCGTCGTATTTCGCGACTCGCCTCCCACCTCCTCCTATGGAGTCAGAAGCATCTGAGGTCGCTTCGTGCCGTTCATGTTCCAGGGGAGCTCAACCGTGTGGCAGACGAGCTCTCACGGTTGCCTGCCCTGCCAGGAGAATGGCGACTCCATCCCCAGACGGTCCAGCTGATTTGGAGTGTCTTCGGAGTCGCACAGGTAGACCTGTTTGCCTCTCCAGACACGACCCATTGCCAGTGGTTTTACTCCCTGACTGAGGGGACCCTCGGCACGGACGCCCTGGCTCACAGCTGGCCTCGGGACCTACGCAAGTATGCGTTTCCCCCAGTGAGCCTTCTTGCACAGACCCTGTGCAAGGTCAGGGAGGACGAGGAGCAGGTCCTTCTAGTGGCACCTTATTGGCCCACCAGGACTTGGTTCACGGAACTCATGCTCCTCGCGACAGCCCCTCCTTGGCCGATTCCTCTGAGGAAGGACCTGCTTTCTCAGAGACAGGGCACTCTATGGCACCCGCGTCCAGACCTCTGGAAACTCCATGTCTGGTCCCTGGACGGGACGCGGAGGTTCTAGATGGCCTGCCTCAGGCAGTGGTAGATACCATCACTTCCGCTAGAGCCCCCTCTACGAGGCGCCTCTATGCGTTGAAGTGGAACCTGTTCGTCGATTGGTGTTCCTCCTGTCAGGAGGACCCCCGAACTTGCCCGATCAGAGTCATGCTTTCCTTCCTGCAAGATGGGTTGGAGCGAAGGCTGTCTCCCTCCACCCTGAAAGTGTATGTCGCTGCAATAGCAGCGCATCACGATGCAGTAGAAGGTAAGTCCTTGGGGAAGCACGACCTGGTCATCAGATTCCTTAAGGGTGCTAGGAGGTTAAATCCACCTCGTGTTTTGCACTCTGTACCCTCTTGGGACCTAGCTCTGGTTCTTAGAGCTCTTCAAAGTCCTCCCTTTGAGCCCTTGTCAACAGTTGAGTTGAATATCCTGTCCATTAAGACAGCGCTCCTGTTGGCATTGGCTTCTTTCAAGAGGGTCGGGGATCTGCAGGCTTTTTCGGTCGACGAAACGTGCCTAGAGTTCGGGCCAGGCCTTTCTCATGTTGTATTGAGACTCCGGCTCGGATATGTGCCCAAGGTTCCTACCACTCCCTTCGCGGACCGGGTAGTGAACCTGCAAGCGCTGCCCCAGGAGGAGGCAGACCCAGCCCTAGCTTTTCTCTGTCCCGTCCGCGCCCTGCGGGTTTATATTGACAGAACGCAAAGCTTCAGAACCTCAGATCAGCTCTTTGTCTGTTATTGAGGCCAGCAGAAGGGGAAGGCTGTCTCCAAGCAGAGGTTAGCCCACTGGTTAGTGGATGCTATCACCCGAGCGTATGAGTCTCTGGGTGAGCCTTGTCCTCCCAGGTTGCGCGCTCACTCTACTAGAGGTGTTGCCGCTTCCTGGGCTTTGGCTCAAGGCGCCTCGCTGACAGACATCTGTAGAGCTGTGGGCTGGGCGACAGCTAACACGTTCGCTAGGTTTTATAGCATATGTGTAGAACCTGTTTCCTCCCGAGTACTCGCTATGGCCAGTGGTGCGAGGGAATAGGTTGTGTCGGCTTGCTACGCCACTCTGCGCTTGCTCGGCTTGCTACGCCACTCTGCCGGATACGTGCGTCTTTTGCTCCGTATGGCGCCCTACGTCGATGAGCCTCGTGAGTTCCTCCATCACCCTTTCGGTGCCAGGCGTGGCGGACCACCTGGCGCTAGGTCTACTACCTCTAGTAGGAGTTGCTAGTAGACTGGGTGTTTTTCCAGTGGTCTCTACGGTGACTCATGATGCCACGTGCAGTTCAGCCGTGTCTTCCCCTTGACAGACTCGTTCTGTCGTCCCTGTTGAGTACGCTCCCACTTCCCTCGGATTGGGACTACCTCAGGGACTGCCATATGTTTTACTACCCCAATGGGTTAGTACATATGTGTGTTCCAGGCCTTCCTCAGGCAGGCTGGGCTTCCGCAGCGTCCCCCCCCTTTATCACTTGTTTCAGCTTCTTCTCCTGTGTTTTGATCCGGAGATTCTGTACTAGAAGATGTGTCATAGCGCCCCCTACCATATAACAGTGAAAACATGGATAGCTGGAAAATTCAGTCAATGGTGGGGAAAAGTAGAATTAGAGTAAATTCCTATACACTACCAGTGGACTAGCCTACACAAAAATTCAGATACGCAGAATTAGAAACATATCTGTTTGATATCAATATTCTAATCAATATTTTCAAACAATGTAAGTTTCATAAGACTGTATATGAAAAACTATGTAAAAAAAAAAGTATATTTAATAGGCTACTCGATAAAAAGAGTTAACACAACTACAAGCCAAGTATACTTTGAATACTTAATTATACTTTTAAGTATATCTCGATCAAAAGATTGAGTACAAGAACAGGCCAAATATACTTGGACTTTTCTCTCAGTATAAGTCAAGTACACTTAAGTGAAATTTTAAGGATATTTCTGAGAAGTACATTAAGTATATTTTTGAGAAGTATATAAATTGTAGACTGAAAGTATTCTTTCTTATTTTAATTTTAAAAGCATACTAATAGAACACTTGAATAAACTTATTTTTTGTAAGGGTAAAAATATATATATTTTTTTAATAAATAAGAACATACACTCACCTAAAGGATTATTAGGAACACCTGTTCAATTTCTCATTAATGCAATTATCTAATCAACCAATCACATGGCAGTTGCTTCAATGCATTTAGGGGTGTGGTCCTGGTCGAGACAATCTCCTGAACTCCAAACTGAATGTCAGAATGGGAAAGAAAGGTGATTTAAGCAATTTTGAGCATGGCATGGTTGTTGGTGCCAGACGGGCCGGTCTGAGTATTTCACAATCTGCTCAGTTACTGGGATTTTCACGCACAACCATTTCTAGGGTTTACAAAGAATGGTGTGAAAAGGGAAAAACATCCAGTATGCGGCAGTCCTGTGGGCGAAAATGCCTTGTTGATGCTAGAGGTCAGAGGAGAATGGGCCGACTGATTCAAGCTAGGATAATGCACCATGTCACAAAGCTCGAATCATTTCAAATTGGTTTCTTGAACATGACAATGAGTTCACTGTACTAAAATGGCCCCCACAGTCACCAGATCTCAACCCAATAGAGCATCTTTGGGATGTGGTGGAACGGGAGCTTCGTGCCCTGAATGTGCATCCCACAAATCTCCATCAACTGCAAGATGCTATCCTATCAATATGGGCCAACATTTCTAAAGAATGCTTTCAGCACCTTGTTGAATCAATGCCACGTAGAATTAAGGCAGTTCTGAAGGCGAAAGGGGGTCAAACACAGTATTAGTATGGTGTTCCTAATAATCCTTTAGGTGAGTGTATTAACCCTCTGGGGTCTGGGGTGTTTTTGGGGTCCTTGAGATGTTCTGACATGCCCTGACATTTGTACTTTTTTCAGTTGCTTATAAACATATTAATGGCAAAGGTGCAAATTCACTCTATATAGCACAAACAGGACTACCATAATATGTGAGCCACATGTATGTACATGTTTTCATTTTTGAGAGAATAATGTTTATGCATGGTTATCGAAAAAACTAAAAATTAAAGTTTCTGAAATAAGGCCACAAAACACATACTAAATATGTGGCAATAAGACTTTTGACTAATGGATGTCGTCACCTAGAGTTTTTTGAAACACTTTTAGTTTGGAAAGCCAATATGCGGATGGGGCGTAAACGCTCCAACAGCATCATGCATATTTAGTAGTTCACACCTGATGAGATAATGTCCCTGCATACTTAATGAGCCATTCATTCAGGTGTGTCACCTATAGCTAACTTAAATATACAAGCTTCATAAAAATGATCATTCTAGAAGAAAATTTCATATATATATATACATATATACACACACACACACATATATATATATATATATATATATACATACACATACATACTTTATAATCTATTCAAAACTAGTCAACGTCTTTCAAAACTAAAGTATACATTTTATCATACGTATTTCAAAGTAAAGGATTCATTAGTTAGTTGATGACTTTATTTTTGACAAAACACATACAGTATATATTCCTCATCTCAGTATAGCAATAGAGTTTGCTAAAAGCTGTTCATTCAATACAGCAGTATTTGAAAATCGATAATATTTTGTAAAATTACATTTATATTTGCATTTATGTCAAAACCTAGACACTTTTAAACATCAAAAGGACATTTATTAATATGTATTCGTGTCAAAATGACATATAAACAGATTTTCCTATTCAATTTTGCATGGAAACGCTTCCAAGACGCTTGCGTGTCGCGTGAAAAATAGGTGTCGGTTCTATTTCTAGCATGCACGCGTTTTCCACGTGGCTCGTGCCGCGCCTGAGACGCACGCACGTCTCACACAGGCAGTGTGCAAAATCTAAACTGTTAACATGGGAGCCGAAATAAAAACGGACACGCCACGCAGCTGAGACGCTTACGCCACGCATCCAGTGTTTCACCGGCCTTATCCAGCGGATGTGGGCGTTTCACAGGTTTGTATGGATCGCCTCACATTTGCGTTTGAATAGCGCGCGGTCTCCGTAGGCGGAGTCACATTACAACTTAATTAGCTGAGATGAGAACGACTGACATCTCTCTCTTTACATACATATTATATAAACTGTGAATATTTGTTTTTTTATATGCCTGTTTGACTGAGTATTCGCTGAGTTACAGTTCATTTTCGGACGCGTTTCAGAATTGACTTCACTGACGGAGAGTAGGTAAACTTTTTAGTAAACTCTCTGTACCAGAGCCGGCTCTCCCTATAAGCGAACTAAGCAGCTGCTTAGGGCCCCGCCGCCACTAGGGGGCCCCCTAACTACAGATGGTACTCGCCGGTGTCGCCGCGGTTTAACAGTCAACCAACCGTGTAAAATCGTTGTCTTCCCTGGACTTGGAAATTTGACCGCAAAAATTAAACGGGTCCATCCATCGGGTGCAGAAAAAAGGAAAAAAAATGCATTTTTGAACTTGGCACATTACACAATGCACAAAGAGCCGCCTATTGCATTTTCTGCACAATTCGCGATGCTATTTCACAGCAGCCTCGGGAGGGTGCTTTAAATTGGACATTATCCCATTATAGTAGAGCTACTACTCTAATGAAATCCAAATTTTAAGAAGTTTTTACTGTAGAATTATTTTGTAATGAATTTTTGAACTTGACATTACACAATGCACAAAGAGCCGCTTATTGCGCCTTCAACCCAATTCGCGGTGCTATTTCACGGCAGCCTCGGAGGGTGCGTTAAAGTGAGCATAAGCCCATTATAGTAGAGCTGCTTCTCTAATTAAATCCAAATTTTAAGATGTTTTTACTGTAGAATTATTTTGTTAAGAATTTTTGAACTTGACATTACACAATGCACAAAGAGCTATTGCATTTTCTGCACAATTTGTGGTGCTATTTCACAGCAGCCTCGGGAGGGTGCGTTAAAGTGGAAAATATCCCATTATAGTAGAGCTAACGAAATCCAAATTTTAAGAAGTTTTTACTGTAGAATTCTTTTTGTATGAATTTTTTAACTTGGCACATTACACAATGCACAAAGAGCGGCCTATTGCTTTTTCTGCACAATTCGCGGCGCTGTTTCTCGGCAACCTCATAGGGTGCGTTAAAGTGGACATTATCCCATTGTAGTAGAGGCACTACAACGAAATCCACATTTTAAGCAGTTTTTACTGTAGAATTCTTTTTATATGAACTACATGTAACGTGTAATGACACTGTAAAATGTAAAAAGTGTTACCTAGAGGTTTTATTAGCCTAGATTTATATTTTATAACTAAACATTTTATATAGCCTACACATTTGGCTAATGATTGGTCGCTGAAGTAGTGTTTTTGTAGTTGGAAATATATAAAAAATAAGTACCAACTCAAACTAGAATCTTTTGTAGAATTTTTAATCTATTTGATACATCAATGTTTAAATCACTTTAGAAGGAAGCAAAGAAATTACTGGTCCAACTTCTCCCTCTTTTTAAAGTGTGGAAAAGGGAAAAGAAGTTCAAAGATCGAGACTCCAGCAACACCTGTAGTAGGCCTATATGCAACAACTTTATTGAAGATTTTTTAATACTAAAGGTTTTAAGCTGCCTAGTGGACAAAAACAGTTAGTGCTCTTTTAAAATTTACAAAGCATTCAGACAGTAATAAAGTAGATGTAGAAATTTGAATAAAAATAGAAACTTTACTTTTACTGTTTCAGTGAGTGTACTTTAATAAGCAGTAAAATAATTGTGGGCAATCATGTTAAAGAGGTACAGATGAAATGTGTAAGGGTTAGATTGTATACAGTTGCTGGTTTGCGGTGGCAATACTCCGTTATTCACTGCAAGGCAGGACCCCAAAATTATCCTGCTTAGGGCCCCCAGATTTACAGAGCCGGCCCTGCTCTGTACACAAACAATGTTCTCAACGCTGGAGTTCATGTGTAGAGCCTCTGGTGATACTTCCAGCAAAGTTTCATGTTGTGTCAAGCCGCCTTAGTGTTTTAAAAATAGCGATTTTTGATGTGATCATAGAAGTGCCCCATTCACTCCCATTCACAAGGCAATTTGACTGAAAATTAAAATACGGTCAAACTTAAAAGTGGCATTTCCATTCTAATTATGCTTTCAAACGAAAGTTTGCCTCGGGTAGATTAACAAAAAGACCATAAGTTGCATTTTGGCGAGAGTTACCCTTTAAGCAGTGAGATTAAAAAAGCATTTTAAAAGTTCTCTTCCCACCTTCCTCCTTCCAGCTGCAGTGCATTGGTTCTGGTGTGTTGGACTGCCTGTGATTCTGCTGGTTCTGGTGGGTGTGATTGTCTTTTTTGTCATCAAGAAACCCCAGTGTCTGAATAGACTTTACTCGCTGCCGTCGGATCAGAATGCAGAGGAACCAGGCCTATAATAAATCTCTCCTGAGGGATGATAATAATCTCTCCTGAGGGCCCGTAATAATCTCTCCTGAGGGCCTGTAATAATCTCTCCTGAGGGCCTATAATAAATCTCTCCTGAGGGACGATAATAATCTCTCCTGAGGGCCCGTAATAATCTCTCCTGAGGGCCTGTAATAATCTCTCCTGAGGGTCTATAATAATCTCTCCTGAGGGACTATAATAATCTCTCCTGAGGGCCTGTAATAATTTCTCCTGAGGGCCTGTAATACTCTCTCCTGAGGGACGATAATAATCTCCTGAGGGACGATAATAATCTCTCCTGAGGGCCTGTAATAATCTCTCCTGAGGGCCTATAATAATCTAATAACAGTCAGAATGACCCTAGAATTCAAGATATGAGATCAAAATACCCCTGTATGAGTCTTATTTTTATATCATATAATATAGTTAAAGGGATACTTCACCTCTGGAAAGATGAATGTGTATTTAAAATGGGTCATTTATGTAGAAGAAATGTGAAATTATTTTTGAATTTGGAGCTTTCTAGACTGAGAAAAGCCAGAAAATGTATTTTTGGCTTATGTGGATGAAAGGCAACAACTCCCAGAATGCACTTGCTTCGCTGCCCTAGGAGGCCACTCCCAAGCCACGCCTACCGGTAAGAGAGCGCAGTAAACAACAAGGCTAGGCTACTAGTGAGTTTCCGTGACGAGTCTGCCCGGGATTTCGAGTTCGCCCAAAATGTCCGGGATTCGGCTTTTGCGTTCTACAGTCGCCATTCATTCATTATGTTTACTGTGGCGAGCAGGACGAGGGCCGCGGGAGAATGGCGTGAGGCCGGTGGCGTGATTACTGATGAGCGTGTGAGACGCACCAGTCTTGTATCTCTCACGGAGGAGCGGGAATTTTCTTAGCAATGTTAAAACGCACATCAACCGATCACTTGTTTAGCGTTCATGTAAACACTACATTCAGATTCACCAATCGGAATGAATTCAGTTAGATTGAAACAAAAGGTGTGCATGTAAACAATGATTGGCGACTGCAGAAAGCAAAAGCCGAATCCCGGACATTTTGGACGATCTCGACGGCCGGACATGTCCGGGAAAAAGAGGATGGTAACCCCTACTACTCAGCTTTCTCCTAATACTAAGCTTTCTCCGCAGAACAAGAGCCTGTTAGCTTAGCTTCCAAAGAAAGATGGCTGACACTATGTGTACATACTGTGAGTGAGATCCCCCTATGGGCGGGCTGAAAACATGTGGGACAGCCCCTACTACTGGCTGTAGTCTCTCGCCTCTGGCCAAAAAATCCTCAGATGACGCAAAATTACAATTTTTGAGTCATCAGAGGATTTTTTCCAGACAAAAAATACGTAAATCTCTCGTCTCAGGGGGATATGAGGGTGGAAAGCAAGGTAAATCAAAAATACTACATATTTTCTACTAATACAAAGCTTAATGCCAAATCCTGAAGTATCCCTTTAAAGGGGTCATCGGATGCCCATTTTCTACAAGTTGGTGTGATTCTTGAGGCTCTTCATGTAAAGTTTGTAACATACCTTGGTTAAAACTCCTCAATGGTTGTGTAAAACAACACAATTTTTACCTCCTCAAAAACAGCTCTGTTCACAGTGACCTGTTTCAGTGCATGTCTCTTTAAATGATAATGAGCAACACGTAAAGTGATGCCTTGGTGAACAGTACACTACGGAGCCCCTAAAGCAGTGATCTCAAACTCAATTCCTGGAGGGCCACAGCTCTGCACAGTTTTGCTCCAACCCTAATCAAACACCTGATCCAGCTAATCAAGGTCTTCAGGATTACTAGAAACTTCCTTGCAGGTGTGAGTTGGAGCTAAACTGTGCAGAGCTGTGGCCCTCCAGGAATTGAGTTTGAGATCATTGCCCTAAAGGGACGTGTTGGTGGAAAAAATGTGTTATGGGATCATTTTTTTCCCCAAATCTTTTGTGTTCCCACGCAAAACTTTGTTTATTTGTTTATATTCGCAAAACTTCCTTTATATTTGAGTCCAAGTTCAAACACTGAAACACTACATTAACGTATGTAGCTCTGAAGCACTGCCAGCGGGACATTAAACAGGAGGTGTCTGTCCGAGCTCACAACAGGTTTTGCGTGGGAACGCAAAAAAATAAAAAACATTTTTTTATCCCATCCTAAATTTTTTCCACCCCCATGTCCCTTTAGGGCAGGGATAGACAACTCCGGTCCTGGAGGGCCACTGTCCTGCAGAGTTTAGCTCCAACCCTAATTAAACACACCTGAACAAGGCAATCAGTGTTTTCAGAATTACTAAATAGATACAGGCAGGTGAGTTTTTATCAGGGCTGAAGCTAAACTCTGCAGGACAGTGGCCCTCCAGGACCGGAGTTGTCTATCCCTGCTTTAGGGGCTCCGTAGTATACATGTCTGAGGGAGGACATATGCTAATACGGGAAATATGCTAATACGGGAAATATACTAATACGGGACAGTCTGTCAGCAGTCGTGGGCGGAGCAGAAAATCCAAACGGCTTGATTATTGAGAATGTTTTGGCTTTTTGAGGATGAAACAAAAAGGAGTGAATTTTTCATTGTGTGGTGGTTGTGTCCACACACTGCAGAGACACATTTATATGCAAACATCCAACATTTTGCATCCAATGACCACTTTAAGCACATCTGTTTTTTGCTCTATTTCACAAATTAATGCAAACAAAAGCTATATCTTTAGACATATTATATTTTTTTCTAGATGAGCATTAATATGTACATATAAGCTGTTTTCAAGAGAAAATATAAATGTAAATCTCTTCTGTGGCACATAAAGCTTGATTTAATAAAAATGCCAACAAATGAATTCAATGAAAAAATGTGTTGTTGTGAGATCTGATCAAATAAACAGAAATAAAACCAAGAAATTATGTTATTATATGTGCATTTTCTGCCAGAAAACATCATCATTACCAAAGTTAAACCTCTTCATCATAACTAAATTCAGAGATGTTAAATCTGTTCTCTCACTTTCAGAGAAAAGGTTTCTTATTGTCATGCAACGCAGAATAATGATTTCCTGTCTGACTGCGTTATGTTGATGCAACTAAAACCACAAAATAAGAGGTAAGGGGGATAACAATATGCCATGCTGACTCTAGAAGGGCAAATAAAGTAGTGTGTGTGTGTGTGTATACTGCAAAAACCAGCGTCTTCCTCTGGTACGAGCGGTTTGGTCTCCTTTTATGCTCAAAGAAAGTGTTTGCGTCAATGACATTGGCAGCTTGAGATACAGGGGAGCAGTGGCCAGACTCACGCAGGACTCCACACTACACTCTAAACAATGCTGGGTTGTTTCAACCCATGTTTGGGTCAAAGGTTGTCCACACTTTCAGAAAAAAGGTACAAAAGCTGTCACTGGGACGGTACCCTTTGGAAAGGTGCTACCATTTAGGTATTGATAAGCACTCTTTAGGTATAAATGTGTACCTTATGAAGGGTTTTCTGCTGCTTTCATGGAGCTTCACTGTGCAACTGACCTCGCTCTGGGGTGTGTTTCCCGAAAGCATTGTTAGCCAACTATGGTCGCAAGTTCCGTCGTTATCAGCAGTTCAACGAGTCTGTGTTTCCCAAAACCATCGTTCCAACGAACATTCGCAAACAGCATCGCAGAGTTGTGTGTTTGGAGCGACAGCTCTCGACATGACATGTGGACTCAATAAATCCTTATCTTGAGCAAAATAAGCAAGCTGACATTCAGTACAACCTGTGTCTTTTATTTAGAATACATAAAAATGTAATTTACATCTTTTAGTTTGTCAAGAGATTTAAAGTACAGTTTTTGAAGAGCGCATGTGCCAACGAGCTCTAGTGTAAGAACGAGCCTATGATTGAATCTGGAAATAAAGCAAAATAACTGAGAAAAATGAGAAATAGTCCTCAGATGCATGTCTGTAATTTATATCAAAACATCTAGCGTAAATTTGATCTCAAACTGTTTCATTAACAGTAGTTATTACTCCACCACATGCATGACATCATTAACCAACGTGGTTGAGCGACCACTTTGCGACAATATGGTTTCAGGAAACAGTCGTGACTAGCTAGTTGATTTCTTCAATGATACATCGTACAATGGTAGTGAAGCAGCGAGTTACGTTGTTGTACGGGAAACACCCCAGTGCACTATAAAGACAACGGCCAAGGCGATCAGTCGTATTATCAGCAGTGGTTTAGTGGAGCTCAAAGCGCCACCTATGGTAAACCTTGGAGATCAAGGATGCTGTCAAGTCAAGCTGTTCCAGTCAAGTCAAAATGGGTCTTGGAGACAATAAAACGGTGCTAGTCGCTTCAGTTCTACCAGAAAGACTCGGGAGATAAAATGATGTAACGAAGCATACATTTATTGACAGCTCAGCAAGCATTATTATAAAGTAGGCCCCGTCCATAGTTCGTAATCCGAGGGTAGCGGATCTGCATCTCCTGCCTGAAGACGAAGGCAGGGGCGCAGCCGGCCCCCCTGGGAGGTAAGGACAGGACCATCCTGGTGGTGGTGGGGAGGGTGGAAGTTGTTGTCGTGTCGGCATCTGCGAACTCAAACATGCGTAGGTACCGATCTTTTATACAAAAAGTATAAAGACGTGAATGGATAGTAATGAAGGTAATAAGTGACGGAGTAATTGAGTCTTCCTGACAGAACTTAAGCTTAAGCTTTCATTTCTCTCGCAGACTCCCCCGCTTCAGGGGTGTGACTTACACTATGGTCTCAGACTCCAATTCTCAGGTCCTCGAACCGGAGTGCAGGTTCTGCTAGAAGAAGTCCCCACAGCCTACAGCGAGACAGACTTTTACAGCCGTTACTTGCTCATCCGCGAGAAGGATGGCGGCTTCAGGCCCGTCCTAGACTTAAAGGCCTACTGAAGTGCCTTGAAACGCGCAGCTTTGTTTGATGCGTTGATGTAATTTCCACTTAAATAGGAAGCTAAGGCAGGACATATTGAATGGCTCCTCAATAGCGTTTAGTTTATCTCACAGACTGCAAGTAGCACCAGGGAAACGAATCAGAGCGCTGAGACGTTGGATTCAATCGTAACGTTAGGTGTGAATAAATTCTAGCCATTTCATTCTGAAAACGGAAAGAAAACTTGAGCGTTTGAGCAACCGAACACACATCTTCAACCCATATTGCTCCGTGACGTGACACCGGTAGTGATGTCCAGTTCGTGAACGAATTGTTCTTTTGAACAGGTTCTTTTTTTGTGAACCGGTCAAACTACTTCATCAAATCAAACTGAATCGCTCAAAACAGAGTCAGTGCTGATCCAGTTTACTAAAGTTTCTCATAGGGCTGCTCGATTATGGAAAAAATCATACTTATATTATCATCACTTTTATATATACTTATATTGTCTACTATATAATATATACTATATTATTATATTATCATCACTTTTAAAATCATCACTTATATTGAGGGAAATTCCCCCGCATACATTGCAAGTACAATCGCTACTTTAGCAAGTAGATTGCATGAGTAGGCTAGCCTAAATTAATCCACACAGATTATAAAATCAAATCAATCATTTTAAAACTTTCTCCAAGACGCAATTTCACAAACCGCGTGAGTTTTCAGCGGTGCTGCGTCTTCTCTCTCTCTGTCTCTCAAAATGGGTTGGATAGGACAAGGCAAGCGTTGAAACTACACTCTCGCGTTTAGGAGTCGGGACATGATGGAATTGTCACTTGCACAATCGGGTCAGCATTGCATCGTAACTGAAGTTGATTATTTTAACTTCTTTACGTCTTATCAGTTTAAACAATCAAGCTGAGAGAGTTTATGGCTTCGGGAAGGGCGGATGTGCGCGTGCGCGTGTCATTCAGAACACAAGACTCCAATATATATATGTTCCTGCAAAACAGAACATGACAAAATAATTGTTTTTATTTCGATTGTAATATTTTGGTGATCGTTGGGAGCCAAAATCGAAATCGAAATCGAAATTCAATTAATTGCACAGCCCTAGTTTCTCGCTTTTGGACGTGCCTGACAGTCACTCCGACTCGAAATAAACAATATCCCAGAGTAAATGTTACTCCAGTAACTCCAACAGTTAACTGATGGAACTGATGAGCATGAGCATGCGTTTACTGCCGAACACACAGTCAGGTACAGCCACACTCGCTTCGGCCAGGTGGTGTTTATAGCAGAGGGGGCGGAGCTTTAGATTCTAGAGAGCATTTGATTGGACAGAAGATGTGATGAGAAGCGGTGACGTCATAAAGATCCGTGATCAATTTTAGCAGAAGTGAGAGACTAAGTTTTGAATGCTTATATCTCCTAAGTGTGAATTTTGTCATTGTTTTGGAACACACCAGCTTATTCATAACCTTCAGGCTAACATATTCATACTAAGAGCTAAAAAAACTTATATTTTGATTTCAGGGGGCCTTTAAGATGTCTGAACAGCATTCGGGTGAAACGGCCAGAATGTTAACGTTGAAACGAATTGGTATTCATCAATGGACACACACTTTTACAAAATGCATGGATGCAGATCTTATCCGTATGAGGTGAAAGGGAGTTTGCATCCTAAATTACCTCGACGATTGGTTGCTCTTAGCCCAATCAAAGGAGGAACTGTGTGTGCAGGTTGAGGAAGAGTGAGGAGGAGGAGATCTTCAGAAAAGGATGAGAGTAACACAAATACACTTACACACTGTTGCCCACTTCTGCTGCATGACGGCTTCTGTAAATGTAAAAGAAAAAAGATAAAACGTCTGGATGGAGGTTCCTTGTAATTTGCATTCTATTTGCACTATATATTTGTATTTAATCTATATTTAGACTGCATCTCATGCCATTTGTTGACTGTATCAGCATTTAGTTTAAGTTACCTAGATAAAAACGTGGTTTCGTAACTGAAAGATATCCAATCATAATTCATAAAAAAATAATTACTGTTTCTAATAAATCCATCAACTATTATTAAAGACAATAAGGAAAGTATTCACAGTATAGTGAGCTTGTATACATGCCAAACTGAGAAAGGCAGTTCATGATTTCAGTGTAGTTTATACTGACTCTGGTCTACATTATCCAAGTGTCAATGCAAACTAATGTAGACCAGAGTCAGTATAAACTACACTGAAATCATGAACTGCCTTTCTCAGTTTGGCATGTATACAAGCTCACTATACTGTGAATACTTTCCTTATTGTCTTTAATAATAGTGAAGATATTCAAATTATTTTACAGCATCAACAAACATTTTGGCACAATTCATAATTAATTTCTTTTCCGTTACATTTGTATGGATTTATGAAATATGGTAAAGATTTTTCATTAATTAAAAGCATCTCCCAGAAGCTGTTCATAGAGCTTAACTTGTATGAAACCTGGATATTTATGATCATGAACTCACAAATTAAGCTCTATGAACAGCTTCTGGGAGATGCTTTTAATTAATGAAAAATCTTTTAATTATCTGCTAATAATTCACTATACAAATAATATATGTATAAAGTTCAGCACCAATGCCAATGGAACTAAAAAACCCGACCATTCTGCCTAAACATTCTCATATCGCCAGACTAATTTTAAAACATATTCACCAGAATAATGGCCACTTAGAAAGAAATTACATGCTGACCAAATTACCCCAACACTACCGGTTACCCAGCGCAAACAATCTGGCAAGAAGTATAATTCACCACTGTACCTTTTGTAGATGTGCCGGAGGAAAAGCAGGTCAACAAAAGATTTACCTCATGACCGTATAACCCCATATCTGCCAGCCTTTACAAACACAGGAATTGATAACTTTGGCCTTGGTGAAGTCAAACAATGTTATGGAGTAAACTTTACTTGCCTTGTGCCACGTGCTGTGCATCTTGAAGTAGCAAGACTCCTGTATAAATGATATAAGGAGATTCATAGCCAGAAGAGGTCCAGTTACAACTATTAGAACAGACCAAGGAACTAAATTAAATGGTGTGCAGAAAGAATTACAGGAAATGTTAAGATCTCTTAAAGGCATAGTTCACCCAAAAATGAAAATTAGCCCATGAGTTACTCACCATCAAGTCCTCATAGGTGTACATGACTTTCTTCTTTCAGACAAATACAATCGGAGTTATATAAAAAAAAAAATGTCCTGGCTCTTCCAAGCTTTATAATGGGAGTAAATGGGTGGAAGTCCATCAAAGCACATCCATCCATCAAAAAAGTGCATCCATGCCATTCAATGCTTTGGAAATGAAGATGATGCTGAGCTTCTCATTGTAATGGTGTGTGCTGATGAATCAGATTCAGAGTTGAAAGCCACGCTCGCACCCTCTGCCCATCTGTGGAACCAGGTCAGTGTCACACCGCACACTCAGACCCCCGCCAGCGAGTCTCCCGAGTCGGGTCGATGCGTTCCACCTCGCTGCTTCACTGCGGGTACATCTGTGGTTCATATGACCTCACTGGTTTGGTTTCTGGGGGCCTGTCTAGCGCTCCCCAGCCCGCCCCACCGGCTTATTCTGACTGCTCTGGCGTCCATCTGGCGTCCATCAAGAGGGTGGGGGACTTGCAAGCATTTTCGGTCGACGAATTGTGCCTAGAATCCGGGCCGGCTAACTCTCATGTTGTCCTGAGACCCCGGCCTGGATACGTGCCCAAGGTTCCTTTTAGGGATCAGGTAGTGAACCTGCCTGGATGACATGGTTCAGGGGGACACTATCTGTTCACTATCGCTCGACTGCACTGTCTCTATGTCGTGTTCAGAACACCTCACAGTTTCACATGAGAAAAGAGCAGATTACACACTTTACACACACATTCTCACATTACTTACAATCCTATGTGATTAATTTTAAATGTTAGATAACTATTTGATTGAGCTAGCATGAAAACTATATCCAGTGATTAAAAAAATACTTCTACACAAATGTGTGTATTTTTTTTACTAGATCTTTCCAGTAAAGAAGAGCAGAAAAGGGCTCCGCTAAAATTTTCTCCAGGATCTGATCAGCTTTGACAGTAGATGATCCATCACCATCAGACCGATATGAGCTAAAACCTGCTGTGCCAAATCTAAATGATAGCATGCAATATGATAGCATTAACAAGAGTTAATTTTCTTTATACTTTTGATGTTTAAAATGACATTAAAAGAGACCTTTGAATGGTTGTTGATGGTTTTTGCAAGTGCTGTTAATTTACTGTTAACAGGTACAAGTGACAAACACAATAATGTAGTGTAGTGTAATATATAATATTCCCATCAGATCTCATCTGGAAACATAAATCCATAATTATAAATGAAAGGGCTCTAGGATGTAAAGACATCTGTCCTTTTCATGCTACGTCTATTACTGCTTTCTGTCCAACACATTTCTGACATTAGGAGTTTCTATGTCGCTTTTTTCCAAGTAATTTTACAGGTTTCAACACAAAGTGTGCAGCGCAATTTAAATTATCAGTATTATAAAAAGTGAGAAAAAAATGAATGTGATGTTTTCAATATTGCGCTGAACGGTTGCTGTGGTTACCAGTGAGTTATCTCGCGCACAGCGCATGCGCGCCACTCTAGTGCTTTTTCCGTTATATTGAAATGCGTTTCGACTCTTCATATATATCTACTGACATACAGCGTTTTTTTTTTCTTTGAAGAGTTATACAAATGCCAAACGTCGGTTTAGTAAAGTTGATCGAACAAATTGTATTGCGAAAACGAAAGTGAAAGTACTTTCCAGTGTGTTTTATTTACAAGCGCCATTTTTCACCCGGGTTTAAGAATCTTTAAGTAAGAACAACGGATAAT
Source organism: Rutilus rutilus (assembly GCF_951802725.1). Taxonomy (NCBI): domain Eukaryota; kingdom Metazoa; phylum Chordata; class Actinopteri; order Cypriniformes; family Leuciscidae; genus Rutilus; species Rutilus rutilus. The sequence continues at coordinate 40,454,874 of NC_140216.1, read as the reverse complement.
CCAGGTAACAAGTGATGTTTATAAGTTTGATTTAACGTGCTGTTGATGGAAAACTCGAGCCTCGAGGTGTTTAAAAACTATATTCAGAGCGAGTGGTCCGGTGTGGCGCATGAAAATTACTTTCTCAATAACGTAAGTAACCAAAGTAGGCCTACATTACACGTGAAATTCTTAATATCCATTTTTTTCCCCACTTATAAATTATTGGACATAGACATATAGCCTAGACCCTATATGTTAAAATACACTTGTACACTTTTTATGTAGGTCTAATTTTCGGTTTCATTACTAAAAGCCAAAGTGTCTAGAAACCACAATGTTGTAGGCCTAACACTTTTCTCTTTAACATCTGTAGTGTTTGTTTTAACTGTTTTTTGTTGTTGTTGTTTTGCTGTTCTTAAACTTTGATCTAATTTTCTGTGTAAATGAATGTCATTTAATGAACATTTACTTAAACTAAACCAATAGGAAACATTTTATTTTAAAATAGTTGGAAATGTTCTTGAACAAATATCTGTGTATGTTAGTCAGTTTGTTTCACATATGTATTAAACGTGGGCTTACAGTAAACTGTCCCATTTGTACAATATCTGAGGCTTCAGTGGAAGATCATTGAACTCTAGCGTTAGCAGACATATCATATACCAGTTCTGAACATTCAGCAGGAATGAAATGTTGATAATGTCTAATAATTAATGATTATAAATCATAAATCTGATTTGTTTTGTCTCCATAAACACTGAAAAAAATGTAAAATGAAATGTATTGTATTTGAGTGTGTGTGAATGAGTGTTTCTGATCTCTTTCTCGAGCAGCTCCATGAAGACTGAATGAATCATGGACGACACACACACATTCAGACATGGAGATTCTTCTCCAGGATTCAGGTACTTCAATCTTCATATGATCTTAATGTTATAGAAGACTCATTTTCTGCACATGACAGGGTGTTGTGTGTGTTTGCCAGGGTTGGTATAGTGATCTGTTGTCTCTATCATATTCTGGTGCCGGGATATACAGTAGTTGGAGACACTCAGGGTCTTTAAACACTGTCCAAAGACACACAGATACAGTAGACAGCTAGATGATATATGACATTATCCTTGGACAGTCTCATCACTCTTCAACATACTGTCTAAATAGACAACCTTCTCATGTGGGATTTATTTTCATGTTAAATCAGCCAAGTTGATTATTGTCTCTATTCTGTTATCTCTGTTCTATTAAAGTCAGTTTAAGGGTGACAGATCAATCTCACCGGAGCTCAGCTGTGTGTCTATGAAGAGTGACACGTCTATGGGAGAGCCAGTGAGATTTGAGGGAAAACACACATTAGCCGCTTTCCGACCAAGCAGTTATAGGAACTTAGTTCTAGGAACTGTCCACTTCTAAACAGTTCTATGAACTACTCTCCCCCAAACTCGGTTTCGCTGTTTGCGTTCGCACTGGCCAAGTGGCCATAGGAACTGGTAGAGGGGTAAGGGAGTGACGCAAGCACGGCGAATTTTATTTTGACGGCACAACGGACCGTTATTTTGGCGGCGCTGAGAACGCCAGAGCAAACAATGCTCGCATTCTCTGTGTTTATTAGTTAGCGATCTGTCTAACAGTACTGTTTAATATCTTATTAGATAGAACTGTTATAGAAAGTAGACAGTATATGAAAAAAAAGGTTATTAGCCTAACGTTATGCCGTGTGGTTGATGTCCAGTGTTGCTAGCTGGGCAGATAAACATAATCATGTTTGGCTTGGTCTCCTCAAAGTTGCGTTGGATTTTCTCTTCAGCATAAAGGTTTAGAGACCCATCTATCACTGTTTTCCATGTTTGTATAGTTAGTTTCTGGAGTAAATATATAGGCTATAATCTGTGTGTTTAATAGCTGTGTTAAAAATGGCGGGTGCTGGTGTTCCGCGTGCGTTCGGTCATCAGCGTACACTAACGTCACGGGTAGTTCCTATAGTGCTGGTTTAGACCGACTCTGAAGTAGGACCTAAATTAGTTCCTACAAATGGAGTTCCTAGAACTAAAATCGTTCCTTGTTCCTGCGGTGCGAACACGCCGACATCCGGGTACTTTAGCCAATAGTTCTAGGAACTGTGAAAAGGTTCCTCCGGTCGGAAAGCGGCTATTGACTACGGAGCACCAAAGGGACGTGGTGGTGGAAAAATTTTTAGGATGGTAGAATTTTTTTTTTTCAAATCTTTTGCTTCCCTCGCAAACCTTTTGCGTTCCCCTGAGAAACTTTCCGTTCCCTCTCAAAGATATTTGCGTTCCCACGCAAACCTTTTGTGTTCCCTCGCAAAGATATTTGCGTTCCCACGCAAAACTTTTGCGTTTCCCCGAGAATATTTGCGTTCACACGCAAAACTTTTGCGTTCCCTTGCAAAGATATTTGCGTTCCCACGCAAAACTTTTGCGTTTCCCCGAGAAACTTTGCGTTCCCACGCAAAACTTTTGCGTTCCCTCGCAAAGATATTTGCGTTCCCACGCAAAACCTGTTTTGAGCTCGGATAGACACCTCTGTTTAATGTCCCGCTGGCAGTGTTTCAGAGCTCTGTACGTTAATGGAGCATTTCATAGTGTTTGAACTTGGACTCAAATATAAAGAAATGCGGTCAGTGCTTAACTTAAGGAGTTCAGTGAAGCTGGCAATATTCACATAGGCTATTCGAACTTCCCTATTCTTGAGCTAAACGTTGTTAAAACACAAACGACTCCTATTTACAATCGCAGTAACCTAGACAACGAGCTACAACCCATTTCTCATCAAAACAAGCTTTTATAATATAGGCTATGGATCTCTATTAGCAGGCGCTGAGAGACAAGTTCAAAGGGACCGTCTGCAAAGTGCAATATAACCCAAAAACCGACTACAGCATCACCTCATAGTCAAAAATACAAAAATAGTCATTAACTTCAATGTTACAAACTGTAGTGCCACCCAATTCAGTTTACACATCAATGGTGACCCGCTGGTCATACTACACTGCTTTTGCACATTTTATATTATGAAAAATATTCAATAACTTCACTGTAACACACCAAATTTAGTTCACACATCACTGCTCTAATGTTGGTTATAGGCCTACAACACTAAAAAATAAGTAGGCCTATTCTTTACACAAATTATATTGGTAGGCCTACTGTACGCAGCTGTTGCATTATATTTGCTTACTGAATTTGATGGCATTACACTTTATTTTTTTTCTAAAAAGGGTGAAGTTATTGATTTTATTTCATATAAATAATCATAAAAATTATGCTTTTTTTTTTAAATCAAACTAAGTAATGTAGTATAACCAGCAGGAGAGCAGTGATGTGTGAACTGAATTTGGTGACAGTACAGTGCGTTACAGTGAAGCTACTGAATATGTTTAATAGGAATATAAAATGTGCAGAAGGATTTTGGGATTTGCACTTTGCAGACGGCCCCTTATTTGGACTTGTCTCTCATTCGTCTTTAGAGACAAATTAATATTATAACACTCGTTTTGATGAGAAATGGGTTGTAGCTCGTTGTCTAGTTTGTGATTGTAAATAGGTGTCCTTTGTGTTTTAACAACGTTTAGCTCAAGAATAGGAAAGTTCGAATAGCCTACGTGAATATTGCCAACTTCACTGAACTCCTTGAGTTAAGCACTGACCGCATTTCTTTATATTTGAGTCCAAGTTCAAACACTATGAAACGCTCCATTAACGTACAGAGCTCTGAAACACTGCCAGCGGGACATTAAACAGGAAGTGTCTGTCCGAGCTCAAAACAGGTTTTGCGTGGGAACGCAAATATCTTTGCGAGGGAACACAAAAGTTTTGCGAGGAAACGCAAAGTTTCACAGGGGAACGCAAAAGTTTTGCGAGGGAACGCAAAAGAGTTGAAATTTTTTTTTTCTCCCAACCTAAAAAAAATTCCACCATCACGTCCCTTTAGGGCAGTGGTTCTCAATTCCAGTCCTCGTGACCCACTGCTCTGCACATTTTGTATGTCTCCCTTATTTAACACACCTGAACCAGATCATCAGCTCATTAGGAGAGACTCCATGAACTGAACTGAGTGTGTCAGATAAGAGAGACATACAAAATGTGCAGAGCAGTGGGTCACGAGGACTGGAATTGAGAACCACTGCTTTAGGGGCTCCGTACATTGACTGATCTGATGTACAACATTTCATAGATAGATAGATCTTCTCGAGTTACATGCATGCACACTTTGGAAAAATTTTTTTTTTTGGCTCTCAGACAGGTTTGTTCTACGCATTTATTTTAATAGAGGAAAACAAGATACATTTATTGAATTGAACCACATAGGCCCTGAAAAATATCAAAAAAGATAACAAAAGAACATTTTGCTAACTGAAATCTAAAAGGATATCTTTAAGACTTCTTGAGTTACAGACATGCATACTTTGGGATAATACACATGACAGTTTCTTCAGAGTCCCATTTTTAAACTGACACCGTTTGGCATATAGTGCAACAAACATAAGTGTAATTTGCGAGTTGGACATGTGGGACAAGTGCCCACCACTCTTTGCCAGGGTCGATATTGTCCCCACCACTTTTTGATACATCTCGCAGCACGGATGTACCTAATACACACGAAACATCTCCAGTTGACTTGCAAGAGTATTAATTTCAATAGTTTGTGTTAATTTCATTCTGGTGCTGGAATGTGGTGTTTTTGAACTCATGCTGAGTATTCGTTACCACTGTTATCAGTGTCAGAACGATCTCTTGTGACAACAGACGAACACTTCAATTAAATGATTAAAACATTAAATACAGACAGGACCATTTCTGACCATTTTATTAATTCCCCCTTACAACTTAAACACTCAACTTAAATGTTTCTAATCATCGTCTATCTTATTAAAAAATATTTATTTTATATACTAATATTCAGCTGCAAAATGTACTTGTGCTAAAATACAGTGTTATGTTAAAGTGTTAACAGGAGCGTTGAGGCGCTCATTGGCACCGCTCTATCTGGCTCTATATGAGTACTATATGAATTCTTGTCTCTGTTTTCTCAACTCTGCTGTATTGTCTCTGTTCTGTCCGTCTTTGTCCATAATTAGTGAACAGTCTATGGACACTCGAGGAACATTTACAGGAAGACACATGTCATCTAATCTGAGGTACAACATATATGTCTAGACATAAATATATTTTACTTTCAATTTTACTTCTTCAATTTATGTTTTAATCTAATTATTTATTATTTTAGTCATGATTCTCAACTTGTCCAAAACACATGTAAATCAAATCTGCTGAAGAAGTTTCAGTGTGTGTATGAAGGAACAGCAAAGCAGGGAAACCCAACACTCCTGAATGAGATCTACACAGAGCTCTACATCACAGAGAGTGAAAGTGGAGAGATCAATAATGAGCATGAGGTGAGACAGATTGAGACACAATCCAGGAGAGCAGCAACAGAGGACACATCGATCAAATGCAATGACATCTTTAGACCTTTACCTGGACAAGACAAACCCATCAGAACTGTGCTGACAAAGGGAGTCGCTGGCATTGGAAAAACAGTCTCTGTGCAGAAGTTCATTGTGGACTGGGCTGAAGGGAAAGAGAATCAGGACGTCCAGCTCATATTTCCACTTCCTTTCAGAGAGCTCAACTTGATGAAGGACAAAATACTCAGTCTTTCAGATCTTCTTCATGTCTTTTTCCCTGAAACAAAAGAAATGGAAATATCCAGTGATGAATATAAAGTGTTGTTCATCTTTGATGGTCTGGATGAGTGTCGTCTGTCTCTGAACTTTAAGAGCGAAACGAAACTGTGTAATATATCTGAATCAGCCTCAGTGGAAGAGCTGCTGATGAACCTCATTGAGGGGAATCTGCTTCCCTCTGCTCTCATCTGGATCACATCCAGACCAGCAGCAGCGGATCTCGTTCCCTCTGAGTGTGTCCATCGAGTGACAGAGGTACGAGGCTTCAATGAGCCACAGAAGGAGGAATACTTCAGGAAGAGAATCAGTGATCAGAGTCTGGCCAATACAATCATCACACACCTGAAGTCCTCGAGGAGCCTCCACATCATGTGCCACATCCCAGTGTTCTGCTGGATCTCAGCCACTGTTCTAGAGGAGATGTTGAGTGAAGCAGAGAGAGGAGAGATTCCCAAGACTCTCACTCAAATGTACACACACTTCCTGATCATTCAGACCAACATCAAACATGAGAAGGACTATGAGAAGAGAGTGAAAGATGAAGACATGATTCTCAAACTGGGGAAACTGGCTTTCCAGCAGCTTGTGAAAGGCAACCTGATCTTCTATGAGGAAGACCTGAGAGAGTGTGGCATTGATGTGACAGAAGCATCAGTGTTCTCAGGATTGTGCACTCAGATCTTCAGAGAGGAGTTGGGCTTGTATCAGGGGAAAGTCTTCTGCTTTGTTCATCTGAGCATCCAGGAACATCTAGCAGCTCTATATGCACACATTCACTTTACAAATGAGAACAGAAATGTGTTTGACAAAACCAAACAAGGTTTATTTTCTAAAATCTTAAACCAGATGAAATATCACTCATTATCTAAGCTGCATCAGAGAGCTGTGGATGAGGCTTTACAGAGTAAGAATGGACATCTGGACCTTTTCCTGCGTTTCCTTCTGGGTCTCTCATTGGAGTCCGATCAGGCTCTCTTACGAGAACTACTGACACAGACTGGAAGCTGCTCCTACAACAAAGAGGAAACAGTTCAGAACATCAAACAGAAGATCGGGGAGAATCACTCTCCAGAGAGATCCATCAATCTGTTCCACTGTCTGAATGAACTGGGTGATGATTCTCTGATGCAGGAGATCCAAGATTATCTGAAATCTGGAAAAATAGGAGGAACCAAACTCTCCTCTTCACAGTGGTCAGCTCTGGTTTATGTGTTGCTGACATCAGAGCAGAAGATGGATGTTTTTGATCTAGATCAGTTTATTGGAGCCCAAAATACAGCAGGTGAAGTTCTTCAGAAGCTGCAGCCTGTGGTTAAAGAATCCAGATCAGTTCAGTAAGTCACACTGACAACAATCATTACACTGATAAAACAGGATCATATTTATGATTTTAGCATTTGTTTTCTAGCCAAAGCAATAGTGTTATAGGAGAAACTCATATATATCTTAAGTAACCCTTTACAATAACAATACATGAACAATGTGAAGAGGTGACAACTGCTTTCATATACAAATCTGTTGAGAAGAATGGAGAAATTCATATATATCTTATCATTTATATCAGTGTTTCCTGAACTGAGAGACTGAAGAGTGTCATTGTTCTCTACAGGTTGTGGGATTGTGGTGTAACATATAAAGGCTGTGCTGCTCTGACTTCAGCTCTGAGATCAAACCCCTCACACCTGAGAGAACTGGATCTGTCTGAGAATAAAGTAGGAGATTCTGGAGTCAAGCAGCTTTCTGATCTACTGCAGGATCCTCACTGTAAACTGGAGATACTGTGGTAAGATTTTATAAAAGTCTCAATGTTGTCTGTTTCTCTCCTGTGGTGAATAATCAATGATGTACAAAAAAGTTTACCATCAAGTAACTGAAAAGGATGTTTAATCTTCATTAGATTCTTTCCAAAGCTTCTGAGGTCATTTTACTTTTGATAGTTTTTGATATTGTTTTTTGGTGCGTATTTCTAGACACCTTTAAACTTATTTTGATTATACTCAGGTTAGGGAAAGTACGTCAAATCTGTCCTAAATCATAAACATCTGAATTTTCATACTCACAATCTATAGGTCAGAAGACTTCTTCATGGTCTGTTCAGTTCAGTTTATTAGAAGACTTTTGTCAGACAAGCTTCTTAGTTTTAATTAAATATAGTTTTATTATTTACAGGTTAACTAGTTTACAAAAAGGCATACTTGTAACAGGACAATTGCATATTTTCCACAACAATAATTATAAGCGTGATTGGATGATGTGAAGAGGTGACAACTGCTTTCATAAACAAATTTGTTGAGGAGAAAGGAGAAATTATATATTAATTATAATTATAATTATAAATATATATATATATAAATATCTTATCATTTATTTCAGTGTTTCCTGAACTGAGAGACTGAAGAGTGTCATTGTTCTCTACAGGCTGAGGGATTGTGGTGTTACAGATGAAGGTTGTGCTTCTCTGACTTCAGCTCTGAGATCAAACCCCTCAAACCTGAGAGATCTGAATCTGTCATGGAATAAAGTAGGAGATTCTGGAGTTAAGCTGCTCTCTGATCTACTGCAGGATCCTCACTGTAAACTGGAGATACTCAGGTAAGATTTTATAAAAGTCTCAATGTTGTCTGTTTCTCTCCTGTGGTTAAATAACATTGTATAAAATGTCCCAACATAGTCCTCTATTTTAATGGTAAATAATGATTGCCATACAAAAATAAATAAATAAATAAATCTACTATAAAATTACTAATGGGAATATTGATTTTATTTTCGTTAGATTCTTTCCAACGTGTCTGACATAATTGTACAATATTAATGATAGATTAAACATGAATGGATGATGTAAAGATGTGACAGCCGTGTTCATATACAGATATGTTGATGATTTTTGGGTACTAGCATAAAAAAATAAATATTCGGTTACACTTTATTTTAGGTGTCATTGTTACAGTGTAATTATATATTTAAGTACTGAGTAATATTAAGCAACTACATGTACTCACTATAGGGTAAGGGTAGGATTAGGATTTGGTTGAGGGTTAGTTGCATGTAATTATGCATACTTTACTGTTATTACTATGGTAAGTTTATGTAACATAATGTAACAAGGATGCTGTTAAATAAGGTGTTATCGAATATTCTTGTAATTTTTATGATATGGACACTAACCCGATCAAGCAGTGTGTAGAAGCGGGTCTGAACCTTAGACTGGACATGTTAACCCTCTGAGGTCGGCAAACGCGTCGGCGTGTTTTGCTGGATTTTCTTCACATTGTAGCACAATAAACTTAAATTACTCCGTCATTTATGGTCATACAGAAAAAAGAAATATGAAAAAAGAATCTGTGAGATGTCTACTTTTGTATGTGTCCACTTACGATCAAATCAAAACATTGTGCTTTTGTAAAATAAAGAAAATAAACAGGGTGTGCTTTCTGCCTCTCCGTCTCTGTGAACTTTTTTTTCTTGAGCACGTCTATAAAGTGAAACAAAACTCAGCGAATACTTGTCACACATTTATGAGCCATATACCTTTATAAACATTTAAGTGTGTACTTTTAAATGATCGGATTCAAACTGAAAACAAATATTCTCTGTTTATTTATTTATTTATTTATTTATTTAGAAAAGGGACAGTGTACATTAATTAACATTCATAAATATAAATGTACCCAAATTAGCCCGAAGGCTAGTTTTCATTGGTAGTCCCTTTGCCCGATGTTATTAGGCTCTAAACTAGAAAAAAGGGTTAAACATTACAATACACTACCACAATCATAAAACTAGAACTTGTAAACAACTCTCTAAAATACAATTAAACATATTACATAAAGAGACAATATACATATACACACACAAAAAAAAATATATATATATATATTGTTATGAGTTAAATATGACTTATCAAGTCTATAATACAATTAATAACAAGATTAATAATAATAATAGAGGAGCAGCATTAATGTTCACATTGCTGGTTATGAAGAAGCCATTTCTTAAAATTAAGCTTAAAAGAGTTAAATGATGAGCACTCTCTAATTGAGTGAGGTACAGTATTCCACTGATGTGAAGCTCTGTATGAGAAAACAGCTTGACCAAACGATGTTTTCCTACGTGGTATTATACAGTCCGCTCTAATTGCACCTCTTGTAATTCTGTTTTCAATAGATTTAAATTGAATAAAATCAGCCAAAGGAGGAGGAGCCAAACCATGCATAATCTTATGAACTAAACATACATTTTTTAAATGAATTAGATTTTCCCAGTTAAACAAGTTATACTTATTTAAAATGTGACAATGATGAAAACTAAATTGTTTTTTATCTAAAATTGTAAGTGCTTGTTTGTATAGTGATTCTAATGGTTTTAGGACTATCAAATGTGTATTTGACCAACTTATCAAACAATATGTGACATGAGAAAGAATCATGGAGTGGAAATATATCTTTGCTGCTTCATTTGATAGACAATTTCTAATAAACCTAAAATTAACCAAGTTAAATTTAATCTTTTTGCAAACTTTTTTTTATATGGGTTTTAAAACCAAGATAGGAGTCCAGATGTACCCCTAGATATTTACATTCTGAAACAACCTGTAATCTATGTCCTGAAATAAAAATGTCCTGCTTTGTATCAGGTCTATGTCCTTTAGAAAAGAACATACCAACTGTTGATACGTAAGTACGATAAGCAGATACGATACTGTTTTAAGTAATTTGTATAAAACCAACAAGATGTCCAGTTTCTCAAACCCTTGCTCATTATTTTTATTTGACCACGCCCACGCGCGCAAAAGAGATTGACATGCAAATCTTCACATGGAACGCGAACGCGCTCGTTACCTCAAAAACAAAGCACCAAACTTCATCAATCTCTGCTTTTCGTCGATTTTGGAAGATACGCCGTGAGCTTACATTGGATTTACCTCAGAAGAAGAAGAACGTGATTTGAAGACAAGAAAGATGTAAGGTAAGGTAAGGTAAGGTAATTATATTAGTTAATGTTATTGTTGCATAAACTTCACATTGCAGTTGAACTGTGACTAGATATATGGTGAATATTATAATATTTGGACCCGTGTTTACTGTTAAATACTGTGTTTGTGGATATCTGCTCAAACGTAGATATGTATAATATGGTAACCATAATGTTTCATATTTTGGAGCATGCTGTGCGTTTGAATGTTTCATATTTTGGAGCGCGCTGTGCATTTGAATTTTTCATATTTTGGAGCGCGCTGTGCGTTTGAATGTTTCATATTCAAAACGCGCTGTGCGTTTGAAAAGCAAAACGCACCAAACATTAGGCTTCATGTTTTTACTCCAATCTCATTTCATAACATCATAACGAATGGAAACATTTGAAGTAACATATGATAATCAATATATTTTTCTCTAGCGTAGTTGTTACTGAAGTGTTCCTTTTGAAAGATTTATAGGCTGCTATAGGTTATTATTATTATTATTTTATGCAGCACTGCACGTAGCCTATGCCTACAAGGCACAACAAACCTGGTGTTCATTGTATATTGTTGGAAACATTTGTGTGTGTGTGTGTGTGTGTGTATGTATTCTGTGAATTTTAAAAAGCAATTTTAACCAGAAAAAAATCTAAAATCTATTCCCAAAATCGTGCAGCCCTATAGTTTCTCTTGATATCAGCATGTTCACAGTTTTTTTTTTTTTTTTTTTTTTTTTTTTTTTCAGGGCCCAGATGCCACTGAGTCCTGCTGAATTCAACATTCACATGAGTCTCTCTGTACATGAACATGGTAAAGTGAAAATCAAACACCTTGGAAATGAAAGGTATGTACAGTGTTTTTAGGAATGGCACAAAGGTCTCTGTCTTTGGATCATTGTGTTCAATAATGTGCTTTTTGTCCTTTGTTGTGTATCTTTGGATTATGTTGTGTTGTAAATAAATCCAAACAATCAAAAAGCCATTATTTTTTTAACCCTCTGGGGTCTGAGCTGTTTTCTGGGCCTGGAGGTGTTCTGACATGCTCTGACATTTGTGGTTATTTCTGTTACTTGTGACATTTTCATGGCTAAAGTCTGATTACACTGTATTCAGCACAAACTCTGCTACAATAATATATCAGCAGCATGTGTGTAAAAGTTTGTAGTTTTTAGATAATGACATTTATGCGTGGTTTGTGAAAATACAAAAAAAAATTCTCACTGAAATAAGGCCATGAAACCCATACTGATTATTTCTTCACAAGACTTTTGAAAATTGTATGACGTAGCCTAGAATATTTGCTCTAAAACTATGTGAAAATCACCCTGACTGCTCATTCAGATAAGACAATATATTGATTTAAATTTTTTATTTTTGTGTGATAAAGCTTGTGTGATAAAGCGGATCACCTCATTAATATGTACGCTTTTCACACCTGAGAAAGACAAAGACCCTCCCCTAATGGCCCTATTAGGAGCTATCAAGCCCTGCCATTCTGACCAACCTTGCACAAAGAATGAGGAGATTTAAAAAAGAATGGCTTTTAGACTGTTTGGATTTATTTACAACACAACATAATCCAAATATACACAACAAATGACAAAAAAGCACTCATTGAAAACAATGATCCAAAGAAAGAGACCTTTGTGCCATTCCTAAAAACATTGTACATACCTTTCATTTCCAAGGTGTTTGATTTTCACTTTACCATGTTCATGTACAGAGACTAATGTGAATGTTGAAGTCAACAGGACTCAGTGGCATCTGGGCCCTGAAAGAAAAAAAAGGTGAACATACTGATATCAAGAGAAAGGCCTGCACGATTTTGGGAATACATTTTAGATTTTTCTGGTTAAAATTGCTTTTTAAAATTCACAGAATACACACACACACACACACAAATGTTTCCAATAATATATAATATAATGAACACCAGGTTTGTTGTGCCTTGTAGGCATAGGCTATGCGCAGTGCTGCATAAAATAATAACAATAACCTATAGCAGCATATAAATCTTCCAAAAGATTTCAGTAACAACTAAGCTAGAGAAAAATATATTGATTATCATGTTACTTCAAATGTTTCCATTCGTTATGATGATATGAAATTAGATAATAGTAAAAACATGAAGCCGTTTGGTGCGTTTTGCTTTTCAAACGATCCAAAATATGATACATTCAAACGCATTAATTGTAAGTGGACACATACAAAAGTAGAAATATCACAGATTCTTTTTTCATATTTCTTTTTTCTGTATGACCATAAATGACGGAGTAATTTAAGTTTAAAGTGCTACAATGTAAAGAAAACCCAGCAAAACGCGCCGGCGCGTTTTTCGACCTCAGAGGGTTAAATCTCCACATTCTTTGTGCAAGGTTGCTCAGAATGATAGGGCCTGATAGCTCCTAATAGGGCCATTGGAGGGTCTTTGTCTTTCTCAGGTGTGATTCAGGATGTGTTTACGCCTACTCGCATAAAGCTTTCTTACACAAAACACGTCTTACAAATTTTAAAACAATATATTGTCTTATCTGAATGAGTTGTCAGGATGATTTTCAGGAAGTTTTGGAGCAAATATTCTAGGCTACGTGATACAATTTTCAAAAGTCTTGTGAAGAAATAATCAGTATGGGTTTCATGACCTTATTTCAGTGACAATTTTTTACGTTTTTTTCCCAAACCATGCATAAACGTCATTATCTCAAAACTACAAACTTTTATATACATGCTGCTGACATATTATTGTAGCAGAGTTTATGCTAAATACAGTGTAATCAGACTTTAGCCATGAAAATGTCACAAGTAACAGAAATAAGCACAAATGTCAGAGGGCACCTCCAGGGTCAGAAAAAAACTCAGACCCCAGGTGGTTAATGGTGCCGTGGATTACGTCTCTGATTGTGAAGTTCCTGCTTATCTGAGCTGTAGATCCTGAACTGAGAGACTGAAGAGTGTCATTGTTCTCTACAGGTTGAGATGTTGTGGTGTTACAGATGAATGTTGTGCTGCTCTGACTTCAGCTCTGAGATCAAACCCCTCACACCTGAGAGAACTGAGTCTATCTGAGAATAAAGTAGGAGATTCTGGAGTCAAGCAGCTTTCTGATCTACTGCAGAATCCTCACTGTAAACTGGAGAAACTGTGGTAAGTTTGTATAGAATGTCCCAACATAGTCCTCTATTTTAATGGTAAATGTGACCAGTCACGGAAAGTAGGGACACAAGTCGGTTCTGGGGCATTTTGAGTTATTCACAGATTCTGAAAGTGTAGTCTCCAAGCTTTCCAACGATGTGTAACACATGGAAATCTGATCATATTTGGAGAAGTTATGGCCATTTAAAGGTAGGCACTCACAAACGCACAAAGGGGAGAAAACAGCGTCTAAAGATTCTCACCTCTCTCCTGCTGGGAGTGACAATAGGGCTCATTTACATCTCATTTAGATAAGCCATACCCCCCCTGTAAAGCTGTAAGCACGGGGGGAGCAGAAAGGCCAGGAAAATGTGCCATCAAATAAAAAATAAAAAATAAAGTTTGCAGGTAATATATAAATAAATGTCTCTTAGCATCTACCGATAAAACTGTATAGGCAACTCTTGTGTACACTGAATAAAAAATAAGATAAACTCTAGACAATGTTCCAATCAAAAACAGGATGTGCTATGTGATATGTATATAGTATGAGTAGGCTATTAGTAGGCTATAGCATTCATTTCGTTCGTTTTTTAAATAAGATACTAGCTGAAATGTGTTTTTTTAAATCAAGTGATCAAAGTGCTCGTTGCCGCGGCGATCAGTGGCGCAGATGCAGTGTTTTCTCGTGTGGCTCGCGCACACACCCCATTGTCTTCACTCGACGAGCGCTTCAATCCGTTGCGGATACTCTCTATTCGTTCTGTTTAATATCACAAAGCATAATGCAAACGTTTGTGTGTCCCTGCTTGATATACAACCACTGCTGAACATAATCGTTTTGATGAGAGAAAAAAACTATACGAAAAAAATATATATATATCTATACAAGGGCGGATTCGAACTCAAACCCTTTGACACGGCTGGCGAAAGCTCTACCACTGGACCATTAAGATACATGTTAGATAAGTTGGCGGATCTATATATTGGCACTGACAACATGTATTAGGCTACATCTCATTAAACGACAAATTAAACCCCATGTAACCTACTATTTAAATCGATTGCTGGACATCGTAATGTTATTGGCGTCCATCTTCATTGAATTTTGAAATCAGATAGAGCCGGCCAGAGCGCTGCATAATAAGTAGCCACGCCGGCTTATTCAGTATGGAAATACACACCGACAATGACACGCCCCTACTGCGTGCTAGAATCTCCGAAAAACAAGCCGATTTCAAAATCAAAATGTACGCTTTTAAATATACCAATACTGCTATCTCAAACATGGAGAGGCTTATTCGTGATCTCAACTAACAGATTCTGCAAAAAAACGAAAATCACAAATTTTGAAAAAAAAGCTTCTTTCTCATTTTGCTCGAAAGTTGTGCTGCCGACTTGTGTCCCTGGTTTCCGTGACGGGTCACAAATGATTGCCATACAAAAAAAAAAAAAAAAAATACTGTGATATTACTCATCGGAATGTTGCTTTTATTTTCATTAGATTCTTTCCAATGTGTCTGACATAATTTTACAATTTTAATGATAAATTAAACATGACTGGATGATGTAAAGATGTGTCAACCGTGTTCATATACAGATATGTTGATGATTTTTGGGTACTTGCATAAAAATAAAAAAAGTTGGTTACACATTGTTTTAAGGTGTCATTGTTACAGTGTAATTATATATTTAAGTACTGAGTAATATTAAGCAACTACATGTACTCACTATAGGGTTAGGGTAGGATTAGGATTTGGTTGAGGGTTAGTTGTATGTAATTATGCATAATTTACTGTTATTACTATGGTAAGTTCATGTAACATATGTAACAAGAACACTGTTAAATAAAGTGTTATTGAATGTTCTTGCAATTTTTATCAAATGGAAACTAACCCGCTCAAGCAGTTTGTAGAAGCGGGTCTGAACCTTAGACTGGACCTGTTAATAGTGCTGTGGATTAAGTCTCTGATTGTGAAGTTCTGCTTATCTGAGCTGTAGATCCTGAACTGAGAGACTGAAGAGTGTCATTGTTCTCTACAGGTTGCGGGATTGTGGTGTTACAGATGAAGATTGTGCTGCTCTGACTTCAGCTCTGAGATCAAACCCCTCACACCTGAGAAAACTGGATCTGTCATTGAATAAAGTTGGAGATTCTGGAGTCAAACAGCTTTCTGATCTACTGCAGGATCCTCACTGTAAACTGGAGAAACTGTGGTAAGATTGTATAAAATGTCCCAACATAGTCCTCTAATTTAATGGTAAATAATGACTGCCATAAAAAAAAAAAAAAAAAAAACTACTGTGATATTACTCATGGGAATGTTGCTTTTATTTTCATTAGATTCTTTCCAATGTATCTGACATAATTTTTACAATATTAATGATAGCTTAAACATGACTGGATGATGTAAAGATGTGACAGCCATGTTCATATACAGATATGTTAATGATTTTTGGGTACTTGCATAAAAAAAAAAAACAGTGTAATTATATATTTAAGTACTAAGTGATATTAAGCAACTACATGTACTTACTATAGGGTAAGTGTAGGATTAGGATTTGGTTGAGGGTTAGTTGCATGTAATTATGCATAATTTACTGTTATTACTATGGTAAGTTTATGTAACATATGTAAAAAGGACACTGTTAAATAAAGTGTTATCGAATATTCTTGCAATTCTTATGATATGGAAACTAACCCGCTCAAGCAGTTTGTAGAAGCGGGTCTGAACCTTAGACTGGACCATGGTGCCGTGGATTAAGTCTCTGATTATGAAATTCCTTCTGATCTGAGCTGTAGATCCTGAACTGAGAGACTGAAGAGTGTCATTGTTCTCTACAGGTTGAGTGATTGTGGTGTTACAGATGAAGGTTGTGCTGCTCTGACTTCAGCTCTGAGATCAAACCCCTCACACCTGAGACAACTGGATCTGACATTGAATGAAGTAGGAGATTCTGGAGTCAAGCAGCTTTCTGATCTACTGCAGGATCTTCACTGTAAACTGGAGAAACTCATGTAAGATTTTATAAAAGTCTCGACGTCGTCTGTTTTTCTCCTGTGGTGAATAATCAATGATATACAAAAATAATATATACAAAAAATGTTTACCATCAAGTAACTGAAAATTATGTTTAATCTTCAGTGGATTCTTTCCAAAGTTTCTGAGGTCATTTTACTTTTGATAGTGTTTTATGGTGCGTATTTCTAGACACCTTTAACCTTATTTTGATTATTCTCAGTTTAGGTAAAATACGTCAAATCTGTCCTAAATCATAAGCATCTGAATTTTCATTCTCACAATCTATAGGTCAGAAGACTTCTTCATGATATGTTCAGTTCAGTTTTTTAGAAAACAAATACTTTTGGCAGGCAAGCTTCTTAGTTTCAATTAAATATAGTTTTATTATTTACAGGTTAACTAGTTTACAAAAAGGCATACTTGTAACAGGACAATTGCATATTTTCCACAACAATAGTTATATGATTGGATGATGTGAAGAGGTGACAACTGCTTTCATATACAAATCTGTTGAGGAGAATGGAGAAATTCATATATATCTTATCATTTATATCAGTGTTTCCTGAACTGAGAGACTGAAGAGTGTCATTGTTCTCTACAGGTTGAGATGGTGTGGTGTTACAGATGAAGGTTGTGCTGCTCTGACTTCAGCTCTGAGATCAAACCCCTCACACCTGAGAGAACTGGATCTGTCATGGAATAAAGTAGGAGATTCTGGAGTCAAGCAGCTTTCTGATCTACTGCAGGATCTTCACTGTAAACTGGAGATACTCGAGTAAGTTTTTATAAAAGTCTCAACGTCGTCTGTTTTTCTCCTGTGGTGAATAATCAATGATATACAAAAATAATATATACAAAAAATGTTTACCATCAAGTAACTGAAAATATGTTTAATCTTCAGTGGATTCTTTCCAAAGCTTCTGAGGTCATTTTACTTTTGATAGTTTTTGATAGTTATAAACATGATTGGATGATGTGAAGAGATTACAACTGCTTATACAAATCCGTTGAGGAGAAAGGAGAAATTCATATATATCTTATCATTTATATCAGTGTTTCCTGAACTGAGAGACTGAAGAGTGTCATTGTTCTCTACAGGTTGAGGGATTGTGTTGTTACAGATGAAGGTTGTGCTGCTCTGACTTCAGCTCTGAGATCAAACCCCTCACACCTGAGAAAACTGGATCTGTCTGTGAATAAAGTAGGAGATTCTGGAGTCAAGCAGCTTTCTGATCTACTGCAGGATCCTCACTGTAAACTGGAGATACTGATGTAAGTTTGTATAAAATGTACTCCTCTATTATAATGGTACAGTAAATAATGATTGCCATACAAAAAAAAATATTGTGAAATTACTAATGGGAATGTTGCTTTTATTTTCAAGCACAGTTTTTCCAATGTGTCTGACATCATTTTACAGTATTAAAGGGATACTTCACCGCTGGTGATCCTGAACTGAGAGACTGAAGAGTGTCATTGTTCTCTACAGGTTGATGGATTGTGGTGTTACAGATGAAGGCTGTGCTGCTCTGACTTCAGCTCTGAGATCAAACCCCTCACACCTGAGAAAACTGAATCTGTATGGAAATAAACTAAGAGACTCAGTTGTGATGCCACTCTTTGATCTGAAGGAGGATCCACATTATAAACTGGACACGGTTGAGTGAGTAGTGATTATTAAAACTGTTCATATTTGAATTGAAAGTTAATTTTGTTTCCTCTTAGTTTACTTTCCTTGTTATGGTGAATTACACACTTTATACATGTTTAATAAGAGTTTGATTCATTTATTTTTCAATAATAGTTTATAGCAACAATTAAATATCTTCAAGTTTCTTTTTATTTCAAACAATTCAATATTTTGCTTTTATTATTATCTTTTTATTGCTAAATTATGTATTTTGAGAGAATGTCAATTGCAATAAAAGATAATGGTAAATATTAGGGCTGCACGATTTGGGGAAAATGTCATATTGCGGTAATAGAGGTCAATATTGCGATAGCGAATGCGATATAATAAACAAATGGTTTCATGAGTCAACTTGCTTGGTTCTCAAGGAAAATAAATGCACACACAGATTAGTGATAATCTGCTTAAAGAAAAAAAGTTCTTTAGTCTTTATTTTTATTATTTATTATTTATTTAAAATGGAAATAGCAATAACATTGGACTAATCAGGTGCATTGTTTAAAGTGTTATAGCACATGTGCTAATTTTCAACACCTGTCCATAGGGGGCTTTTACAACAAATAAAAACACATTGTTAAACAAGACAAGGCACATTTTACACATGGGAACAACTTTGGCCCGATTTAAGCCTCTGTTTGAGCTCTCTGGTAAAGATGTTAATATTATTCTGCAGTTTGAATCCAGTGGGGAGAGAGTTCCACAGTGTAGCCCCTCTGAAGGAGAAGCTAGACTGTCCAAAAGATTTTCTAAACTTTAGGAGCACACAATCCCCACCAACTGAGGCTCTGGTGGCAGGTCTAAGAGAGCCCTGACGCCTCTCCATGAGGCCAGAGAACAGTGGGGACACACAGTTGTTCAAACATTTAAAAGTCATTTTCAAAATATTAAAATTTTCAAAAGTAAAAAGCTTGTGCTTTTGTATGATATCACAATGATGCCATCTCGGTTTATTGTCGAATATCTTAACCTGTTAAGCTGCAACCCCACTTTTGAAAAATCCCCAGAAATGACATACCCAAACTGAAACACATACAGTTCATGAACCCTTTGTACTAAAAGCACAAGTATGATCTCATTTGAAAGCTGACACCTGGCAGTTTATTGTAAATGTAGAATTAATTATTGTCATAATGAAAAAAATTATTATAAATAGCTTCAAAGTTTTGTAAAGTTATTAGAAATTATTTTTTATGAAACATCCTCATGAAAATAAAATTGAAGTTGGCACTGTAGCAATCTAGAAATGCATTATAGCTAAAGCCACATGTCTAAACATTTTATGTTTAAAATCTGAAGATAATAAGTCCAAAACTCTGGATATAGTTCAATGTTTTTCAAGACCATGTCAAATGACTTTATTTTTAACGTCCTGGAATGTCACATGATCATGGCTCTTCTTCATGTTCCAAATATGGACTATAATTGTGCATATAGCGCCCTCAGGCTATTGGTATGAATTAAAAAACACAGTATCAAAGTACCAAACGCTCATAAAGATTACATCGACGCATTTGGGTATAAATTCAATAAATATTATTCCTGTCTATAGAAATATGATGTAAATCTATGAGAATCTATCAATATTTCTCCAAATCTGCACATTTTTGAGCTAAAGCCCTGAGGCACGTTGTTTTGTTTATCGCTGTCATGACGACAGCACGGAGTTTTTTATGAATGAAAGCGGCTGACGCGCATAATTCATATTAAAGGTATCGACTCATTTTTTTCATTTCATAACTCCTGACACAAATTAAGACATAACTGTCACTATGAGTTTCTCAGAATACAATAGTGGTCAAATACTGAAACTTGAGTATTATATCTTTTTAATTATGTATAGTTTGTCAAGGTATAACATAAAATCTGATAGTAATTTTGAATTAAATAAATAAATAACGCTTCAGTGCGCCGACGCACTGGCAACGCTTAACAGGTTAATTGCCTGTTTATATAGAGAAGTGACTGGTTTCAGAGTGGACGCTGATGTTTGTGACAAGAGCAGTGAGTGTTTTTCTCTGTTTCCTTTTTTTCCTTGATTAACTTTAGCTACAGATATAATTAGTAGCTACTGTGTACTGTCCCTTTAAGACCAGCTGCTGTCAGAGACGCGGATCTCACGTGACACGCGCCTCATTCTCTGACGAGTCACAAGTTCACAACGCTTCACGTTCATCATAAGACTACTCTTATGTTATGAAGATACTCAACAAAAAGACATTTTGGCCTAATTGTGTGTGTTATTGTTCGTTCAAGCTCGAAAGAGAACTGTATTCTGGCATGCTGTTTTGTGCGCACGCACGATATTAGTCTTTCTGTGTGTCACAGTCAGGACCTTCACAGGCAGTGCGTTCATTTTGGCATACATGTGTGTTGTTCGTTCTACAGCGAAAGATAACTACTGGCGCGCTGTCTGTACGATAGTGGCGCGCGTCTATCTGTGGGTCGTGTGTGTGTGTGTGTGTCAGGAGGACATTCACTGACAGCGCGTTCTTTTTTGTCTTATCGCGCATGAATGGTTTAAAAGCATTTGCATGAATAAGAGCGGGATCATGTAACACTAGCCAAAGGATGCCAAAAATTAACAGATGCTGCGTTAATAGCGCTTATTTGTTTATTAATATAAAATCGCAGCATTTGCGTCATATAATCGCGTAGGCTTGACATCGCGATTGCGATTGCGATTGCGATACGATTAATCGTGCAGCACTAGTAAATATGTATCACTAGTTTCTTTATCATCAATAAAACTGACCCAGTGACACAGAAAGAGGACAGTCATACAGGATTATAGATAAGGGTCAAGGGTCATCATTCACGATGACTTAGAAGCAAAATCAAAATCTGAATGTTTAAAAACAGCTTTAACAATCACGTATCACAGTGTTATATTATAATCTCTCACTTAATCATTTAAGTAGTTTCTTTTAGTTGTTCTAAAGTTGATAATGCAATCATGTCGCACACATTTGACTGTCTGTGTTTTACTTACAGGTTTTAGATGTTAGTCTGACCTTCTCTGGATCAGCTGATGGAGAATAAAGAGCCACTACAGACACAATCACATTCAACAGAATCAACAGACACAAACCCACAGTGATCATCACACACACATGTATTTGTGTAACTTTACAGAATGATCCAATCCTTCATCCAAAGTCAAACAAGGAAACCTTCCAGTTGAAACTGGATAAATATTCTGAATGTTCGGATCCAATCTGACCTCTGACCTGTAATGCCTGAATCATAATCATACACCTTTCGTTGGTCAGAGGAGAACTGAGCGACTGAGTCTGGTTTCTGCCAAGGTTTTCTTCTCCATTCTGTCATCGATGGAGTTTGAGTTCCTGCCACTGTCGCCTCTGGCTTGCTTAGTTGGAGACACTTAATATTCAACAATATTATAAATCTGCATTGACACCATTATATGAGTACTGAACTGAGCTGGACGATGACATAACTGTTTTCTCCAGAGCGGCTGTATAGATAAATGAACTAAAATAATAACTTTTTTACAACAGAAATGAATCAACACTGAACTTTCTTAAGCTGGACTATGACACTATTTTCTTCTAGATCTGTTGTACAGCCGAAACAAACTTTGTTGCCTTATGTTCCTGTTATCACTGTAAAGCTGCTTTGAAAATTTCTGTATTGTAAAAGGGTCATTCTATGGAAATGTCCATTTTTCTGTTCCTAGCCTTTACAGAAATATTACACTTAAAAAAATACTTTAGGGTTACAATTTCTTTACATTTTGAACAATTACACCACCTTGAGCCATCAATATGGCAATATTTGATTTTAATTAATTATATAGAGTTCCAAGCACCACAGAAGTGCTCGTCCCCACAGTCATGCACAGAGGGAAAATGCTTTATTTTGAGGTCAATAACAGGTTTTTACACCATTTAAAATACAATAATGTATACATAACTATCAAATATATTATGTAAATGATATAAAAAAACAAAATGCAGAATAAATATTATAAAATATATAATGAAAGTAGTGGTACCCTGGAGTTGTGTCACTGGTGTTACCATTAAACAAAAATCTCTTATTTTGATATAAAAATCACACTGATGACATCACTTGACTTCCTTCTTCCAATTTTCTGAATATCTATTCGAAAAGCCCATGGTAGATCCACTGTTTCTTTTCAGTTATCAGAAATCTTCTCATTTATGTCATGATTTCATATGAAGCTTTTAGTTGAATTCACTGGTATGACCTACTTTATTGTTAGGTAATTGTAAAAAAAAAACTAGAATACAAATGGATTAAACTACTTAATTTAGTTAGTATACCATGATTGACAACATGTGGTTTGATACCTTGCAGCAGCCATTTTGTAAAATGAAATTTTCATGAAAATTGTCACTGGTGTCACCTTTCTTATGGGTAACACCAGTGACTCCCATTTATAGATAAACTTTATTCAAAGCTATTAATTTAGATTATATGCCAAATGTAACAATTTAGTCTCATCTACTTAATTATAGTTGAAGAATAATGATCTTTGGTCTTATGCATGTCATTGGTGATTCATTGTGTCACTGGTTTCACTGTCCATATCTGAATGACAGCAGCTCAAGTTTAAAGAAAATTGCCTTCCTCAACATTCGCAGGATTGTTCAGCAGAGACTCAGAGTCATGCAAGACGCCTGGCTGTGCGCAAAAGCTGAGGAGATTCAATCCTACGCTGACAGTAATAACACCAAGTGCCTCTATTATGCACTCAAGCAGGTCTATGGTCCGCAACATTAAGGAACTTCATCTCTCCTGAACTTAGATGGAACAACACTCCTTACGGAGAAGGACAAAATACTTGAAAGGTGGGTCGAACACTACAGCGCGGTCCTTAATCGGCCATCATGCATAAATGAGGCAATTGCGAGATTGCCTCAAGTTGAAATAAACCAGTCCTTGGCTGTTCTACCATCCACTGAGGAAATCAGCAAAGCCATAACACTTCTCTCAGCAGGCAAAGCTCCAGGGTCCGATGCCATTCCAGCAGAAATCTACAAGGCTGGAGGGCCTCGCTTAGTCGAGAAACTGACCGACCTCTTCCAGGTTATGTGGAAATTAGAAGCCGTTCCCAAGGAGTTCAAGGATACTACTATAATCAATCTATATAAAAGGAAAGGCAATCGGCAGGACTGCGACAACCATAGAGGCATCTCCATACTATCAGTCGCTGGCAAAATCTTGGCAAGAATCCTTCTGAACCGCCTAATTGTCCATCTAGACCAGGGTTTGCTACCTGTGAGTCAGTGTGGTTTCAGAAAAGACCACGGAACCAC
This sequence comes from Rutilus rutilus, assembly GCF_951802725.1. Lineage (NCBI taxonomy): Eukaryota > Metazoa > Chordata > Actinopteri > Cypriniformes > Leuciscidae > Rutilus > Rutilus rutilus. Next base: position 40,431,084 of record NC_140216.1, on the reverse strand, counting down.
TGACATGGTATTTACTGCTCGGCAGTTACAGGAGAAATGCCAAGAACTAAATGTTGATCTATATATGGCTTTCATTGATCTAACAAAAGCATTCGACACAGTCAGCCGGGAAGGCCTATGGAAAATCATGGCCAAGTATGGGTGTCCAGACAAGTTCATTGGCATTGTGTGCAATCTCCATGATGGTATGATGGCCAGCGTCAGAGACCAGCAAGAACTCTCTGATCCGTTCCCAATCACAAACGGGGTGAAGCAAGGCTGCGTTTTAGCGCCAACGCTCTTCAGCACGGTGTTTTCTGCCATGCTGCAAAACTCATTCCAGAATTACAACACTGGGATTAACTTCATTTACCGTTTTGACGGTGGGCTATTCAATCTGCGGAGGATGCAAGCCAAAACTAGAGTGGAGGAAGTCACTGTTCGAGAACTTTTGTTTGCTGATGACTGTGCTCTGGCTGCTGGCTCAAATAAAGATCTACAGGACAGTATGGACCACCTCTCCTCAGCTTGCAACAACTTCGGCCTAACAATCAGCACAAAGAAGACTGAAGTCCTATACCAACCTGCTCCTGGGAAACCCTACACTTTGTGAATGGGAAAAAGCTTTCAGCCGCTGACAAGTTTATTTACCTTGGTAGTACACTGTCTCGTGCTGTGCACATAGATGATGAAGTTAACATCAGGATTGTCAAGGCCAGCGCAGCCTTTGGACTTCTACGTGACTCGGTATGGGAAAGGACTGGCATCAAACAGGAGACAAAACTGAAGGTCTACCGGGCTGTTGTCTTACCAACTCTTCTGTATGGGTGCGAAGCCTGGACAGTCTAAAAATTGAATCATATCCACTTGAGCTGTCTGAGGAAACTGCTGAGGATCAAGTGGCAAGACAGAATCCCTGACACGGAAGTCCTCAGCAAGGCAAATATCCCCAGCATCTACACCATGCTTGCGAAGGAACAGCTCAGATGGACTGGCCACGTGACCAGAATGCCCTACGTGAGACTTCAAAAACAAGTCTTCTTTGGCGAGCTGAAAAATGGCAAGCGAGCACAAGGTGGCCCCAAAAAGCGCTACAAGGACACCCTCAAAGCTTCCTTGAAGAGCTTTGGACTCGACCTGAAAAGCTGGGAATCCCTAGCACAGGACCGACCTGCCTGGAGAAGAAAAGTCCAGGACGGTGCAGTCCTCTGTGAGAGCAGGAGAAGCTCCTGTGCTATCTTGAAGAGGCAGCAGCGCAAATCTACCAAGGAAGGACATGTGGCTGCACCTCAGAGCTCTACATCCTCCCTGACCTGTCCAGTGTGCCACAGGGAATTCCGGGCTCGGATTGGCCTCTTCAGCCATCTGCGCACTCATCAAAATCCAACAAAATGACAAACGTGCCATGGTCATCATCATCTTTGATGGACGAACAAGAAGAAGAAGAAGAAGGTGTCACTGTCTTTTTTTTCTGTCACATTAAATACAATGTCACATGTGACATAATAATAATTTTACATCCATTTAATCCATTTAATTCTGCAACACTCAAAAGTTAAAGGGCACCTATTATGACTCTTTTCACAAGATGTAAATTAAGTCTCTGATGTCCCCAGCGTATGTATGTGACGTTTTAGCTCAAAATAAACAACAGATCATTTTTTACAGCATGTTTAAATTGTAATTTTTGGGGGCTCAGAAAAACGTGCTGTTTTAGTGTGTGCCCTTTAAATGCAAATTAACTGCTGCTGCACGACACAGGGGGCGGAGCTTCATGAACTCGCGCTACAGAGCCAGGACAATCTCATCTGATAATATCAGAACAGAAACTCTCAGTTGCGGTGTTCATTTCGACTCGGAGTCGGACATTAATGCCCACAGAGCCAGAGAATATATGCTGTATGGACATAGAACAGGTATAGTTCAGTTTAATTATGGTTATAACTTATTTGTCATCTGCTTTTATCCACTAATACAAGCCTGCTGTAGCAAAACCCGTCCGAATTTATGACCAAAATATACTGACGAGTTCAGTGAAGTTTATTGTACATCACACAAAAGATGAGCGTTAGTTTTACTCCAGAGAATCTCTGTAAGAGCTGAATAAACATAGTATAAGAAGTGCGCATTAAAGTCTTATCCATAAACTCTCTCTCTCTCTCCCTTTCATTATCAACAACATACACAGCGAAGTGCACAAAACACTGATTACAACTAACAGTAAACAAATATACACACCTTTTCAGTGGGTGCTAAATAAACTGTTAAACCTTATATCTGTAAAATGACTCGAAGAGCTGTCATAAAGAGCGCGCTCGCACTTTCATTTCTTCCGTGTCCAGTCACGTTAGGCCTGTTGCTCCGGAGAGTGTAAGCTTGATCACAAACAGTACAGATCCATCCTTGAGTAACAACGGGAGTAAATGAAGACTGCTATGTTCATTCTTACATCCATCAACAACACACCTCAATCGCTTAGGAGACATTGTGATGTCGTGTGTCGTTCTCTCCCAATCAATGATGAACTGAGTCAGACCAGACCAATTCAGCACGGATCATTTAATCCAATTTTTATGCTCATAAGGAGTTATTAAACAAGGAAAAGAATCCAGGTCGTATTGGTTTAACTAAGCACATTTCCATCTAAGTGCTGAATAACACAAAATATCGATATAACAGATAATGCCCTATGAATTTTTGTGTTATAAATATTTGAAAAATATAAGACGAATGTATTTTTTGCCATTTCTAAAAAAATGTGTCAGGTTTGTTGGTAGGCCTATAAGCTTCTCCTTTCAGAATTAATAAGTGTTCCGATTTTTTACTTAACCTGTTAACCGTTGCCAATGCGCCCACGCACTGAAGCGTTTTTTTATTTATTTAGTTCAAAGTTACTATCAGATTTAATGTTATACCCTGACATGACAAACTATACATCATTAAAAGGATATGAGACTCAAGTTTCAGTATTTGACCACTGTTGTATTCTGAGAAACTCATAGTGACAGTTATGTCTTAATATGTGTCAGGAGTTATGAAATGAAAAAATGAGTCCATACCTTTAATATGAATTATGCACGTCAGCCGCTCCCATTCATAAAAAAAAACTCTGTGCTGTCGTCATGACAGCGATACACAAAACAACGTCCCTCAGGGCTTTAGCTCAAAAATGTGCAGATTAGTCTTAGAAATGGCGCTATATGCACTCGCCATACACGCGTCTTGAGTGCATTCACACCGCGAGCAGGAGCAGCGCGTGAGCGTCAAGCAGGAGTGTCGCGTGCAGTAGTGAAACGGAGGGTTTCGACGCCGAGTCTATTTTTGCTGCGCTGCTCACGCTCAATTAAAGTGAAAGCACACTTTTGATGGACAAAATAAATATCACACAAAAAGTACCTAAGATGCACATCATTTGCATGTATAGTGTGTTTTAACAAGAACTGGAGTAGGCTAAGTCAGAAAAGAAAATGAAGACTCAAAAATATTTATAGAAAATTTACCCATTTAAACTTGTTTTTATTAATCAGTTTGGGTAAAAGTGGTGTTTTATAAAAAAAAATATATAGACTAAAGAAAATAAATATTTGTGTGTGCTGTAAAGTGGTTAGAAAAAATGAAATCAGAATCGGCTAAAATCTGTATCAGCAGGGGCAAGTTCAAGTTCAAAACGGTGCACAACGTTTTGCTACGGTTTCCGGGTTGAGCGTCATGTTTCCTGGAAACGGCGTGCACCGGTGTGCTACGGGGTTTGAGATACGTTTTCTCTTGTTTGGTGGGTGTGTCAGAACTGCAGTCCAATCAGCAGCAACATGTATATAAAGCATGCGGTATTAAAGTGAACTCGCACAATGGGTTCAAGGAAAGTAATTTACAAATGTGTTCGATGCAGCTCGGTATACGCAACAACTGAGGATATTAGAAGACATGTTTGTTGTAAGTTTTATTGTAAAAATATAGGATATCAACATAATGATGTAGTTGTTTATATTTTTAGCTTCATTGCAAGTGTATGACATTTGGTATAGAAATAAACAATGGTAATTAAGTGCTTTTCCTAAAAATGAGAAAGAAAATACAGGGTATTAAAACAGTATGAACTACAAATAAAGTCAGTATGTGAGGCTAAATAGATGTGTTTTAGTCTGAATTAGGTAAGATGTGTGCTTCCATTTCAGTTTCAGCAATCCCTTCACTCGATTGGGATGTTCTCTTTTGTTCTGGGCGACAAGTTCAGTAACTGTAACATCGGCATATTTTGTAGTATTACAGTTTTTCTCGATTGCTTAAACACATTTCTTGAAACTATGCCTCGTATTCTCAAAACTATAAACACAAATCCATAAAGTCTCACCCAATTCCCCAAACATCCTATTTTCAGGTCAAAATGAAGCTCTACACTCAAAACCATTCACTCTTGCTGAAAAACCAAACTTTGCCCTCAAACAGGACACACAAGCCCTCAGAATCACACACACTACAACATAGTCTAGCACACTGGTGCAATAAATTCAAAACAACATTTCCAAAACTGGTAAGTTATGTTGCTTGTGGTTCCCCCATCACAAACCTTTTCACATGATGAACACAAAAGACACAACCAGTGGATACATTGGCACATTTTTATTCATACACAGAAAACACACATACACACAATTTTTTTTTTTTTACTGTTTTACTCTTTTTTTTTTTTTTACTCTCTCCTCTAATTTTTTTTTTATACATTTACTTACAGTAAGATGTGTGTGACCATCATATGACAGTAAAAGAGCACACACAAACCATATTCTAATATGGAATTCGAATTTTATTGGAATGGTAAAGAGTGTTGGTCGTGACAGGAGGGCCTCCACTCAAGGATACAATATGACTGACACGTCTAAGAATGTTCCACATATGGTTGAAATTAGGGATGCACCCAGGGGCGGATTAAGGTGGTCAGGGGCCCCTAGGCTGCTCTTTGTGTGAGGCCCCCCCACTAAAAATGTATTTAGTGCCATACATGGCCATACGCAACTACAGTGAACTGGCATACACACACATTGAGACAGCCAACACTACAGTGTTTTCTTTACATTCCTTCAAGTGGTGGACCACAACAGTAAGACAATTACCACCACACCACGTAGGTAAAATGAAAAATTTAACATTACAAACAAACCACAAATACAAACAAGGCCCAGTGCTTAGAATCAACCATTTAATTATGATCAAGAAACACTGGCAGTACAACCAAAACTAACATAATAAACAGAGGTGTAATTGTTAGAGGTTTTTTGTTTGCGCCAGGCACGGCGTTATGGGTGGGCCTGACGGGCTTAGGCCCACCCACTTTTCAACAGGCCCATCCAAAAATTTCCTTCAAAAAAAAAAAAACTTTAAATAGGCTATATTCTAATTTTGGCAGAAATTATAAAAATCGACAAAAGCTCATAATTTGTGCTAAAATAGTGTAAATATTTAGTTTTAAAAACAATTTTAAAAAGCTGGTTATGTCTATTTTGATGTTTCTGCGCAAGTTCGGCAGACAGTGAGGTTCGGGTTTGTTCCGATCAGAGCTCTTGAGCGGAGAGCGCATTTCTGAATATCCCGCTCCGCTCGCTCATTCCGCAGGGTCGCTCGCTCAACCCAGAATGGCCTGAGACTGGTTCGAAAATATGTGGAATAAGGGCTGCCTCAGACTAAATTTTTTTCTAGTCGACTAGAAGTTGTTCATTTAAGCCTTCGTGGAAAATTCGCCCCTTTATATTAATTTAATTACTTAGGCTATAATGAGCGTTTACGTAGGCCTAATATATAGCTGCACTCAAGCGCACAACCGCATGCATAAAGCTTGCCACAAAGAACCGGTAAAAGTAATGATTATGAATGTGTCTAAAATAGCAAGGAGACATTTAATTATTTATTAATAAACTGGTGTTTTCTGTGTCGCTGCAAAGATGAAGTTGACGATGCGGTCTCGCCATGAACGCCAGAGAGAAAGGCACATTTCATATGGATTACATATTCAGAGAGTAGCCTAATTGTTTTGAATATTTTTGTTTAAAAGTAGACATTTCAAGCTTTCTATAATAGATAGCCTATATTTCTCAAATCTGTGAGGCACAAGCTGAGTTTCGGCGCCCTCCAGTTCACGTGCAATGCAAGTGATCGTGTGTCGGCGCCTTATTACATTGTCTGTTATATATTTGCTTCTTATTTATTAAATACAGGCAATTGGATGATAAAACATTGATCAAAATTAAGATACAATTTATACAAAACGAAAATCTTTTAAAAAAGAGACTACAAAACAAAACTTAATGAAGTGGTCAAAATGTTTTACCCATGTCTCCAGACATATTGGGCATCTCATGATGTATCATATCTCTCTCATGCTGCATGCTCACTTTCATACAGAAGAGGATTAGGGCCAAGCAATAATAAAAAAATAAAACCATCTCGAGATTAAAGTCATAATGCGAGATTAAACTCGTTAAATTTCGAGAAAAAAAGTCGAAATACAATCTTTAGAATAAACTCATTAAATGTCGAGAATAAAGTCGTTGTGTTTCGAAAAAAAAATCTTTAAATTTCGAGAGAAAAAAAACTCGAAATACAATCTTGAGAATAAACTCATTAAATTTCGAGAATAAAGTGGTTGTGTTTCGAGAAAAAAAGTCGAAATGAAATGTAGAGAATAACGCATTCGATCAGTGTTCATTGCATAGCCTACTGATAGAGGACATGGAAGAGTTGGATCACTTAGTCAAGCTATATTTTAGACTTTCTTTCAGTAACAAAGCCGTCTAGGTCGGCTAGAGGAGGAGCTGTACTTTCATGGAATAATGTCCACTTTAATGCACCCTATAGGCGGGTGAGAAACAGCGCCATGAATTATGCAGAAAATGCAAGACTGCTCTTTGCGCATTGTGTAATGTGTCAAGTTCAAAGCTTCATAAAACAATAATTCCACAGTAAAGACTGCTTAAAATTTGGATTTCGTTAGACAACAGCTCTTCTATAATGGGATAATGTCCACTTTAACGCACCCTCTGATGCGGCCTAGAAAATGCACAACTATAGGGATGATGGCGCAATAAGGCGACTCTGAATTTGTTTGTCCCATTTAAAACTTTAACGGTCCATAAAAAAAAAAAATAAAAAAAAAAACGGTAGCCTACAGAAATTTGTGCCAATATTTCGGTTTCCACTAGATCAATATGCTCTATTACTCCCTTTAGTCGGATTTAACGCGCCCTTACATATGGCTGAGAAATGCAGAATTTCTTCATTCATTTCTAACAGAGCTTGGTGCGAGCAATGCCATACACACAGGGTGCTTAAGGAAGCGTCACGTCATTTAAAGGGAGGTCCGCGCGTCAATAAGTAGCCTAACAAACGAATAAGTAACTGGATTCAGCCTCGTATGCAATGAACTCTGGTCGAATGCGTTATTCTCTACATTTCATTTCGACTTTTTTTCTCGAAACACAACGACTTTATTCTCGAAATGTAATGAGTTTATTCTCAAGATTGTATTTCGACTTTTTTCTCGAAATTTAACGACTTTAATCTTGCATTATAAAGACTTTAATCTCGAGATGGTTTTATTTTTTTATTATTGCTTGGCCCTAATACTCTTCCGTACTTTCATAATCAACATTAATTAAATTAAAAAACAATGACGTCACATATTTTCCAACCCAGCCCTCACCCCTGTTGCAACAGTCGTTGTTTAGGTATAGGCTACCTTAAACGCGCACCTACAGTCTCGGAGTCATCGCTGCAACCAGGAGATGAAGGAGAGCTTAGATCCACATCACCTAGCACATCTTCGTCTCTGCCACCCCAGGGTGCTAGCGCGGCAAGCGCCGTTGCTAGGAGGGCACCAGCGCCTCTGCCTCGCGAGTGGATGAAAGCCCTGAAGACGCCTAGCAATGGTGTACCTTTAGTGGTTGTATACCTTTAGTTAAGTTAAGAGTCTTCGTAGCGCGCTAAGAGACAACATTATCAGGAAACGCAGCCCAGGTATGATGCGTAATGGAGATTCAAAGCGCTCTTCTTTGGTCAGAACCATGGAGAGCGATCGCGGATAGGTCCGTCCTATGCACCGAACTTTTTTACAATGCAACAAAATATTTAAAGAGCATCAAGCTATTATGTATACTCACAGATAATTTAACAGTATATTAGTAATTTTTATTAGGTTAAACAATGATTGGATAACATTTTTAATTTAACGTTCACAATTGGTCTGGCCCATCCAAACTGGAATCCTGGCGCCGTTCCCTGCCTGGTTCGCGCTTAAGTAAATATATAAAAAAAATTGTCTGGCCAATCCGAGGCCCCCTGCACACGTGGGGCCCCTAGGCTGCAGCCTAGGCAAGCCTGTGCATTAATCCGCGCCAGGATGCACCGATCCACATTTTTTCACTTCCGATCCGATCCCGATACCTGAATTTGGATATCGGCCGATACCGATACTATTCCGATACCAGAGCTGTGTTTGATTTAATATTATTATTATCATTATTGTTTATTTTATATGATGCTGAAATAAACTTCTCTCAACAGGCAAGTATGAATGATATGTTATGTACGTATGTATGCATGTATGTCCCAAAAGGCAACTTGAGGTAAGTATAAGGTCAGAAAAGGAAGTCAGAAAAACAGGAAATCCTGTTAACAGAAAAAAATCCCATTCTGAAAACAAATATGCAACTGTAAGGGTTTCAAATTGATTGTCATGTCAATATTTATTACATTCCCAAAATGTCAAATACTTGCGTCTTGAAATATAAGAAAAGTGCAAGTGTAAACATCTTACACACACACTATCTGAAGGGTGATCCTCGCTCCGATGCGGTAACTCTCTCGATGAATGCTCGATCAGCATCAGCATCGTGCAAACAGACAAGCGAATTTCGCCTCAGACGCGCGTCGATTTCGCTTCAAACTTTTGGTTTTTACGCACGTAAGTTTTTCTCTGGTCGCGCGAATGGATTCAAAATATTCAAGCGTCCATCGAGACGCGGTAGACGCGAATTTGACGCGCTATTCGCGTTTGGTGTGAACGCACAGTAACGTGGTGCTTTTTTAAATGTTTGATTGCGTTCGTTGTGTTGTACGACGCGAGGGAGCTTTAAAGGGCTCTGAATTACAGCTTTGCAAACATTGCATTTTGCTGTCTTGCTCTGCGGTGTTTCCAGTGTGAAGTATTTCCACACAGCGGACGTTGTTGCTAGCCGCAACACGTGGAATGGATTTCCTGAGCGGGAGCGTGTCTCATAACTCTGTGTCTCATTGAGCCGCGCCTCCGTTCAGGAAATCCATTCCTCAGTTTGCAGCCAGCTAGCAGACTCGCCGGCGGAATCACTTTTGGACTTTGGAGTCATTTCAGCAGACGTTAAAGCGAGCGCAGACATGACTCATGGATATCGGATATTTCAGCAGGTTGGATCGGGAAAATCCGATACGTGAATTACGCTGGTATCGGGTCCCGATACCGATACTGGATCGGATCGGCCCCATCCCTAGTTGAAATACCATAATTTGCCTAGAAAGATAACATTCTGGGAGTCAAGACTATAAAGGAGAAAGGATGCCTTCACTGTCACACTCTGCAGCCGCTCTGTGTGACTGTACGACTGCTGGCCTTTTCTTGCAAGAAAATAAACCTCATCAAAGACTATTGGAAATGTTTGTCTCTTATTCAGTGATAGAATTTTGTTTTCCACCACACCTCCCTGAAGGTTCTCGAGGCGACGGTAAAGCGACTCAAATTTGGCCTTACTCGTAGGCCAGCCTCCCTCATAGTCATACCATTGACAAAGACATGGGCAACTAGAGTGGCTTGAATTTCATCTGAGACGGCTTGTCTTCTTGTCCTTGCCCTTCCTCCTCCTCATTCTTATCCCTCTTCCTTCATGTCTTTCTGGATCCATTGTTCCAAAACACAATAAACTGATTTGGGCCCTTTTATATATCTATTGAAGGATCTGGTTGATGTGTGTTAAATTTTGACTCTTAGTGTTTCCACCTGGGTATTTGTGTGCTAACTGAGCTGAAGCTGTGCTGACTTGAGTGAACAATATTGAATGCTAGTGCTTTCTAAATGACAACATGGTCTAAGCAATGAGAAATGAAGGGATTTGTGTGTAGAGTTTTGCAGTGACAGTTCAACAAATCTGACTCATGTGTCAAAACAGGGAATAGTGTTTATAGTTTAGTGAAATGGGTGTGCTTTTTGATAAATGGCGTTATGGTTTTGAAATTTTAGTTCAAAAGCCTGGTTATAGTGTTTAAGCAATCGAGAAAAACTGTAAACATTAGCCTAATATTTATACCGACTTCATCAGGCTCCAAAAATTCTTCATAAAGAACACAAAGAATGGCCTTCTCAGCTGCCATAGTTGCAACTCTTGCGTCATCAGAACAGTGTGTTTAACGCCGTTTCTGTTTAAAAAACGTTGTGCAACGTTTTGTCGGGGCTGAATGCATGAATTTAACTTCCTAAATTGAATAAAAAAAAAAGTAATTTCTTTGTTTTGATTTAGCCAGTACAATTGTGGCATTTCCAGTCATCATCCCCAGTAATGGCAGTTTGCGGTATCTTCACACAGTTAGGATGATACCACCCCTTGCACAAAGAACATTCAACCATTACTTCACTGCAGTGTGCAGTCCTGCATATGCAGTACACATTCACATGTGTTTGTCCTGAATTTGCAGCACCAACTCTTGGCTCTGTTTTAAAATGGATTTGGCCTTTCCTGAAGGAAGTTAGAAGTTCTGTCCTCAACCGGCCCTCGTGGAACTTGCAGTTTTCTGGCCTCAGGTTGCAGCACAATGCAAATGCAAAAGCAATTGCAAACAGACCACAGTTACTACAATTCGACTGATGTTGGACAGCAGGATAAATAACCATAAATTGGTCTTCCTTTGGCCTAAGTAACCATGACAACATTTGTTTGTCTTTGTTGTTCAGCACTGTCGAAAGACTATCATAAATGCAAACATGATTGTTCCGGCAAAACAGGTTGCTAGCAGTTACCCAATGGTTGTCCCCAGTGTGTAAAATTTGTACAAATGGGCTGCTTGGAGTACCCACAATCCCTCCATTATGTAAAACACAAAATAAAACACTTGACTGAAAGCCATGAATGTGAGGGTACTCACTTGCAAGTATGATGCGAAATCTATCTCATCACAGCTAAGCCAGTGGTACGGATGAAGAACAGCAGTCATTTTGCTACGTTTTGGGACCTGTGGAGGCCTTTGTAGTCTTGCTGCTGATTTTTTTTGTGAGGGGTCTGCTCCTTGCCAGCATGGTCCATAGTTCTTATTTACAGACGTTGTTGTACTCCCTGGTTTTTTTGGGATGTCAGTGCTCCTTAAAGGTTCCTGTGGAACAGATATGTGTTTTTTCAAAGTGTGATAGATAGATAGATAGATAGATAGATAGATAGATAGATAGATAGATAGATAGATAGATAGATAGATAGATAGATAGATAGATAGATCAATTATTCACCTTAAAAAAGTGTTAATTCTCATTGAAGTCATACCTTATCTGACTTGGGTCCAGTCGAGCTGGTGTCTGCCACTGTCTCCGGTCCCTCCAAACCCGTTTTGCATCCTTTGACTGGAGCCTAAACCATTCACATCACAAACAGGAAGATTTAGCTCACTGGATACACTGTAAAAACTCTTTACACCATGACCTTCAGTATGACATTGAAGTCAAACCTTATCTGACTTGGGTCCAGTCGAGCTGGTGTCTGACACTGTCTTCGGTCCCTCCAAACCCGTTTTGCGTCCTTTGACTGGAGCCTAAACCATTCACATCACATACCGGAAGATTTAGCTCACTGGATACACTGGAAAAACTCTTTACACCATGACCTTCAGTATGACATTGAAGTCATACCTTATCTGACTTAGGTCCAGTCGAGCTGGTGTCTGACACTGTCTCCGGTCCCTCCAAACCCGTTTTGCGTCCTTTGACTGGAGCCTAAACCATTCACATCACATACAGGAAGATATATTTCTCACATCACATACACTAAAATTTGATTTGTGGCTTCAAAAATCATTAATTTATTAGTGCATTTATATTTCAAATCTGGATTCGGAATATTATTAAATAAATAGGAATACATTTTAAATGTTATAACGTATAATATAAACAGTAGCCATGTTTTTATTTAAAATTGTAAGGAACAATGAAGTGTGATAATATTTTATATGATACTCCAATACCACTTTGGTTGTCTTGAATGGGAAACCCTTCTTTATTGGCGACACATAGATGCCTTTCTTGGAAGGCTTCCTTTCTCTCCAGCGTTCAACATTTATCCTGTATGTCTTAAATAAAGCAGATTCATTGGAAGGATTACTTAAGAAATAAGTAAGTGCAGGTAAGTACTTATACTTAAGGTACAAATTTCAATAAACGTACTTTTCTCTTGCATTTGAGTCAGAGAACTCCATTAAGAGAGCAAATGAGTCTTTTGATAAATCTGCACAAAGTCATCAAGCCTTGTGAGACGACGTCTCTGGAATCGAATTTTTTTCAGATCCCATTGGCTTTTCTCCATTATACCCTGTGTCTTGTTGTCCTCAGTGTAGTTCTACATTATTGGATAAAATAATTACTGAGAGTGCACATATTATGCACGTCATTTTGGACAAGATATGTATTCACTGTGTAAGATATTATCAAACATGTACCTGTGTGCCTGACTGATTGCAACGCATAAAAATCTTGGACAAATGTTTGTAGGCTGGTCCTTTTCCATGGCAGCCAAGATCACCTACAGTGAGGAAAATAAGTATTTGAACACCCTGCTATTTTGCAAGTTCTCCCACTTGGAAATCATGGAGGGGTCTGAAATTTTCATCGTAGGTGCATGTCCACTGTGAGAGACATAATCTAAAAAAAAAAATCCAGAAATCACAATATATGATTTTTTAACTATTTATTTGTATGATACAGCTGCAAATAAGTATTTGAACACCTGTCTATCAGCTAGAATTCTGACCCTCAAAGACCTGTTAGTCTGCCTTTAAAATGTCCACCTCCACTCCATTTATTATCCTAAATTAGATGCACCTGTTTGAGGTCGTTAGCTGCATAAAGACACCTGTCCACCCCATACAATCAGTAAGAATCCAACTACTAACATGGCCAAGACCAAAGAGCTGTCCAAAGACACTAGAGACAAAATTGTACACCTCCACAAGGCTGGAAAGGGCTACGGGGAAATTGCCAAGCAGCTTGGTGAAAAAAAGTCCACTGTTGGAGCAATCATTAGAAAATGGAAGAAGCTAAACATGACTGTCAATCTCCCTCGGACTGGGGCTCCATGCAAGATCTCACCTCGTGGGGTCTCAATGATCCTAAGAAAGGTGAGAAATCAGCCCAGAACTACACGGAAGGAGCTGGTCAATGACCTGAAAAGAGCTGGGACCACCGTTTCCAAGGTTACTGTTGGTAAATACACTAAGACATCATGGTTTGAAATCATGCATGGCACAGATGGTTCCCCTGCTTAAACCAGCACATGTCAAGGCCCGTCTTAAGTTTGCCAATGACCATTTGGATGATCCAGAGGAGTCATGGGAGAAAGTCATGTGGTCAGATGAGACCAAAATAGAACTTTTTGGTCATAATTCCATTAAACGTGTTTGGAGGAAGAAGAATGATGAGTACCATCCCAAGAACACCATCCCTACTGTGAAGCATGGGGGTGGTAGCATCATGCTTTGGGGGTGTTTTTCTGCACATGGGACAAGGCGACTGCACTGTATTAAGGAGAGGATGACCGGGGCCATGTATTGCGAGATTTTGGGGAACAACCTCCTTCCCTCAGTTGGAGCATTGAAGATGGGTCGAGGCTGGGTCTTCCAACATGACAATGACCCGAAGCACACAGCCAGGATAACCAAGGAGTGGCTCTGTAAGAAGCATATCAAGGTTCCGGCGTGGCCTAGCCAGTCTCCAGACCTAAACCCAATAGAGAATCTTTGGAGGGAGCTCAAACTCCGTGTTTCTCAGCGACAGCCCAGAAACCTGACTGATCTAGAGAAGATCTGTGTGGAGGAGTGGGCCAAAATCCCTCCTGCAGTGTGTGCAAACCTGGTGAAAAACTACAGGAAACGTTTGACCTCTGTAATTGCAAACAAAGGCTACTGTACCAAATATTAACATTGATTTTCTCAGGTGTTCAAATACTTATTTGCAGCTGTATCATACAAATAAATAGTTAAAAAATCATACATTGTGATTTCTGGATTTTTTTTTTAGATTACGTCTCTCACAGTGGACATGCACCTACGATGACAATTTCAGACCCCTCCATGATTTCTAAGTGGGAGAACTTGCAAAATAGCAGGGTGTTCAAATACTTATTTTCCTCACTGTATATTAAAGTAACTAATTTAGACCTTAAATTGTATTATGATGAATACCCACAACATATTTACCACAGTGAAAACAAATTAATGGATCAAATTATGCCATATCATATTTTATTTCACTACAATGAGGTAATTATATGTCGATTTAAGATGATATTTATTTTAAAGTTATGGCTGTAACAATGTCAAATATTTGCCATTGTTCAAACCCCACAACCTCACCCCAAGCAATCCTCAAAAATAAGTTGTCACTTACCCAGCATGAGACCAGACCACAAAACTGCCTGAGGTAGGAAATATTTGACAAGGTTAGGCATTGGTGAATGATACTCATTTGGCTCCCCCTTTTCATCTACAGGTGCGTTTGCCACTATTTCCGCAAAATTACTTTGAAATGTTGTGGGTCCCATGGTGATCTGCAAATGAACAGATACTTTAAGTTTGTATTTAAGTAAACAAACATCTGGATTATTAAGTGTGGTTCCATAAAAGGAGGGAAAGATATACTGTATCAGTACTTGATGCGATTTGAAATCATGAGTGACGATTTTTGAGGCCCATATGTCATCACTTAAAGCCGATGCTACATGACACTTCATGCTGTGTCACTCAAATTAGCAACAGTGCCCTAACATAATTGCAGCGTCAAGCTAGCATCATACACCATGATATAAGTATGTTATAACTACATTAAAGTTAACCAGAAACATACAGCTGTACTCTGCACAAATCAGACAAACCTCAAAGTCATTTTCTGCATTTTCTGCATGGTCACTGCTTTCATAAAAGCCAATTGTTTGCAACCTGTTCTGAAGGTTTTGGAAGTGTTTTTCCACGTTGTCACCACACTGAGGACTTGAGAACACGACTGCCATGCTTTTAATGATGTCATCCATTTCCATCAGTGTGGCAGCACTTGTCAGGAGGCCAAAAAGATGCATGGACAGCCTGTAGTGTTTGGGGGAACTGACAAACACAATAAATGTAAGTTTAACATGTATTACAGACAAAAACCATGAATACCTCTCAGAAGAAAACAAAAGTTGATAAATTGTCATGCGTACATTTAATATGTTAAAATTGTCTTAGAGTTTTTGGTTCTCTTTGTAACGTAAAGTAACATTACAGACCTTCAATACACAGGCGGAAGTAATTGTAGCTATGTTGTAACATGCATAATTTTTTACACATAAAAAGGTGCTGATTTCCCTCGTGCTTTTTGCACAATGCTTCCTGTGGCGTCAATATACACAATATCATCCCTGCATCGTTGATGGAACAGTCTGATTGTGTTTTTGGACCACAACATGACTCCTTTGGGGTGCAAGAGCACCTTTTGGAGAACTTCATTGTCTTCATCTGTTTTGTCCTCCACCATTTTGAGAAGATTTAGTATTTCGTTGTCATGCCCTCTGCATTTCTTTCGTGTCATGTAGGCTATGTTTTTGAGGACTGCAGCTGTAGGTGCCTGGTCTCTGCATCCTGATTCAAAGACTTCAGGTTGGATTTTGTCCAGACACTGCAAATGTAAGGCCCTTGGAAGCACTGATTCAAGTTGTTTTCCAAAAATGTCTTTCTTCTTTTTAATTCTTCCATACTGTGACAGACCTCCTCTCCCTGAAAGGTCACCCAGGCCTTGAGCGTACTCTCCTCCCTCACAGTGACCTCTACACAAACTGGGCAATCTGAAAATGTGTAGTATCCCAGGCAATTAAATAAAGGCCCGTTTCTTTTGGACATTTTATTCTTCACGGTGTGCCTTTTAAAAGCAATGCTGCAGTCTGGATGGACAGATTGTACTCCTTTTGAGATTATATTTGTCCACTGCAGATCTTTAAACTCGTGTCCAACCGGGTCGTTTTCTCAGGTCGCTCCACTCCTTAGTGTCCAAAAAAAAAAACATGGGCCTGTCGGCAGCTTATTCCGAAAAAAGAGGCTATCTGGACCACTATTTTCAGAAGATGATTGTGATGCTTGGCTGGAATCTTGTCTCTCAGTGAGCTAAATGAAAGAAAAAAGTTGTTAAATATATTAACTGTAGTTCAGTGTAAATACTGTTTTCCAGCAAGTCCTACGAATGAAGGAACTTCATATTGATGTAGAACATAGTTAAAATTGTAACTTTTTTTGGTAAACATCATTAAATCATGTTGATTTAGTTGTATGTGTCATGATCCGGGTTCCTCTCTTCTCTGTCTCCCTCTTGTGGCCACACTTCACTCTCATTCACTACACCATCACTTTAGCCTCATCAGTTTCAGCTGTTCCCATTTACCTTAACCGCTCTATCCCCTCACCTGTTTCTCCTTTTCCCCTGATGCTTCCTACTATTTCTAACCCTCTCTTTCTCTGTTTCTTTGTCAGTTTATTCCAAGCCATCAATGCAGATGTCGCTTCTCTTATCTCTCCTGTCGAATCGAATCGAATCGAGTCCTGTCCTGTCCTGTCCTGTCCTGTCCTGTCCTGTCCTGTCCTGTCCTGTGTGATTCATGTGGAAGCCTCTCCTCGAGCCGGAATATTTACCCTTTCTCTTACACGCTCACTGAACTCTGCCCTGCTAATTCAGACACTGAGTTCCTGCCCAGACGCGGTGTCCAGTCTACGGTACTCTCTCTCTGTGGGCTTCGCCTCTCACTGCAGTCTCCACTGGGACCCCAACTTCGCCTAACGCATTGCTGCGCATCAAGAGTTCCAGCAATAAGTTATTTGCTACCTGTAGTTTATGTTCTATTTCTACGAGCGAAGTTTTCTGTTTGACTGTTACCCGAGAATCCTGAGAAGATTTTTGTTCCTTATTGATTCAGTGATTCGCTTCTCATTTTCATTAAAGACTGTATTATTGTGAATCTTGCTTTTTGGTCCTCTATCTCTCACACCCATAACAGTATGTTAGTACATGAACCACATTTTTTGGGTGTTTTCAAATTACAAAAACACACTTCATACTTTCAATAAATATATTTAGTAATGCTTTTTGTTTTGTGGTTTTAGTGTTATTACATGGAATTAAGTGTCTTTATGAGAGATAAAACACTTTTTATAGTGTTTTATGTTGTTTAAAGAACAACTGATTCTGTGTGTGTTTCTTTCAGAACTGTTTTCGTTATCAGGACAAGTTCAGACTTGAATTCTACAGTTTGCTAAAAACATAGCAAATATAATTAATGTTTTTGCATTTGCTATAATAGCAAAATAAAAAAATATCCGACAGCTTTCCAATACTTTCCAACGGAGGAAAAAAATACAAAGAGAGATTGATTACCTTGGTCAGAAGAAAGAAAGATGTCAAATTTGCCATCACACCCTTAAGCCCTATATTACAAACACCCTTACTGCAGCATTCATTTCTTATCTTTTTCAGGTAATTAATAGCCAAGGTAATATAACACAAAGTAAAGCGTTTTAAATGTGAATTACAGATTTTAAAAATGAAAATATAAAAAACTTTATTTTATAAGATTTCTGGTGTTCATAACTGTGGAAAAGCATCATCACAGTACATTAAATTGGCCATTATTGCAAAGCTTATTCTGTGATGTGTAGCTTCTAACAAGTTCTATGATTTTACTATTTGTGTTGCTTTTAGATGGTACTTGGCTGGCCAGAGTATACTTCTGGATGGTTAAAAGGTTAAGTTTTAAATGATCACACAAATGACAACATTCTTATTCACCAGGTGAAAACTCCCTGCATATCAAAGTTGATGAGTTGCTTAAAAAAGGCTTTACCTTGGATGAAGAAGACTCAACCTCCACAAGGTCCTTGGCCTCATAGTCAATGTTGGTGTCAAGTGCAGCATCAGAACTTCCCAGAGGAGAACACTTAGATGCACAGTGGATAGAAATGAGTAAACATTGTTGACTTCCCAGAGGAGAACACTTATGCACAGTGGATAGAAATGAGTAAACATTGTTGACTTCCCAGAGGAGAACACTTAGATGCACAGTGAATAGAAATGAGTAAACATTGTTGGACCACAACAGTGTGCGATCGACCAATGTTAAAGGAATTGCATTGTCATATTGTGTTCTTAAGTCTCACACATCAAAATGCTACAATTTTGATGTCTGAAAATAATAAACCTAAAATTATAAAAATATTAAAACCAAAAAAGAAACAACAAGGAAAAACATAGGGACAATTATTTGCTGAAAATGGACTGAATCTACAATTTTAGGTGCATTTAACAAAGCAACAACCTTGGGCGACAGAGACTCTGCCTCCAGCACATCTCTGCTCTCAGACTCTCTGTTGCTTTCCAGAGTTATGAAAGGACTGCAGGGTAGAAGGCTTAGATATACAGAGGAAACACAAAAAACATCAAAAGTTATTAGGGCACAACACCCGACATGCACAGAAAACTTTTAAGTAGAATTTAAGTAGTATAATATAATATAATATAATATAATATAATATAATATAATATAATATAATATAATATAACTCTGCATTACAACAACAACCTTGGGGGTCGGAGACTCTGCCTCCAACACATCTCTCTTATCTGCACTGCCTTCAGGAGGCTCCTTATACAATGGGCAAGTTCAACCAGAGACAAACAATTATTTTATTTTTTATTTATAACAATTTTTATTTACAACATTTTTGTTATTGTTGACAAATTACATTATCATTTATATTTTGGTAACAATATTAAATTCAAGTGTGCAAAAAAAATTGTTCCTTAGTCGTATCCTGTTTGATAATGAATTTGGAAACCTGCAGAGACGTGCAAATTGTTGCCCAGGTGCCATCAGAATGATACGCACTTTCTTCCATAGCACAGCCGTGTATAACGTTCTGTATGTCTTGCAAAGTGAGCGTAATTTTGCGACTCTGTGTAGAGAAAAGTAAACAAAAAATGTTTTAATTCCTAATTTTTTTTAATAAATAAAAAAATATTTATTGCCAATTCAAATGTCAAATAGTAATATAACTACCGAATAGCCTATGATGAAAATGTTACGTACCTTCCCAAACTGTTTAAAACAGTATCTTCTGAAATGTACAATAATGAAATATTTATTGTAAACAATGGCAACATTAAAACAATAGTTAATGAAGAAATATCTATCAAAGTAGCTGCAGTTAAAGCATCAATTAATTATATAAAAAGGTTACCAACTTACCGCTCTTTTTGTCACCTCATGATGCTGTTTTAAAGACTAAAAGATGGGAATCTAATGCAATGCACCCACCCTCACCAAAATTCACCTACATGTTTTTCCAAAAATATTTTTTCAACCATTATTTTTTTCTACTTATTAGAAATTAGGTCTTTATAGGTCTTTAAAGTAGAATCATGTGACATATCTCCAAAACGCTACAGTAAAATGGTTTGATATGAGGTTTGTATGCTGTATGGGACGTCCTGTGTTAAACCTGAACATTATTTTTTTCTACTTATTAGAAATGTGGTCTTTATAGCTCTTTAAAGTAGAATCATGTGACATATCTCCAAAACGCTACAGTAAAATGGTTTGATATGAGTTTTGTATACTGTATGGGACGTCCTGTGTTAAACCTGCCCATTATTTTTTTCTACTTATTAGAAATGAGGTCTTTATAGCTCTTTAAAGTAGAATCATGTGACATATCTCCAAAACGCTACAGTAAAATGGTTTGATATGAGTTTTGTATACTGTATGGGACGTCCTGTGTTAAACCTGACCATTATTTTTTTCTACTTATTAGAAATGAGGTCTTTATAGGTCTTTAAAGTAGAGTCATGTGACATATCTCCAAAATGCTACAGTAAAATGGTTTGATATGAGGTTTGTATACTGTATGGGACGTCCTGTGTTAAACCTGAACATTATTTTTTTCTACTTATTAGAAATGTGGTCTTTATAGCTCTTTAAAGTAGAATCATGTGACATATCTCCAAAACGCTACAGTAAAATGGTTTGATATGAGGTTTGTATACTGTATGGGACGTCCTGTGTTAAACCTGAACATTGTTTTTTTCTACTTATTAGAAATGAGGTCTTTATAGGCCTCTGAAGTCACTTAATGTGACATATCTCCAAAACGCTACAGTAAAATGGTTTGATATGAGGTTTGTATGCTGTATGGGACGTCCTGTGTTAAACCTGACCATTTTTTTTTTTTTACTTATTAGAAATGAGGTCTTTATAGCTCTTTAAAGTAGAATCATGTGACATATCTCCAAAATGCTACAGTAAAATGGTTTGATATGAGGTTTGTATACTGTATGGGACGTCCAGTGTTAAACCTGAACATTGTTTTTTTCTACTTATTAGAAATGAGGTCTTTATAGGCCTCTGAAGTCACTTAATGTGACATATCTCCAAAACGCTACAGTAAAATGGTTTGATATGAGGTTTGTATACTGTATGGGACGTCCTGTGTTAAACCTGAACATTGTTTTTTTCTACTTATTAGAAATGGGGTCTTTATAGGCCTCTGAAGTCACTTAATGTGACATATCTCCAAAACGCTACAGTAAAATGGTTTGATATGAGGTTTGTATACTGTATGGGACGTCCTGTGTTAAACCTGAACATTGTTTTTTTCTACTTATTAGAAATGAGGTCTTTATAGGCCTCTGAAGTCACTTAATATGACATATCTCCAAAACGCTGTAAAATGGTTTGATATGAGGTTTGTATGCTGTATGGGACGTCCTGTGTTAAACTTGACCATTGTTTTTTTCTACTTATTAGAAATGAGGTCTTTATAGGTCTTTAAAGTAGAATCATGTGACATATCTCCAAAACACTACAGTAAAATGGTTTGATATGAGGTGTGTATACTGTATGGGACATCCTGTGTTAAACTTGACCGTTGTTTTTTTCTACTTATTAGAAATGAGGTCTTTATAGGTGTTTAAAGTAGAATAATGGCATATATCTCCAAAATGCAGTAAAATGGTTTGATATGAGGTGTGCATACTGTATGGGACGTCCCTTATGAGAACTGGCATTTACTTTTTTCTACTTATTAGAAATGGGGACTTAATAGGCAACTAAAGTAGTAAAATGTGATATATCTACAAAATACTGCACTAAAATTGTTTCAGATTGTCATGCTGGGTTCTCAAAGAGGACGATGAAGGCAGCGGGTAACAAAATAAGAAGAAACTTTATTTCTAACAACAATAGTAAACTAGGTGCGAAACAGTGTGATTTAACACGAACAACCACCGACAATGAACTGAAAACAAGCAGGAACTAAATACACAGAAGATAAAGAAGTCAATGACGATAACGATGATGACTGGCAGGTGCGGGTAATGATGAAAGACTTGCAGGTGTGGGACAAGGAGGATGCTGGGAACTGTAGTGCAAAAGGAGACTAACAGATGACAATGACATTGACAGTGACAGTGACAGTGATCGTGACACAGATGAGGTGTGTATACTGTATGGGACATTGAATTCAAGAGAAACTGTCATTTTAATGCTGTAAAAAATGAAAAGAGGCATTTAGAAAGAGTGTATACTTTATTTTATCTGCTTTTTGCAAATAATTATGCTGTAAACCTCTACATACAAAATGTCTTGAGGTGTTACCTGTAAAGAAAAAAAACAAAACATAAGTTAAAGAAATAGACAACTATCAAAGTGTACACGCGTGTAAATAAAAGGATAACAGAGTTATATACAAAAAATCTCAACACAGGGCATCTTGCTATATTGTCTTAGATAGATAGATAGATAGATAGATAGATAGATAGATAGATAGATAGATAGATAGATAGATAGATAGATAGATAGATAGATAGATAGATAGATAGATAGATAGATAGATAGATAGAAAAAATAAAGAAAAGAAAATACACTGCTCAAAAAAATAAAGGGAACACTTTTTAATCAGAGAATAGCATCAAGTCAGTTAAACTCCTGGGATATTGATCTGGTCAGTTAAGTAACAGAGGGGGTTGGTAATCAGTTTCAGCTCCTTTAGTGTTAATGACATTAACAGCAGGTGCACTAGATGGGCAACAGTGAGACAACCCCCAAAACAGGAATGGTTTTACAGGTGGAGGCCACTGACATTTTTTCCCTACTCATCTTTTCGGACTGTTTTTCACCAGTTTTGCATTTGGCTAGGGTCAGTGTCACTACTGGTAGCATGAGGTGATACCTGGACCCTACAGAGGTTGCGCAGGCAGTCCAGCTCCTTCAGGATGGCTCATCAATACGTGCCATTGCCAGAAGGTTTGCTGTGTCTCCCAGCACAGTCTCACGAGCATGGAGGAGATTCCAGGAAGACAGACAGCTACTCTAGGAGAGCTGGACAGGGCCGTAGAAGGTCCTTAACCCATCAGCAGGACCAGTATCTGCTCCTTTGTGCGAGGAGGAACATGATGAGCACTGCCAAACCCTACAAAATGACCTCCAGCAGGCCACTGGTGTGAATGTCTCTGACCAAACAATCAGAAACAGACTTCATGAGGGTGGCCTGAGGGCCCGACGTCCTCTAGTGGGCCCCGTGCTCACTGCCCAGCACCAGGGAGCTCGATTGGCATTTCCCATTGAACACCAGAATTGGCAGGTCTGCCACTGGTGCCCTGTGGTTTTCACAAATGAGAGCAGGTTCACACTGAGCACGTGACAAACAGGAAAGGGTCTGGAGAAGCCGTGGAGAATGTTATGCTGCCTGTAACATCGTTCAGCATGACCGGTTTGGTGGTGGGTCAGTGATGGTCCGGGGAGGCATATCCATGGAGGGACGCACAGACCTCTGCAGGCTAGACAATGGCACCCTGACTGCCATTAGGTATCGGGATGAAATCCTTGGATCCATTGTCAGACCCTATGCTGGTGCAGTGGGTCCTGGGTTCCTCCTGGTGCACAACAATGCCCGGCCTCATGTGGCGAGAGCATGCAGGCAGTTCCTGGAGGATGAAGGAATGATACCATTGAAGGGCCACCACGCTCACCTGACCTACATCCAATAGAACACCTCTGGGACATTGTGTTTCGGTACATCTGACATCACCTGGTTGCACCTCAGACTGTCCAGGAGCTCAGTGATGCGCTGGTCCAGATCTGGGAGGAAATACCCCAGGACACCATCCGTCGTCTCATTAGGAGCATGCCCCGACGTTGTCAGGCATGCATACAAGCACGTGGGGGCCATACAAACTACTGAGTACCATTTTGAGTTGCTGCAATGAAATTTCAGCAAAATTGACAACCCTGCTGCATCATTTTTTCACTTAGATTTCTGGGGTGTCTTTGAATTCAATCCTCTGTAGGTTGATCATTTTCATTTCCATTAAACGATGTGGCATCCTTTCGTTCATAACACATTACCCAGTCCATATTAGTATAGATATCCAGCATGATATTTTTCCCCATTGAGATCTGATGTGTTTTCAAAGTGTTCCTTTAATTTTTTTGAGCAGTGTAGATAGAAAGAAAGAAAGATAGATAGAAAAAATAAAGAAAATAATATAGATAGAAAGAAAGAAAGATAGAAAAAATAAAGAAAAGAAAATAGATAGAAAAAATAAAGAAAAGAAAATAGATAGATAGAAAAGAAAGATAGAAAAAATAAAGAAATGAAAAGAAAATAGATAGAAAAAATAAAGAAAAGAAAATGCTAGAAAGATAGATAGAAAAAATAAAGAAAATAGATAGAAAGACAGAAAGATAGAAAAAATAAAGAAAAGAAAATAGATAGAAAAAATAAAGAAAAGAAAATAGATAGAAAGAAAGAAAGATAGAAAAAATAAAGAAATGAAAAGAAAATATATAGATAGAAAAAAATAAAGAAAATAGAAAGAAAGAAAGAAAGAAAGAAAGAAAGATAGAAAAAAGAAAGAAAAGAAAATAGATAGAAAGAAAGAAAGATATAAAAATAAAGAAAAGAAAAGAAAATAGATAGATAGAAAAAAGAAAGAAAGAAAAGAAAATAGATAGATAGATAGAAAAAAAGAAAGAAAAGAAAATAGATAGAAAGATAGATAGAAAAAAGAAAGAAAAGAAAATAGATAGAAAATGAAAGAAAAGAAAATAGATAGAAAGATATAGAAAAAAGAAATAAAAGAAAATAGATAGAAAAAATTATTAAAATAAAATAGATAGATAGAAAAAAGAAATAAAAGAAAATAGATAAAAAGAAAAGAAAATAGATAGGTAGATAGATAGATAGATAGATAGATAGATAGATAGATAGATAGATAGATAGATAGATAGATAGATAGATAGATAGATAGATAGATCTGGGCAACTCGAGCGCGTGCTCTCTCTGCCGCTACTGAAATGACCGTATTCATAGTAATAGGCGCACACGGTTTTTTTTTTTTTTTTTGGGGCGGCTGGCTAGACCGTGTATTTTCGAACCGCTGTTGGCCACTGGGCCCTCCTGGGATGCGTCATTGTGGAAAGCCCGTCCCTTTTCTTCATTCCAAGAGACTGCAGATGTTTGTGTTTCAGCTGTGCAGCTGGTTGTTTTGATTTTGTTGCATTATTTCTTTATTTGTTTAGTGTGACACTAGGCCATCGAGGCTGTGCGTGTTTTTGGGGTGACATCCACATTTAGGTAAGTTTAATGTGGTAACTTACTGTTGTAACCTTTCGGGAAGTTTGTTTGTTTGAGTGATCTACAATGCGCTTTAGTGTGGCGTGCCTTTGAGGCTTCCATCGGAGGGGCACCTCCTAATAGTCGCGTCAGGTCAGCTGTTGTTGATTGACTCGCTAAAGGACTCATCGTATGACTTCTGTGTGCCTGTGATTACGTGTGTGTGTGCGCGCCGATATTAAATCAGGGTGAGTACATTGTCTATGGTTTTTCGTTTTAATCTGTAATTGGTTTTAATTAGATTGTTTATAAATATTTGTGTTTCTCTCTGCTCGCGTTAAAACAAGGTTAAGCAGCCCTTAACAACTTGCTGTCAGCAACTCTCGCTCTTTGAGCCACGTTTGCTGCTTTGGGGAATCAGAACTTTCTAATTACTGCTGTGATCCCATCTCGTCTGCTGCTCAGGCGATCTGTTTTAGGCTCGAGTGGGCCTAAAAGGTTTTTTTTTTTTTTTTTTTATGATTTCCGGGCATAGCTGTCAACATTGAACATGGAAAATAAGGGAGATTTCCCGGAATCCATCCCCAAAATAAGGGATTTTTTTTTTACACGATTCTTACCCACAAACTTTTTTAAAAAAAGCACTAATCATTAACAGTCTAAAGAGTTTATAACTACACAATATTAAAGAACGACAGACCAATGGATATGTTTAAAGAGCTTTATTTATTAACAAAGTAAACATTCAGGGTTTCTGCAGGTTTCAGTAAGTCAAATTTAAGACCTTTTTAAGACATTTTAAGACCATAAAGATTAAAATTTAAGACCTACACGACGCATTATCCAAGTTAGATAGATAGTTACCTCGGGATCATTAAAGTATCTATCTATCTATCTATCTATCTAGAGGGAGAGGTAGATATTTTTTAATAGAAAATTTTACTTTTGCATATTATACTGTAAAAACACAATTATTGTTGATTGTTGGTTTAGTTGATCATAATTGATCATAACTAGAGAGGAAATGATGAGATGATTAAAGTGAACAAAATTATCACGGTTATCACAGAATCCTGTTCAAAAAGTACTAATACTACAGAATGAAGTCAATTCAACAAGTTTTATGTCGAAAAACAGCATATAACAAATTGATTAGCATCAATATGCACTTTTTGTTTACGTAAACATTAAAATACAATTAAAAATGATGGCCAGGTTTTATCTACTAACATGTATAGTTCAAATAAAGTTTTGACAAAAAAGGTTTTTATACAAAGATAAACCTCATATTTCAGCCTTTAAATATTTTTTTATAAAAAGAATGAGTCAAAAAAGATAAATTACTGACATTTACACATTATAGCTTATATTTATTAGTAGTGTTTGGGTGCACCCCCATCCTTCATGTTGACTGAGCTTTCAATGTTGTTATGGAAAGGGGTGATTGGTTGGTTCCTGTCACATAACCTGCGGCATTCTGAAAAGTTTAGATTTTTTTCATCTCGTTGCGCCTGGTAAAAAAATGTGCGCGTCGCTTCAATTATGAGCGCGCTTACCGCGCACCTACATTTGAACAAACTTGAGTGCGCAAAAGACGCGATATGTGAACGGCCTCTGGCGAGCTAGCTCATATCAAGCCACGAGCAATTGGTAGCACGCGAGCGACGCGTTGGAGACCCCTGATCTAGCGCTCCGCTTTGTAGGCTACAACTCCATACTTTTTTGCTACTTTGTAATAACTTTCTGCGGCCAGCGTTTCTGGAAATGAACGAGGGTAAACACTTTTTTAGACCTGACTAAATTGAAATTTAAGACCTAGGATGAAAATCTGGCCATTTTTAAAGGGGGGGTGAAACACTCAGTTTCAGTCAATCTCATGCTAATCTTGAGTACCTATAGAGTAGTCAAAAGGAATCGCCGGTGCAGCACAGATGTCTACTAATTAAAAATATTTATTTATTTAAGGTGCATAACAATAAATGACTAACGTTTCGATGTAAAGTTACATCTTCATCAGAGTCCTTGGAGAGAATGAGCAATAAAGCCATTAATAAAGATCATCAACAGGTGTGATAAAGGGGGCGTTGGTCACCCAAAAATACACCCCTCTAAACCAAGGTGTCACACTCACACATAGGCCAAGTACCCACATACAGATAAAAAATAAAATAAAAATAAAAATAAAGTTCACAATACAATGGGAATAAAAGTATATTCATCTTAGGTACTGTATTTTAATATGCTTAAGTGTTTAGAGAAAGCATGTTAAACTCAATTCTTCATTTAGACCTAAAGGTTCTCGAGTGTTAAGTGTATGTATCCAGAACGCTTCCCTGCATAGAAGTTTATTGATAATATCACCACCTCTGGGTGGGGGTGTGATTTTCTCGATTCCCCAAAACTTCAATGATGCAGGGGAACCATGATTAGCCTGCTTATAGTGCCTCGCCATGGCATATGTTAAGTTCTGGGTACGAATTGCTGTTTTGTGTTCAGCTATCCTTAGTTTAAGTTGACGTTTTGTTTGACCTATGTACACCAGTCCACAGGGACACTTTAGAAGGTATACTACGGGAGTACTGTTACAGTTGATGAATGAAGAAATAGAATATTTCTTACCAGTGCGGGGATGTGAAAAGTCTTTCGCATTGGTCGAATTAGAGCATTGCGCACAGTTGCCACATTTATAGAAACCCAGAGGTGGGCTGGGAAGCCAAGTAGTAGAGGGTGGGATAATCATATCTGAGTGGACCAATCGGTCGCGAATATTGCGGGCGCGTTATCCTGTTCTCGTACCGCACACTCAATTGCACGCGCAAATGTGGCGGCGCGCGCTGTATCACCTCACTGATCAAGTGCAAAAGAAACTACGAGCATGCAACGCCGTTACGATGTAAATTACACAAAATAAAAGTAATGCAGGTATGATTCTCATTCTATTCACCAGTTTCCATGTTTCATTAGTTGGTGTAATTGGCAGACGTTCCCGTAAGCATCGTGCGCTGTGGAAACGCGTCAAAGCATTCTCACAATTATGCAGCATTAATGCACAAATGATTTTGAATGAATATTTCATGTCGATATACAATGGTCACATAATGTTAAAACTAATCTTACTATTGATATCTTTGCTAGATTACATAGAACAAATGTCCGTCTGGGTTTTGAATTGAATGTTCACATCGTCATAAACTTAGCCTATCTGTTAGTTTTCTTTTCAAACAACAAAACTGTCAAGTTGTTACGGCGTCCAGTCATCTTTGTCAAGACGTTTTTCTTTATCAAATGCATCATAGATTGCGGTTCAGCCATTTTTGTAATAACATAACAAGGGCGCTGCTAGTTAAAATCCGAATATTGCGCGAAAAAGAAAATTACTAGCCAACTGGGCGCTGGCGTGACGTAACTGAAGAGACGAATTAGCATGTTCTTATTAATATTATTACGAGAGAGTTTTAATTGTTTTTGACGTTTAATTGTTTAACGTAAATGTTGTTAAACGAAAATTGTTACATTTTTATTTACCTGGATCTGACTGAGCTCCTCCCCTGTCAGGGCCCCTCGATGTCTTGTGCCCCTGGGCAAGTGACCAGTTGCCCTAATGGTTAATCCGGCCCTGCTGGTAATTCCGGGTGGCGTAGTCGCTATTAGACGAGCCACGTTTTGCTACAGTTGGAAAAGATCTTAAACAAATATCTGTGTTGGTTAGTCAGTTTCACAGATGTATTAAATGTGGGTTTACAGTAAACTGTCCCATTTGTACAATAGTTGAGACTTCAGTGGAAGAACATTAAACTCTAGTGTTACAAACTTCCCAGTCTGTTCAGCCGAGATATTTCTGTTTTAAACACACACAGATGAAATACTGGAGCAAACGTTACAGATCTGACTGAAGAAGAGAATCTGCTGATTCAGATGATACCAGTTCTGAACATTCATTAACAAGATTGAAAATCACATTAAACCAGGAATGAAATGTTGATAGTGTCTAATAATTAATGATTATAAATCATAAATCTGATTAGTTTTGTCTCCATAAACACATTGAAGAAAATGTCAAATGAAATGTATTGTATTTGAGTGTGTGTGAATGAGTGTGTCTGATCTCTTACTCGAGCAGCTCCATGAAGACTGAATGAATCATGGACGACACACACACATTCAGACATGGAGATTCTTCTCCAGGATTCAGGTACTTCAATCTTCATATGATCTTAATGTTATAGAAAACTCATTTTCTGCACATAACAGGGTGTTGTGTGTGTTTGCCAGGGTTGGTATAGTGATCTGTTGTCTCTATCATATTCTAGTGCGGGATATACAGTAGTTGGAGACACTCAGGGTCTTTAAACACTGTCCAAAGACACACAGATACAGTAGACAGCTAGATGATATATGACATTATCCTTGGACAGTCTCATCACTCTTCAACACACTGTCTTAGACAACCTTCTCATGTGGGATTTATTTTCATGTTAAATCAGCCAAGTTGATTCTTGTCTCTATTCTGTTAAAGTCAGTTTAAGGGTGACAGATCAATCTCACCGGAGCCCAGCTGTGTGTCCATGAAGAGTGACGGGTCTATGATACAGCCAATGAACTTTAAAGGAAAACACACATCAACTGATCTGAGGTACAACATTTGATAGATATTGTAGATGGCTAGATGGATAGATAGATAGTCTATTAAGTTTATGTACATGTAAAATTAGCAATATGAATTCTTGTCTATTCTGTCATATCTGTTATTTTTAAATCGTCTGTTCTATTGTAGCCAAAGTTGCAGACAGAACTCAAACTCACCGGAGCCCAGCTGTGTGTCCATGAGGAGTGACCGGTCTATGGGGCATCCAAATAACTTTAAGGGAAAACACACATCAACTGATCTGAGGTACAACATTTCATAGATAGAAATTCTCGAGTTACATGCATGCAAACTTTGGAAAAGATAATTGTTTGGCTCTCAGACAGGTTTTTTCTATGCATTTATTTTAATAGAGGAAAACAAGATACATTTATTGAATTGAACCACATAGGCCCTCAAAAATTTAAGAAAAAAACTTTTTGTGTAATATGGTTAGTGCAGACATTAATGATTTTAGGTAACTTGAGGGGCAGATTCCCATCATAATCAAAATGAATCCACTGTGTCTTCAGTGGCTCAGTTGCCAGGAGTAAATGAAGAGTCTGATGCTCACTCTTACATCCAACACCACACACCTGGCTTTCTTAGTAGGGAACTGGGACATTTTTCTAATCACTACAGCTGCTCCAGCACGTAGAAAATGGCGGACTGTTTTCAGGTCACTGAGGGCGGGGTCTATCAGCATTAGTGGGCGGGGCCTAGGCATTTTGTGACATTACAAAAAGTAGCATCTGCAAATGGCCTTTTCTGAGACACAGATTATGATTTATGGAGATTCAAAAAAGAGGAGTGGATGGATTTTTACCATTATAGGGTGGTTGTGTACACAGGGGCGGATTTAGGTAAAATATAGGAATGGGGCCCTATACAATTGCACACATTTACCTGGATAATCCTTGAGGTTCCTTTCTCTGTTATGATGCTTGCTGATGCGCAGCGGTGTCCAATCTTTCTACATCTTCATGTACATTATAATGGCTTTTATTCTTGTTTTATACCCTGAAATAGCAACAGTAGGCTATGACACATGGAACTGTCTGAGCAGTGTGGTGTGGCTTAGACTACATCTACATTAATCCGGATACATTTGAAAACGCCGTTTTCGTTTATAAATGTTCTCCATCCACACTAGTGTTTTCGGACGTTTCAGTGTGGATGAGAAGCTTTTGAAAAACGCCTGAAAACGCTAAATTCACCTGTCCAGGTCGCACGCAGTCACCATATGTTTGGTCTAAAACGCGACTGCTCTCATATATTGCCGCAGGACAGCAAATGTGAGTAAATTCTGTCATCTTTGCAGGACTGTTTTTAGCATATTTTTAGCAACAGTGTGAAAGTGAATAGCACATAACAGGCACAATACAGGTATAAACATGAATATCTATTGGTACAATATGCGTCACATGACAAAATTTACGTCATCGTTTTTAAATGCCACCGGCTTCACAGTCCACACTACAACCCGAAAACGGCGTTTTCAAATGTATCCGCTTTGGAGTGCGTTTTCAAAAAAAGCTTAGTTTTCATTAATAAAAACACTGTCTCAGTGTGGACGAAAGGCCAAAACGGAGAGAAAAATGTACGTTTTCAAACGAAAACGTATTAGTGTGGACATGGCCTTACACTTGCCATATCATAATTTTCACCCCAGTACAGTTACGGTACTCTCATTTCAACAGGTTATAACAGTATTAATACGCATCTTGTATATAAAAATCATTTTTAGGGGCGCCTGACTTTTGGGGGCTCAAAGCAGTCCTTCCCTTTGCCTAATGGTAAGTCCTCCTCTGTGTGTACACACACTGCCGACACGCATTTATGTTCAAACACCATGTAAAGGTGAGTTTTGCTTTATAAGTCCCTTTTAACTCTTTAACCGCCATTGACAGAATTTTCCAGCTTTCCGTGTTTTCACTGTTATACGGTTATATGGTAGGGGGTGCTATTACACATCTCCTGTAAGAGTATTAAAGGTGCTGTAAGCGATCCCGGGAGACGTTACTTCTTGTTGACATTCGAATTGTTGTCAAACAAAACGGAAGCTAGCTAGACCCTCCCTCCTCCCCTCCCTTCCGACATAAAGGAAAGTCAAAATAGTCACTACAAACAAAGTTAAGTTTTACTGATACTTCATTCAATGTGTAATGTTGCCAAGTTAGATAAATGCTTTTATATATTGCAGAACAGAATGCAGAAAAAGAGAAACATTACTTTAATCGTTTCGCCACCTGAGGTTATAACTATAGCTCCCATACAAGGACACAATAATAGCAAGATAACGTTAGCTTCGCGTTTCCCAGTGTCGAGTGAGCATAAACAACGGCGGCGGCGTAAACAAATTTTGTCAAAGTTGTCAATAGCCTATAAATGAACATTCAAACACGTCAAACAGTGGATGAAAACAATCGTTCACACACATTGTCGCCCTATACTGTGAATTTGCTTGATCATTTACAATAGAGATTAATCGCTGCTAGAAACATACATGTTGTATTCACCAAAGTTAACGCTGACTGCTGAACGCTGACCTTGTGTTGGTTTGGTGAACATGAACGTCAATTTAGAAAGAAAAATGGATTTACCTGTTCTGCAAAAACAGAGCAACTATGTCGGATTGGAAGCCGTTCTGCCGGCGGAGTTCTCGCCACCTTTCGAAGGTTTTTCCGATGTAAATTCGGGACTTCACGCGTTCCTTATCCTTGTTCCTTATCCTTGTCCCTCTTCTTTGCAATTTGTTCATCGGAACGTCGTCTCTTTGGTCGTGTGTCGGCCATAATTCAAACTTCCCTCTTCATGCTTCTCTCTCCTCCACACACCCCCTTCACGTGCACGCGCACTAACCACCCAAACCCCGCCCTTCAATACTTCTTGTCGGTTATTGGCTGAAACACTGTTTATTATGTTTCATGGTGCGGGTGAGCCCAGTTTGTTTTTGTTGCCGTTTGTGGAGCCTGTGGTGTCTAGAGAGACCGCGCTTTTTTACAGTGTGTTCAGGGGACAGGCAGCTAGCGGATAGTGAGGAGATGTTTGCTGTATGTGACAAAAAATGTTTTGGCCTAAAAAACGCGTCGCATCACTTACAGCACCTTTAAATCTCCTGATCAAACCACATGCGACAAAGGTGAAAAAACAAGCAATCTCATATGTAATCATATGCTTATGCAAAATTGCGCGATCATCATCAACATTAAACAGCATATAAATAAAAACTGCCTAATGTTACTTAGGTGTGGATAAAAGAATGTATGAAGCTAGAATAAAACTGTTTTTTTGTTTGTTTTGTTTTGTTTTAAAGGGGAGGGTCTGTTCTTTCTTCTGATATATTGCATGTTCAGATATTCATACAAAAAAATATTCTGGGGTCCATGACAATGTTGTGAAAATGGTCTAAATCGCTGGAGGTGGCTGGTAACTTAAAAAAAAAAAAAGCTGGCGGGGAAAGAGTTAAAAGGCAACATTCTCATGTGGAATTTATTTTCATGTAAAATCAACCATATTGGTTCTGGTAGAGAATAACTCTATTTCTATTCTGTTGTTGTATTAAAGTCAAAGTGAGGGTGACAGATCAATCTCTCCGGAGTCCAGCTGTGTATCCATGAAGAGTGACCAGTCTATGATAGAGCCATTGAGATTTGAGGGAAAACACACATCAACTGATTTGAGGTACAACATTTTTGTTTAGACAGACAGAGAGACCACAGACACACACAAATAATGCATGTATGGCATCATTTGGCAAATATCCACTTATCAAAATACAGAAATAGGTGATGATATTGTGTAAGCATGTATAACTCAGTGACTCACACTATTATAAAGCGCTGCAATAGCAGGAGTCGAGCACAGGATCAGGTCTCCTCTCACAGCTGATCCAGAGCTTCAGTCCTGATGTTTCACTAACATCTACTGACCCACAAAACACTGATAATCTGGACCAGAACAATACTGACAAACTCAACCAAACTAAACACAACTACATCACTTATTGGGAAACACAAACACAACAACAGATTAAAAAGCAATGGTAAAAGATGGATGGATTGATTCTCTATGTGAGGTTTATCTACATAATATAATTAAGAATTCTTGTCTTTGTTCTTTTGTTTCTATTCTATTAAAGTCAGTTTAAGGGTGACCGATCAATCTCACCGGAGTCCAGGGTCCTGGGTTTTCTGTTTCAGAATGGGAGGTATGTCAAACCTGAGAAAGCTGGGTAAGTCAAGCCAGTTTCTGAAAGAGAGGTAACTTATACTCAGAGTCAGTTACCATGGTAACTTACTCTGTGAACCTAACCTGGTCGGGAGCAGGTTTTCTTCGGTAAACCCAGAGTTTCTTTCAGTCTCCTCCCCTTTTTTAAAGAGGAAGCGGTGTTTAAACACCTCATTCATTCTTTCAGTAAATGTATTCATTGCTGTTTTTACTGCTGTTTTTTTTTTTTTTTTTATACGATGAAGTCTATATAACTCATTAACTGGCAGCTGAAAAACACTAGTAGATTAGAGTTACATAATGCAGTTCTAAACAAATTCTACAGAATTAAACTGTGGCATTTACTGGAAATCACTGAACTGTGTTCATCTGTGCAACAGAAGTTGATGGACCGTCCTCCTGCTGTTCTTCCACACTCTGGGGGCGGGGGGAGAGATAAGAATACCCGTTTATACTTAGATTTAAACTTATATTCTATAGGCTACTCCACATAAAAATGTGAAAAAATCTGAATGTGTTGATTGTTTGATGTGTAGACACATAATATTAACATTACCTCTGTAGGCCTCTCTGTGGCAGCAGAAACTCTTTATCCCCATCGTCCTGTGAAGATGAGCATTTGGTTGAGTACACTTTATAGTAGTGATCGACCGATATTGATTTTTTATAACCGATACCGATACCGATTATTTGCATGTTTATGTGCCGATTACCGATATGCAGAACCGATATTTATTTACTGTTATACTTCTGTTTTTGACACAATTATTACAACACAAATGAACTGAACAAACAATTTTATTTATAACAATCACTCCCTCCTTGCATACATAAAAAACTTTATATTTATACACAAATAAATAGAGGGGTCTGAGTCCAAAAAATAAAGTGCATTGTTACTAAGTGTCTTTGTTTAAAAATAAAAGCTTTGATGAGGTAAAAAATAAAGCACAAAAATTATTCTAACATAATTATATTCAAAGATAGTTGAGTGATGTATCTTTAAGTGGTTCCACATGTTGGAGGTATTTTTTGTATTGTATTTTGTATTGAAATGTAATTCATTTTAAACAGTTTTAGAAGGTTTATATGTGCCATTTAATAGGTTTAAAGAGTGAGGAATAATTCACTGGGTAATATTAATTCACTGAATAATATTAGCTGGAATATAACATTATCAGGAAAGTAACAAACAAAACAGCATATTTGCTTTTTTCTAACTAGTATGTTATTAATTATTAATAATGTTTTTGTCGGTCTAGATCATGAAATCCTTTCTGACAAAGTGCTGTTTATCTATGCGTTTACACAGAACTATATAACTTACTCAACCGCGATCGCGCGTGGAGATAATAAATAATTAATTTCCACAGAGCGGTATTTATTTAGATTTGTATTAGCGAAATAATGGTTATGCAGTAAATGATAATATAATTTAGGTTGTTTAAACGAGATAATCTTGTCAAAAGTTTCATGCAGTAGCCGTGCTTGAGCATTCCTGGTCATCAACCCAGTGAGTGCGCAGCAATATGAACAAACTTTTTTTTTTCGAGACTATATAAACAGCACTTTGTCAGTTGACATTTCATGATCTAGATCATGAAATGGCAAATGCCAACTGACAAAGTGCTGTTTATCTATGCATTTATTTTACACAGAACTCAACCGCGATCGCGCGTGGAGATAATAAATAATTAATTTCCACAAAGCGGTATATTTAGATGTGTAACGTTATTAGCGAAATAATTGCTATGTAGTAAATAATATAATCTAGGATGTTTAAACAAGATAATCTTGTCAAAAGTTTCATTCAGTGGCCGTGAGCATCCTGATCATCAACCCAGTGAGTGCTCAGCAATATGAACGAACTTTTTTCTCGAGACTAATGGTGAGCAAATACAACTGATAGAGAATTAAATTCAGTGCTTTTATTTTCAACATGCACTCATTCATGTCTGTTTTATTTAATTCATGTAAAGTTACGTCTTTATTGGGGCAGGACATGACGGATTACGCTAGTGACTCCATGAGTTCGTCTCAATTTTTTAGAACCAAGCTGCATAAATAAACTAGGCTATATCAGGCATTCATGTCTCAAATCTCATTTCTGCATGTCTGTTATGTTAAATAAAGTTGAAAAATTAAAGCAAAGCAAGCAGAACATATGTTTTACCTGTGCACAGAGTTGTTGTTGACTGATCTCCTCAGACACGGGCTGCAATGGCGGAATTCTCAAAACGGCCACAAGATGGCGCCGTTTATCGGCGAATCCGATATTACAAAACCGATACCCGATTATGGGAAAATGCTTAAATATCGGTAAAAATATCGGTAAACCGATACATCGGTCGATCACTACTTTATAGCACTATTTATCACAATTTCTGGTGTATTGAGTAGGCCACTTACAACTGCCTGGGGTTCTGTTTGGACAGGAGGCTCCAAAAGACCAACAAAAAACAAAAAACCCTACCCAAAGTAAAATAAATGGAAATATGAAAAATAGCCTATATAAAAAATAACTATGCAGGTCCGTAGGCAGCCTATTTAAAGGGGGGGTTCTTTTTTTCAAAAATTGGACCTTTTTGGCTTCATACTTTTTGGAAGACAAAGAAGGTACATAAAAAAAAAAAAAAAAAAAAAAAAGATATTAATAACAAAAAAATAACCATAGTTTCACATGATTTATATGTATGATTAGAAGCAGTTTAGCCTAGCATCATTTTGTGGTTTATAGACCTTAGATAGAAAATTCACTGTATAACAGGAACAACCTCAGCTACCTTCTGCTCCAGTGGGGTTGACGGCTGTTAGCTATCAAATGTTATAGGTTATGTTGTAAATATAACAACCTCACCCATTTGCCAGGTTTTTTTTAACATATGTTCAATATTCTGCGACAATGAGCTGTTGCCTGCTTTCTCTTCCGTCTCTCCTGCTCTTTTCGCCCCATACTCAACAGTCAAAACACCTTTTTTTTAAGCTTTGTCAATGATTAAACACTCCAATTTCATTCATTAGATGTATGTACATCCAACTTCACTCAACTAGTACATACTCGTGACGTCATACATCCTCACACTATCAGTGAATCGGTGCAAAAAAAATAAAATTGCTCACAGAATATATCCTGTGAAAGACACATTAGAATGGTTTCATCTGGATATTGATTACAACTGCTGTTTTTGTAATTGTGAAAGAGAGTCTATTGTGCACTTATTTTTTTAATGTCCCTGTTCTTAAACCTTTTGGTATGAGATGTCTCAATTTCTAAGTGTTAAAATGAAATGCAATCTAGTCTTAAATTTGTCATCTGTCTTGCTTCATTCAAATGAACTTGACTTTTCTAAAAGAAAAATTTATGTTATCGATTTGTTTCTATTATTAGGAAAATTTCATATTCATCAAACTAAATGGAGTAACTCAAAACCCAACTTTGCTCATTTTAAAGCTGCCTTTAAAAATGTATTTTGAGTCTGTAAAGTTTTTAAAAAATCAAAAAGCCCAAAGATCTGTATCACTGCTAAATTAATTTAATGTTTGTGATGCCCTTTATCTTTTGTTTGTTTCTTTTCTTTTTTCAAATTATTGTTGTTTCAAGTTATACTTACCAAATGTGAAAATGTGTAAAAGAATTGTCAAGAACTTGATATCAAACTCTGAAATTTTGAAAATTTCAATTAAAAAAAGAAAAGAAAAGAAAAGAATCGGTGCAAAATAAACTCATAACAGTTAATAAATAAAGGATAACATGACACGCATAAAAAACACTCAGCATCACCAGCAAGCACCTTTATGCTAACCATGAGCTCAGAACGGATCATTAACGCTACAGACATAACACTCTCACATACTAGGCATCGTAAATCAATTAATATACTAATCATTCCAGATAATTTACCTCAAGCGGTCTGCTTTGAAGTTCTCAGAGGAATAAGACGCGCACCGAAGGAGAAGCATTTCCATTGGCTCCAGTCTGCCGGTATCGGCCAATCACAAAAGTCGATATTGCACAGCCAATATCACTGAATATCCCACTATGTTTTATTATTATAATTAC
Organism: Rutilus rutilus; assembly: GCF_951802725.1. Classification (NCBI taxonomy): domain Eukaryota; kingdom Metazoa; phylum Chordata; class Actinopteri; order Cypriniformes; family Leuciscidae; genus Rutilus; species Rutilus rutilus. The sequence continues at coordinate 40,393,297 of NC_140216.1, read as the reverse complement.
GCTACGTTTACATGACTATTATATTGTAGACTATTGAGTGGATAAAATATAGAAATCCTTTTAATAAAAAAAAAAAAAAAATATATATATATATATATATATATATATATAGCCCTTGGATATTCGGGAGTGACTGGCTCTGAAGTCCCTCCAGGAATCCCCTTAGCCAAAAATGCTACTGCACTACTAGGCACTGGATGCTTTAGTTATTTAGTATGTCAAATGTTTGTAAAGTCAGGTAGCCTACACCCATGATATGCTCAAGCCTTACTTGATTGAATTGTTTTTATATTTAATTTTCAGCTGCTGCCATGTTCTTTTAATACCTGCAGGATTGCACCTACATGAAAATTAAAACTAGGTTGAATAACACACTGTTCTTCCAGTTTCACCTCAGATATTATAACAGTTGGGTAAGTTACTTGTATTACTAACCACAAATGACATCTTCAACAGTGTAATTAGATTAATGTAATAATGATTATCTTTAGAAAGTATTGGTCTACTTATTACTAAATCCCATATCAACCTCAACCACTTGAACAATACAAGGAGAGACAAGAAACTGCACTTTTAATGCTTTCAAATAAACAATATACAATTGCATGAATTATTCTTGAATTGACCAAAGTGTGTAGAGGGAGAAGGTTACATTACAAATATGCCCTTTAAAAATGTTTGTTAAATATACAGAATTGTTCTATATTCTAATGCAATTATATCAGATTTTACTTTAAATTACAGAAGAATTAAGAGTAATCTCTTTAATTAAATTACAGTATTTAGATTACTTGGTAATTAATTACACCCATCACTGTATAACAGTAATTAAAACTTAAAACTTAAACTTACGCACTGACTCGAGCAACTATTTTCTCCCTAGCTAAATCTCTGTCCTTTGCTGCTGCAGCCGATATTTAAAAAATAATAATGTGTTCGTACTCTCCGTATGCTTGCAGAAGCTCACACTTTACGTAAAAATACACACGTATTCTCATGAGATCACGTTGCATATGCAGACCTCTTTTTGGCTGGCGCTGTTGCCATGGTGACTCATAATATCTGCGCTCCATTGATAATGGCTTTTTATAGTTGTTGTGCACTCACTTAACTCAGAGTCAGTCAACTCAGAGTTGATTGAACTAACTAATTTCAGCTGTTCTGTAACCGAAAAACTAGTTTCCCATCTCAGGGTAAGTCAACTCAGAGTTCAAGTTTTAACTCAGAGTTGGTTGAACCTCCTTTCTGAAACAGGCCCCAGCTGTGTGTCCATGAAGAGTGACGAGTCTATGGATCGGCCAGAGAAATTCGAGGGAAAACACACATCATCTGATCTGATGTACAACATTTTATAGATAGATAGATCTTCTCGAGTTACATGCATGCAAACCTTGGAAAAATAAAAAAAATTTGGCTCTCAGACAGGTTTGTTCTATGCATTTATTGTAATATAAGAAAACAAGAAAAATTTATTGAATTGAACCACATAGGCCCTGAAAAAATATAAAAAATATATCAAAAGAAAATATTGCTAAGAACTGAAATCTAAAAGGATATCTTTAGAACTTCTTGAGTTACAGAGATAAAAAAACTTAAATACACTGCTTCAGAGTCCCAATTTTAAACTGTCACCGTTTGGCATATAATGCAACAAACATAAGCGTAATTTGCGAGTTGGACATGTGGGCATGTGCCCATGTGCCCACCACTCTTTGCCAGGGTCGATATTTCACTTTTTGAAACATCTCGCAGCACGGATGTACCTAATACAAACAAAACATCTCCAGTTGACTAGCAAGAGTATTCATTTCGTTAGTTTGTGTTAATTTCATTCTAGTGCTGGAATGTGGTGTTTTTGATCTCATGCCGAGTGTGTGTTGCCGCTGTTATCAGTGTCAGAACGATCTCTTGTGTCTTCACACAGACAACAGACGAACACTTCAATTAAATGATTAAAACATTAAATACAGACAGGGCCATTTCTGACCATTTTATTAATTCCCCCTTACAACTTAAACACTCAAGTTAAACGTTTCTGATCATCGTCCATCTAATTAAATTATTTAATTTTTTAATACTAATTTTCAGCTGCAAAATATACTTGTGCTAAAATACAGAGTTCCCTTTCAAAAGCTACAATCGATGCTGCGCTGCTTAGTGCATTGAAAACGTCTTTAATCGTGACCTGCTGTGAATATAGTGTGTAAATATAGAAGTAATATAGTCTCGGTCAGTGACGTCATCGGCGTGCACCCGCGACACAAGGCTATAATTAGATGAGCCACAGGTGCATTGTCAGGTCTTTTGTCTTCAGAGATCTCTCTGTGTTGGTGTGCAAGCATCTATTTTCTTTCTCTGCTACAGATCTTGGTTAGGAGTTATTTAGCTTTATACCTGTCAGTGTGCAGATTGTCTCTTTCTCATCTCTTAACGATCTTAAAAGAGTTTCAAAAAGTCAAAAAGAGAAATGAGTCAGCAAGCTAAGTGCTGTGTCCCTCCATGTTCTCGTCCTATGTCAGAACTGGATACACACGCTTACTGCTTTGTGTTTGGGGGAGGAGCATGCGGCCGCTGCATTGGAGTCGGGAGAGTGTGAGCATTGTGAACAGTTCACAGTTAAAATGATTCCTACTCGTCTTGGCTACTTTCAGTCCACACCCGCATTATCATCGCGGGGCTCCCGAATGGATTTGGTTGACGAGCAAGAGACGGGTCCGTCCCTTTCGCTTGCTTGTTCACCAGATTCACACTTTCCCTCGCGTGATCGCAAAGCGCACCCCGGTGCTTCTTCGGCTCACGCAGGAGACGATAATGACTCTCTTGGGTCTACGGACTTCGAGCAGCCAACCTCTGAGCGTTCCTTGCGCAATCTGTCGAGGAACTACTCGAGGTGGTTACTCTTGCGGTGGCCAGATTGCAGCTTGACTGGCCTCGCGAACAAGAGACCCCCAAACGCAGTAAGCTTGAGGATAGGTTTTTGTCCAGTGGCAGGGGGGAGAGACCTCAACATCAGTCTCTCTCCTTCTTCGATGACCTCCATTAAGAGCTGTCTAACTTTGTGCCCTCGACGTCGACTTTTTCGACTATAGTGGGTGGGAAGGCGCGAGGGTATGCGGAGATGCCCCAGGTTGAAGAGACGCTCACAAGCTATCTCTCCCCTGGGTCTGCATCTTCGCTTAAAAAACCTACCCTCCCCTTGAAGCCGTGTAGAATAACATCTTCGCTCATGGGTAAAGCTTACCGAGCTGCAGGTCAGGCTCAACCTCACGGGGATAAAGGATAAGGACCGTGTCTTTCTACTGGACTCCCCGGTTTCTCCCTCTGGCCTGTTTGGCGACTCGGTCAACACCAAGTTCAGGGAGGTTAAGAAACATGAGGAGGAGCCATGCTCCCCCTAGTAAAAACTGGAGACAGGCTCGTCAAGCTCAGCAACCTCCCAAGCCAGACCTGAAGTCTTGATGGTCTGGCGCCCATTCTGGTGGGGGTAGCCCCCCGAGGGACGGGGCATGTATTTCATCTGACCGGCCCTTCTCGTTACCTCCACGAAACCTCTCCATCCCCGTCACCTCTGATGCTTTGCGGTTTCCAGCGAATTGTTAGATGTTCCGTTGCTTCCTGCTATCATCCAGGACAAGGAACATCTAACATCCCCTCAAAAGGAAGTATCAAAATTGATACCACTCTCAGAGAGTCTGGCATGGGTATTAAGCACAGTACATACAGGATTCAGAATCCAATTTATTCATTGTCCTCCGCGTTTCAACGGCGTGGTCTCCACTTCCGTGAGACCGGAGGCGATGCAAGTACTGTCACAAATTCATCATCACGATTGGTTTGTCACGATCGATCTGAAGGACGCATATTTTCACATAGAAATATTGCCACAACACAGGAAGTTCCTTAGGTTCGCTTTCGGGGGCAAAGCATACCAATTTCGGGTTGTTCTATCATCTAGCTCATCTAGTTTCTCTAGGGTTGAGACTCAACACCAAGAAAAGTGTTCTTTCTCCTGCCCAGAGAATGACTTATCTCGGGATCGTTTGGGATTCAATCACAATGCGGGCACAATTGTCTCCCGCTCTAATCGAGACCATTCGGCTAACCATGAGCAAAGTCAGGCTAGGCCAAGATCGCACTGTTCATCAGTACCAAAGAATGTTAGGTTTCATGGCCTCAGCATCCACGGTAATTCCTTTGGGGCTGTTGCACATGAGACCGTTTCAGTTGTGGCTAAAAGCCAGGGGATTTCATCCAAGGGCCAATCCTCAAAGGGATTGGAAGCAAGCGTGTTGGAAGCGTTTCTAGGCAAAATAGAATAGGAAAAGATGTTACTATGTCATTTTGACACGAATACATATTAATAAATGACATTTTGATGTTTGAAAGTATAGGTTTTGACATAAATACAATATAAATGTAATAAAAAATATATTATCGATTTTCAAATATTGCACCTCTCAATACAGAACAAAATATTCTGTAGCCTATTTTGCCGTCAACACTGCCGACGTTGTCTTTGCTGCTATATATTTATGTTTAACATGAAGTAGCCTATAGGCCTTCCACAACTCTCTCTTCATATGTCAAATATATCACCACCAATGATCATATGTTACCAATATTAATCATTGTTTAATATAATCGCTGTTAATATTTTTATTCAAAGTTCAGAATCAAGATGAAGTTATTAGGCTACTGGTAACTCTTATGTTTCTTATGATAACTGAGATAATGCTGCTAAATTTATATATATATATATATATATATATATATATATATTTTACCTTGAATGTCATTGCTCTAATTTATTTTTTATATTTTGATATTTCATATTTTGTTCAAATGTTTAATATCTGCTGTTCATATGTTCATTTATTAGTGTGTTATATGATTAGAATGTTGTCCCGGTTTTAAAATAAAGCACAGCAATGATATTTGAGAGTGTTTTTCCCTTTTCAGGAAAAGTATTGAAAAAGTATCGAAATCGCAATACTTGACTTGGTATCGGTATCGAAACAATAATTTTGGTATCGTGACAACACTAGTTGAGGGCTTAGTACACTATCTCTGTGGCTCAGACCCCGGTTCCTCTCCTTGAATCCCACTCTAGGGGCGCCTTGTCGTCGCAGATTGCTAACAACAGACGCCTCCCCGATGGGCTGGGGAGCGGTCTTAAGTGGTCGTCCAGCTCAAGGGGAATCGGGTCATCAGCTCGATTGGCACATCAACTGCCTCGAGTTGATTGCTGTATTTCTGGCCCTGAAATACTTTCTCCCCAGTTGAGAGGCTTTCATGTCCGAGTGCAGGTGGACAACACAGCGGCAGTCTCTTACAAAAATCACCAGAGAGGTCTGCACTCACGCAATCTGAAAAGAATAGCGAGGCAGATTTTTCTCTGGGCCCAAGAAAAGTTCCTGTCACTCAGGGCAGTTTACATTCCGGGGTATCTGAATGTGGGAGTGGATTTACTGTCCAGACAGAAACTACAGATGGGGGAATGGAAAGTCCACCCAGAAGTAGTAAAACAGATCTGGACCAGATTTTACGAAGCGGAGGTGGACCTTTTCGCCTCCCAACAGACAGCGCAATGTCCCCTCTACTTATCTCTGAGTCACCCAGCCCCCCTAGGTCTGGATGCGATGGCGCACACATGGCTCAGAATGTGCCTGTATGTATTTCCTCCAGTATCTCTGCTCCCGAGAGTTCTAGCCAGAGTTCGCCAACAAGGGTCTTGCCTCTTATTGATAGCGATACTGTTGGCCAAACAGAGTATGGTTCTCGGAGATAATATCTCTCCTCGACGGCTCGCCATGGGAAATTCCAGAGAGGAGGGACCTTCTGTCCCAGGCGGAGGGCACAATAGTCCATCCCAGGCCCAACCTGTGGAACCTTCATGTTTTGCCCCTGATGGGTACCAACTGAGGGACACTGGGCTTTCGCCTGCCATTATTGAGACCATTCTAAGTGCTAGGGCCTCCTCCACTAGAAAGAGTTATGGCAACAAATGGGGTGTCTTTGAAAGGTGGTATGTCATAAATCATGCAGATCCGGTCAACTGTCAGATTGCTTCAGTTCTGGAATTCCTGCAGGAGAAATTAACAGGCACATGCCCCGCTACTCTCAAGTTTGATGTGGCTGCTCTTTCAACTTGCCACACCTTGGTTGACGGGGTGCCACTCGGGAGACATCCTCTGCTCACTCGCTTCATTCATGGGGCCAGACGACTGAGGCCTCCCGTAAGAACCAAGATCCCTTCATGGGACTTAGCTATAGTCCTCGAGGGTCTGGTTGAGACTCCCTTTGAACCTCTAGAGTCAGCTTCTGAAAAACTTCTGACCCTAAAGATGTTTTTTATTATGGCTATAACCTCTCTAAAAAGAATCTGGGATATGCAGGCTCTATCAATATCACCATCCTGCTTAGACTTTGCCCCAGGAATGGTGAAAGTGATTTTGCATCCTCATCCTGACTACCTGCCTAAGGCAGTGGTTCTCAACCCTGCTCCTGGAGGACCCCCAACACTGCACGTTTTCTTTGTCTCCCTAATCAAACACACCTGATTCAACTCATCAGCTCATTAACCCATGTGATAATGAGCTGATGAGTTGAATCAGGTGTGCTGCCGCCACCAAACAGACCATGTCACATTGGGTCAGGGATGCTATTTCTCTTGCCTATGAGGCGTGTGGCCAAGCTTCACCAACAGGTCTAAGGGCTCACTACACCAGAGGGGTCGCCTCCTCTGCTGCCTTGGCAAAAGGTGCCCCCTTGCAATTTGTTTGTGATGCGGTAGGTTGGTCCTCTCCGCACACATTCAGAAGATTTTATAGCTTGGATGTTCATGCCACTCCGGGCTCTCACGTCCTTGAGTCAACGTCACAAGCTTATGTCTAGGGCTTTCTTGCGTTCTTGTGGGCACACCTACACAACCGTAAGGAGTCCAGACACCGTCAAGCACGGCGGCGTGGATATTCTCGTTCCCAATGCGCTAAGCAGCGCAGCATCGATTGTAGCTTTTGAAAGGGAACGTTCCGGGTTACTTGACTGTAACCCTGTTCTCTGAAAAAGCGGAAGGAGATGCTGTGCTGCATTGCCGTGCTGATGATGTCCCAGGACTGCTCTTCAGACAAAATATGCTGATGATGCATATTTCAAACATTTCAAAACATTTTATATTTGAAAATCAACAAACAACAAATAAAACAAGCAGGATTATTTTTAAACATGCACTTTTTAAAACAAGATTCTATTCTGTGGCATATCCTTCCTTATAATGACCGTCGTCAATAGCAACGCATAACACAGACAGCGCACATCCATGTATCACAACTGACGTTTCTCATTTCATTCAACAACTTGCCGTCTTGCGTCTCCATTTTTGATTGTACTGAAAATGAAATCAGAGTTGATTTATTGTTTACAGAGTTTGATAATGTTGTTATCATCTTGTCTGGACGATTGTTTTGTAGACTGTACAAAATAAATTTTAAACACGCAAGTCCCCGTAATTATGTGGTTAAAAAAAATAAAAACGGTGTAATAAGTGTACAATGAATATACATTATTATCCATTGAATGTCACTCTTAATAGTCTTGTTTGAACTTGTTAGTTTTTGGCTCAAAGCCACTTGCTGCAAACTTTTCTTTGCGGAAGCTTCACGTTTATTTCAAGTGAGAGTAAGATGAAAATATTTCAACTTAAAACAATATTTTGTGCCCAATTATTTCCCAGACGTAGTTTTGGTATTGAGGTCAAAGTTAACTTGCCCTGCGTTCGCTATACAACAGTGGGTGATGGTCACACAAGACGACTCTACAGATTTGAAGTGTTTCTATTGCAGCGACTTTTTTGTGCATGTTCTGCAGACAGAGTGACCATCCTCAATTTAAGTTTCCCTCAGGACTTTTGTAAAAGCCAAAATATGACCACACCTCAGATTTGGTCCTCTAAAAAGGCTGAAAAATCTCCCAAGCAACGGTCATTGCCTTATGCCACCATCCCTTCTCGAATAAAGATATATTGCATGCTGCGCCTGCATCAGACTGTTGCTGGCCGGACAGGAATTACAGCGAGTTATTAAAATCGTGATAATCAAACACGGTTTTAATGATAGTTAACCCTCTGGGGACCAAAAACGCGCCCGCGTGTTTTGCTCATTTTTTTTTTTTAGCAATGAAAATAAACACTAAATGCTCTGTTAATTTTGATCTTTCATTTTCGTGTAATACATCAATCGATCCTGTTCAGTTTCTATTTCTTTTCTGTATACTCACAATAAAAATAAAGTGTTTTGCTTTTTGACAAATAAAGAAAAATTAAGATGATGCGATTTCTGCCTTCTCTCTGTCAGTAAACTCCCGTTTGAAACGCGTTCGAAATGATCTATAACTCCGCGAAAATTCAGTCAAACAGGCAAACAGACCCACGGGCATAAAGCTTGAGATCGCATCTTTTAAATGAAGTCATTTATATAAAAAACAAATATTCTTAGTTTCTGTAATCTGTATACAAAGAGAGCGACTCCAGTCGAGCTCATTACGAGATGATTCACAGTAATTTGACCACTCCCCGGAGAGCGCGCGCTATTCAAACGCAAATTCTGAGAACCATTTCAGTCTGTGAAACGCCCCCACATCAGCTGTAAACAAAGCGTGAGTGAGACATTATAGCCTTTATGGAGAAAAGTTTCCACAGTGCTGATGAGGAGAAATATTTCCTGATATGAGCAGCAGATCGCGCTGAGGAGTGAGGTAGGCTGTTTTCTTTTCTCAAGTGTGGAATAACGTTATGGAATAACGTTAGTGTAGGCCTATAAACCGCAAAAAGATGAATCGCATTTCTATAATATGACTCGCGTTTCTGTGAGATGAATGAAGGGTACATATTTGTAAAGAGTGTTTAGCCTAAATATGAATCGCGTGTCTGTGTGTGAAAGAATAAACTGCTTTGCCATAGCCTACTGAGATGAGTAAAAATCGACTGGAATATGTTGAAATAAAATGTATTTGTATAAGCAACGTAAATTAACATTTATATGCCCTGATATTTCAATAAAACAACGTTAGTCAGGCGTTAGTCACACTATTTTTGTCAAAAATAAAGTCATAGACTAAGATGTTAGATGTTCCAATGTTGGCTATATTCAAACTAATGAATACATATGATAAAATGTAGGCCTATAATCTTTTTTTTCTTTCTTTTTTTTTTTTACAAAGAAAGAGTACACTTGAAATATTGTTGAAATTGTAATTATTGTTGTAATTGTAACATTTTTAGTAAAATAGCTAAACATATTTACAAGATAGATGTAAGCGAAATCTTAAATGGTCAATATAAGTATTCTTCTAAATACATTGTCCTTGCATTGTGGCTCAGTCAGTGTCACACCTGAATGAATGACTATTCAGAGTCATTATGCAGAGTGGGTGGGACAACCCAGGTGTAAACTACTCCTTCACGCCCCCCTCGCATATTGGCTTTCCAAGCAAAACCTGTTTTACACCATTTAAATCAATGTATTTTTTTTTGTTAACAATAAAGCAAGACTATTTTCACAAAATTTTGAAGCCAGTACTCAAAGGTACAACATCAATTAGACAAAAGTCTTGTGGACACATATTTAATATGTGTTTTGTGGTCTTAATTCAGCCACTTTCATTTTAATTTTTTCCAATAACCACGCATAAACATTATTCTCTTAAAAATACAAACATCTACATACACGTTGCCCGCATATTTTGGTAGCCCTGTTTGTGCTATATAGAGTGATTTTACACCTTTGCCATTAACATGTTTATAAATAACTGAAAAAAGCACAAATTTCAAGGCATGTCAGAACATCTCAAGGGCTCCAAAAACACCTTGGTCCCCAGAGGGTTAAATTTGAAATGATATTACCAAACGTCAGTGCATTTTATCCTGGTTTATAGTGAAATCAGTACTCGTCCCATCCCTAATATGAACTCTTGTCTCTGTTTTCTCGACTCTGTTGTATTGTCTCTGTTCTGTCCGTGGTTGTCCATAATTAGTGAACAGTCTATGGACACTCGAGGAACATTTAGGGGAAGACACATGTCATCTAATCCGAGGTACAACATTTCTGTCTACACATAAAAATATTTTACTATCACTTTTACTTCTTCAATGTTTTAATCAAATCATTTATTCTTTTAGTCATGATTCTCAACTGGTCCAAAGCACATTTAAATCAAATCTGCTGAAGAAGTTTCAGTGTCTGTATGAAGGAACAGCAAAGCAGGGAAACCCAATTCTCCTGAATGAGATCTACACAGAGCTCTACATCACAGAGAGTGAAAGTGGAGAGATCAATAATGAGCATGAGGTGAGACAGATTGAGACACAATCCAGGAGAGCAGAAACAGAGGACACACCAATCAAATGCAATGACATCTTTAGACCTTTACCTGGACAAGACAAACCCATCAGAACTGTGCTGACAAAGGGAGTCGCTGGCATTGGAAAAACAGTCTCTGTGCAGAAGTTCATTGTGGACTGGGCTGAAGGGAAAGAGAATCAGGACGTCCAGCTCATATTTCCACTTCCTTTCAGAGAGATCAACTTGATGAAGGACAACACACTCAGTCTTTCAGATCTTCTTCATGTGTTTTTCCCTGAAACAAAAGAAATAGAAATATCCAGTGCTGAATATAAAGTGTTGTTCATCTTTGATGGTCTAGATGAGTGTCGTCTGTCTCTGAACTTTAAGAGCAAAGTGAAACTGTGTAATATATCTGAATCAGCCTCAGTGGACGAGCTGCTAATGAACCTCATTGAGGGGAATCTGCTTCCCTCTGCTCTCATCTGGATCACCTCCAGACCAGCAGCAGCGGATCTCGTCCCGTCTGAGTGTGTCCATCGAGTGACAGAGGTACGAGGCTTCAATGAGCCACAGAAGGAGGAATACTTCAGGAAGAGAATCAGTGATCAGAGTCTGGCCAATACAATTATCACACACCTGAAGTCCTCGAGGAGCCTCCACATCATGTGCCACATCCCAGTGTTCTGCTGGATCTCAGCCACTGTTCTAGAGGAGATGTTGAGTGAAGCAGAGAGAGGAGAGATTCCCAAGACTCTCACTCAGATGTACACACACTTCATGATCATTCAGACCAACATCAAACATGATAAGGACTATAAGAAGAGAGTGAAAGACGAAGACATGATTCTCAAACTGGGGAAACTGGCTTATCGACAGCTTGTGAAAGGCAACCTGATCTTCTATGAGGAGGACCTGAGAGAGTGTGGCATTGATGTGACAGAAGCATCAGTGTACTCAGGATTGTGCACTCAGATCTTCAGAGAGGAGTTGGGCTTGTATCAGGGGAAAGTCTTCTGCTTTGTTCATCTGAGCATCCAGGAACATCTAGCAGCTCTATATGCACACATTCACTTTACATATAAGAACAGAAATGTGTTTGACAAAACCAAACAAGGTTTATTTTCTAAAATCATAAACCAGAAGAAATACCATTCATTATCTGATCTGCATCAGAGAGCTGTGGATGAGGCTTTACAGAGTAAGAATGGACATCTGGACCTTTTCCTGCGTTTCCTTCTGGGTCTCTCATTTGAGTCCAATCAGACTCTCTTACGAGAACTACTGACACAGACTGGAAGATTCTCCTACAACAAAGAGGAAACAGTTCAGAACATCAAACAGATAATCGGGGCGAATCGCTCTCCAGAGAGATCCATCAATCTGTTCCACTGTCTGAATGAACTGGGTGATGATTCTCTGATGCAGGAGATCCAAGATTATCTGAAATCTGGAGAAATAGGAGGAACCAAACTCTCCTCTTCACAGTGGTCAGCTCTGGTTTATGTGTTGCTGACATCAGAGCAGAATATGGATGTTTTTAATCTAAAACAGTTTATTGGAGCACAAAATACAGCAGATGAAGTTCTTCAGAAGCTGCTGCCTGTGGTTAAAGAATCCAGATCAGTTCAGTAAGTCACTCTGATAACATCCTTACACTGATAAAACTTGATCATATTTATTATTTTTGGAATGTGCTTTTGTACAAAAGCAATACTGTAATAGGAGAAACTCAAATATATCTTAGGTAACCCTTTACAATAACAGTACATGAATAATCATATATTAATACCTGTATTAATAGTTATTTCAACATGAACTCATGATTAGCGAAGATATGAACTAATCATGAACCATTGTAGAGCTATACTTAACTACGACAGCAGTCATAAGGATTCATACATGAATAACAGAAGCCTTAACTACATGTTAGTACATGTTTAATAATTAATGCATTAATTAACATATAGGGGTAAACTAAACCAACCAGGCTCCGTAAGAATAAATAAGTAATCTGAATTTGAATCAAATGTGATTTAATACTCTCAATGTTGTCTGTTTCTCTCCTGTGGTGAATAATGAATGATATACAAAAATAATGTTTATCATCAAGTAACTGAAAAGGATGTTAATCTTCATTAGATTCTTCTGAGGTCATTATACTTTTGATAGTTTTTGATAGTGTTTTATGGTGCGTATTTCTAGACACCTTTAACCTTATTTTGATTATTCACAGGTTAGGTAAAGTATGTCAAATCTTTCCTAAATCATAAGCATCTGAATTTGCATACTCACAATCTATAGGTCAGAAGACTTCTTCGTGGTCTGTTCAGTTCAGTGTCTTTAGAAATCAAAAACTTTTAGCAGGCGAGCTTCTTAGTTTCAATTAAATATAGTTCTGTTATTTACAGGTTAACTAGTTTACAAAAAGGCATCCTTGTAACAGGACAATTGCATTTTTCACAACAATAGTTATAAGCATAATTGGATTATGTGAAGACGTGACAACTGCTTTCATATACAAGTCTGTTGAGGAGAAATTCATATATATCTTATCTATATCAGTGTTTCCTGAACTGAGAGACTGAAGAGTGTCATTGTTCTCTACAGGTTGTGGGATTGTGGTGTTACAGATGAAGGTTGTTCTGCTCTGACTTCAGCTCTGAGATCAAACCCATCACACCTGAGAGAACTGGATCTGTCAGGGAATACAGTAGGAGATTCTGGAGTCGAGCAGCTTTCTGATCTACTGCAGGATTCTCACTGTAAACTGGAGATACTCGAGTAAGATTTTATAAAAGTCTCAACGTCGTCTGTTTTTCTCCTGTGGTGAATAATCAAGGATATACAAAAATAATATATACAAAAAAGGTTTACCATCAAGGATGGTACCAAAAGGATGTTTAATCTTCATTATATTCTTTACAAAGCTTCTGAGGTCATTTTACTTTTGATTGTGTTTTATGGTGAGTTTTTCTAGACACCTTTAACCTTATTTTTGATTATTCTCAGGTTAAAGTATGTAAAATCTGTCCTAAATCTGTTAAGGTTTTGTAACGTTTATAAACACAAGCTGCGAAGCTACACAGCACAAGACAAAACATGGCATGAAAGCACGCGGCCGATGTAAACACGAACCGCGTGCTACACAGGACACAACAACACACGTGGACAGAAGAGCGTATGGTCTGAGCGAACTCGAAACCGCACGCTCACGTGACAAGACGGAGCACACGAGAACGAGCGATGGCTTATCCTGTGCGCTCCCAAAAAAAAAAGACGCGGAGCATGGATGTCTGAATCCCGACACAGAATCTAAATCAAACTAGACCGACGTGCCGGGATCCAAACATCACGCTCCGCACATGTAACAAGTCGCATAGACAAGTGAGTGCACAGCTAAAGCACGCTCGAAACCGCACACTCAGACAAAGACGGGACAAAAACAGGAGTGTCAGAGCTCTGTCACAAAACCAAGAAATTAACTAGACAGAAGTGACAGAACCCTGACAAAATCATAAGTATCTGAATTTGCATACTCACAATCTATAGGTCAGAAGACTTCTTTGTGGTCTGTTCAGTTCAGTTTTTTTTATAAATCAAAGACTTTTGGTAGGCGAGCTTTAGTTTCAATTAAGTATATTTTTATTATTTACAGGTAGTTTACAATTGCATATTTTCCACAACAATAGTTATAAGCATGATTGGATGATGTGAAGAGTTAACAACTGCTTTCATATACAAATCTGTTGAAGAGAAAGGAGAAATTCATATATATCTTATTTATATCAGTCTTTCCTGAACTGAGAGACTGAAGAGTGTCATTGTTCTCTACAGGTTGAGGGATTGTGGTGTTACAGATGAAGGTTGTGCTGCTCTGACTTCAGCTCTGAGATCAAACCCCTCACACCTGAGAGAACTGGATCTGACTGAGAATAAAGTTGGAGATTCTGGAGTCAAGCAGCTTTCTGATCTACTGCAGGATCCTCTCTGTAAACTGGAGATACTCAAGTAAGATTTTATAAACGTCTCAACGTCGTCTGTTTTTCTCCTCTGGTGAATAATCAAGGATATACAAAAATAATATATACAAAAAAGATTTACCATCAAGTAACTGAAAAGGATGTTTAATCTTAATTAGAGTCTTTCCAAAGCTTCTGAGGTCATTTTACTTTTGATAGTTTTTGATAATGTTTTATGGTGAGTTTTTCTAGACACCTTTAACCTTATTTTGATTATTCTCAGGTTAAAGTGCGTAAAATCTGTCCTAAATCTGTTAAGGTTTTGGGGTTGAGGAGATGAGGCGAGGACTCAATCGCGGAATAATAATAATAATAATAATAATAATAGATTATATTTGTAATGCACTTTACATTTGGAGCAAATCTCAAAGTGCTACCGTTAAGATCATAAAAGGATGGTAAAAACATCAATACAAATGGACATAGTAGTTAAAAGTCATAAGTTCTCCTAAAAAGAAATGTTTTTAGCCCTGTTTTAAAAGTCTCAATAGTTTGATGTGGCCTCAGATGGTCGGGGAGGGCATTCCAGATCGGAGGAGCGGCAGAACAGAAGAATAGGGCTTTTATTAAAAGTAAAAATAAAGCAAATGCAAACAAAAACTACCCCGAGCGGGAAGACTTGACTTGACTTGAGTACAGGAGGATCACACAATCATACGACAAAAAAACCAGCACAGGACTGCAAACACAGGGAGAATAAATAAGGAGAGCAAACAAGGCAGGCACCAAGGGAGGACAGGTGGAGCAAATTAATTAATAATAAGGTAACAAGATGGGTGGGGATAGACAATCGACAGGAGAGCACATGGCACAAGGAAACATACAGTGAGGAAAATAAGTATTTGAACACCCTGCTATTTTGCAAGTTCTCCCACTTAGAAATCATGGAGGGGTCTGAAATTGTCATCGTAGGTGCATGTCCACTGTGAGAGACATAATCTAAAAAGAAAAAAACAGAAATCACTATGTATGATTTTTTAACTATTTATTTGTATGATACAGCTGCAAATAAGTATTTGAACACCTGAGAAAATCAATGTTAATATTTGGTACAGTAGCCTTTGTTTGCAATTACAGAGGTCAAACGTTTCCTGTAGTTTTTCACCAGGTTTGCACACACTGCAGGAGGGATTTTGGCCCACTCCTCCACACAGATCTTCTCTAGATCAGTCAGGTTTCTGGGCTGTCACTGAGAAACACGGAGTTTGAGCTCCCTCCAAAGATTCTCTATTGGGTTTAGGTCTGGAGACTGGCTAGGCCACGCCAGAACCTTGATATGCTTCTTACAGAGCCACTCCTTGGTTATCCTGGCTGTGTGCTTTGGGTCATTGTCATGTTGGAAGACCCAGCCTCGACCCATCTTCAATGCTCTAACTGAGGGAAGGAGGTTGTTCCCCAAAATCTCGCAATACATGGCCCCGGTCATCCTCTCCTTAATACAGTGCAGTCGCCCTGTCCCATGTGCAGAAAAATACCCCCAAAGCATGATGCTACCACCCCCATGTTTCACAGTAGGGATGGTGTTCTTGGGACGGTACTCATCATTCTTCTTCCGCCAAACACGTTTAGTGGAATTATGACCAAAAAGTTATATTTTGGTCTCATCTGACCACATGACTTTCTCCCATGACTCCTCTGGATCATCCAAATGGTCATTGGCAAACTTAAGATGGGCCTTGACATGTGCTGGTTTAAGCAGGGGAACCTTCCGTGCCATGCATGATTTCAAACCATGACGTCTTAGTGTATTACCAACAGTAACCTTGGAAACGGTGGTCCCAGCTCTTTTCAGGTCATTGACCAGCTCCTCCCGTGTAGTTCTGGGCTGATTTCTCACCTTTCTTAGGATCATTGAGACCCCACAAGGTGAGATCTTGCATGGAGCCCCAGTCCGAGGGAGATTGACAGTCATGTTTAGCTTCTTCCATTTTCTAATGATTGCTCCAACAGTGCACCTTTTTTCACCAAGCTGCTTGGCAATTTCCCCGTAGCCCTTTCCAGCCTTGTGGAGGTGTACAATTTTGTCTCTAGTGTCTTTGGACAGCTCTTTAGTCTTGGCCATGTTAGTAGTTGGATTCTTACTGATTGTATGGGGTGGACAGGTGTCTTTATGCAGCTAACGACCTCAAACAGGTGCATCTAATTTAGGATAATAAATGGAGTGGAGGTGGACATTTTAAAGGCAGACTAACAGGTCTTTGAGGGTCAGAATTCTAGCTGATAGACAGGTGTTCAAATACTTATTTGCAGCTGTATCATACAAATAAATAGTTAAAAACCATATATTGTGATTTCTGGATTTTTTTTTTTTTTAGATTATGTCTCTCACAGTGGACATGCACCTACGATGACAATTTCAGACCCCTCCATGATTTCCAAGTGGGAGAACTTGCAAAATAGCAGGGTGTTCAAATACTTATTTTCCTCACTGTACATGAAAAGCCATGTGCTTACAACAAACATGACAAAAACACAAGCACATGGCCATTAAAATAAATCACCAGCCATGTGCTCACACAAAATGAGACATGAACACGCAGCTAATGAGAACACTCATATGCCACGTGTTCACACAAAACATAACAACATGAAAGCACACAGCTAGTGATAAACACAAGCTGCGTGCTATACAGCACAAGACAAAACATGGCATGAAAGCACACGGCCGATGTAAACACAAACCGTATGCTACACAGGACACAACAACATACGTGGACAGAAGAGTGTACGGTCCGAGCAAACTCGAAACCGTACGCTCATGTGACAAGACGGAGCACACGAGAATGAGCAAAGGCTTATCCTGGATGCATGGATGTCTGAATCCCGACACAGAACCGAAACCAAACTAGACCGACGTGCCGGGATCCAAACATCACGCTCCGCACATGTAACAAGTCACGTAGACAAATGAGTGCACTGCTCAAGCACGCTCGAAACCGCACGCTCAGACAAAGACGGGACAAAAACAGGAGTGTCAGAGCTCTGTCACAAAACCAAGAAATGATCTAGACAGAAGTGACAGAACCCTGACAAAATCATAAGCATCTGAATTTTCATACTCACAATCTATAGGTCAGAAGACTTCTTCATGGTCTGTTCAGTTTTTTAGAAATCAAAGACTTTTGGTAGGCGAGCTTAGTTTCAATTAAATATATTTTTATTATTTACAGGTTAACTAGTATACAAAAAGGCCTACTTGTAAAAGGACAATTGCATATTTTCCACAACAATAGTTATAAGTGTAACGGATGCCAGCTAGTAGTTGCTGTGCGAGTAAACCTCACTCCTCTGATCTCAGTAGGCGCTCTAGCGACAGACGCTAGGGGCTGCAGTCTTTAGCCTCCTTGTTAGAGCGCCTGACTCTCATGCCGGAGACCCGAGACCCGCACAGAGCGGGGTGTGAAGGGCCCGGGTGAGAGGGGTTACATAAGCATGATTGGATGATGTGAAGAGTTAACAACTGCTTTCATATACAAATCTATTGAAGAGAAAGGAGAAATTCATATATATCTTATTTATATCAGTGTTTTCTGAACTGAGAGACTGAAGAGTGTCATTGTTCTCTACAGGTTGAGGGATTGTGGTGTTACAGATGAAGGTTATGTTGCTCTGACTTCAGCTCTGACATCAAACCCCTCACACCTGAGACAACTGGATCTGTCAAGGAATAAAGCTGGAAATTCAGGAGTCAAGCAGCTTTCTGATATACTGCAGGATCCTCATTGTAAACTGGAGATACTGTGGTAAGATTTTATAAAAGTCTCAACGTTGTCTCTCTACTGTGGTGAATAAGATTGTTTCCCCATGTATTTAAGCCCTGTGTTTTGCCTTGTTCATCATCCGTTGTAAGTTGTATTTAGAGTATGTGTGTTCCTTCCTGCCTGCCTCTGTTAAGCATTGTATTATTGTAATAAAACGTTTGAATTGGAGCTCTGTGCCTCTTCGCCTTTTTCTGCATGCACCACACCCTGACAAATGGGAATGTTGATTTTATTTTCATTACATTCTCTCCAATGTGCCTGACGTTATTTTACAATATTAATGACAGATTAAACATGACTTGATGATGTAAAGATGTGACAACCGGGTTCATATACAGATATGTTGATTTTTTGGGGGGTACTTGAATAAAAAAATAATAATGTTCGGTTACACATTATTTTAAGGTGTCATTGTTACAGTGTAGTTATATATTTAAGTACTGAGTTATATTAAACAACTACATGCACTTACTATAGGGTTAGAGTAGGATTATGATTTGGTTGAGGGTTAGTTGCATGTAATTATGCATAATTTACTGTTATTACTATGGTAAGTTTATGTAACATATGTAACAAGGACACTGTTAAATAGTGTTATCGAATATTCTTGCAATTTTTATCAAATGGAAATTAACCCGCTCAAACAGTTTGTAGAAGCGGGTCTGAACCTTAGACTGGACCTGTTAATGGTGCCGTAGATTAAGTCTCTGATTGTGAAGTTCTGCTTATCTGAGCTGTAGATCCTGAACTGAGAGACTGAAGAGTGTCATTGTTCTCTACAGGTTGTGTGATTGTGGTGTTACAGATGAAGGTTGTGCTGCTCTAACTTCAACTCTGAGATCAAACCCCTCACACCTGAGAAAACTGGATCTGTCATGGAATAAAGTAGGAGATTCAGGAGTCAAGCAGCTTTCTGATCTACTGAAGGATCCTCACTGTAAACTGGAGAAACTGTGGTAAGATTGTATAAAATGTCCCAATATAGTCCTCTATTTTAATGGTAAATAATGATTGCCATTTAAAAAAAAAAAAAAAAAAAAACTGAAATTACTAATGGGAATGTTGCTTTTACTTTTATTTTCATTAGATTTTTTCCAATGTGTCTGACATCAGTTTACAATATTAATGATAGATTAAACATGACTGGATGATGTAAAGATGTGACAGCTGTGTTAATATACAGATATGTTGATGATTTTTGGGTACTTGCCTAAAAAATTTATATTCTTGCAATTTTTATCAAATGGAAACTAACCAGTTAACTCAAGCAGTTTGTAGAAGCGGGTCTCTGAACTGAGAGACTGAAGAGTGTCATTGTTCTCTACAGGTTGAAGTATTGTGGTGTTACAGATGAAGGTTGTGCTGCTCTGACTTCAGCTCTGAGATCAAACCCCTCACACCTGAGAGAACTGAATCTGTCATGGAATAATCTAAGCGACTCAGATGTGAAGCTGCTCTCTGATCTGAAGGAGGATCCTCATTATAAACTGGAGACGCTTGAGTGAGTAGTGATGATTAAAACTGTTCATATTTTAATTGAAAGTTATTTTTGTTTCTTCTTAGTTTACTTTCCTTGTGATGGTGAATTACACACTATAAACATGTTTAATAAGAGTTTGATTCATTTATTTATTTTTATAATAGTTTATAGCAACAATTAAATATCTTCAAGTTTCATTTTATTTCAAACAATTTAATATTTTGCTTTTATCGTTGTCTTTCTATTCCTAAATGATGTATTTTGAGAGAATTTCAATTGCAATAAAATATAATGGTAAATATTTATCACTAGTTTCTTTATCATAAATAAAACTGACCCAGTGACAGAAAGAGGACCTTCATACATGATTATAAATAAGGGTCAAGGGTCATCATTCATGGTGACTTAGAAACAAAAGCAAAATCTGAATGTTTAAAAACAGCTTTAACTATCGTGTATCACAGTATTATATTATGATCTCTCACTTAATCATCTAAGTAGTTTCTTTTAGTTGTTCTAAAGTTGACAATGCAATAATGTCTCACACATTTGATTGTCTGTGTTTTAGTTACAGGTTAAGATGTTAGTCTCTGACCTTCTCTGGATCAGCTGATGGAGAATAAAGAGCCACTACAGACACAATCACATTCAACAGAATCAACAGACACAAACCCACAGTGATCATCACACACACCTTCATCCAAGTCAAACAAGGAAACCTTCAACGAGATGGAACTGGATAAATATTCTGAATGTTCAGATCCAATCTGACCTCTGACCTGTAATGCCTGAATCATAATCATACACTGTTTGTTCGTTGGTCAGAGGATAACTCAGCGACTGAGTCTGGTTTCTGCCAAGGTTTTCTTCTCCATTCTGTCTCTGATGGAGTTTGAGTTCCTGCCACTGTCACCTCTGGCTTGCTTAGTTGGAGACACTTAATATTCAACAATATTATTGATCTGCATTGACACCATTATATGAGAACTGAACTGAGCTGGACGATGACATCACGGTTTTCTCCAGAGCGGCTGTATAGATAAATGAACTAAAGTACTAACTTTTTTACAACAGAAATGAATCAACACTGAACTTACTTAAGCTGGACTATGAGACTATTTTCTTCTAGATCTGCTGTACAGCCGAAACAAACTTTGTTGCATTATTTTCCTGTAATCACAGTAAATCTGCTTTGAAAACATCTGTATTGTAAAAAGCGCTATATAAATAAAGGTGACTTGACTTTTGTTTCTACAGAAGTGACATTTATACTGCAAACGCTCTACTACATCTCCATGTATAATATTTATTTAATGACTTAATTTGAGTAATTCAGCCCACAGAACATATTCAAATGCCTTTGATTATAGTTACATTCACATTCATCATCTATCGTCTTTTATTTCTTTTCTATTTAAAAGCAATGATAAATCGCCACTTTTAAATGTTTAATGAAAATCTATTTTTTAAATTTGAATTCATAATCTATGGACACCTTTCACTAATAAAATGGTTAATCATGTTTTCGTTTTCATTTAGAATTAGAGAATATACATTCTGTCTTTAATCTATTGCCAACTCTACTTTAACCCTCAGACGGTCTTCGTTTCGGAGTCACATCCTGGGCCTTCCCGGTCAGAAGTGACCGGAGGCCTAAAAATGAAACTTCCTCCATCCCAGTAAAACCAATGCAATTTATTTTTGTTCTATAATATTTATTCTTTTTAATTTTGTATTTTGAGATAATTTTATTGAATTTATTAATATTTATGCAATATTTATGGTCTATTTTTGCCATTGAAAATAACTAAAAGATTTATATAAATATATGTATATATATATTTTTTAATTATACAGTATTTTAGTTTAATATAGAGTCTAGGCCAGGGGTGCCCAATCCTGCTCCTGGCGATCGACTGTCCTGCACAGTTCATCTCCAACCCTAATCAAACACACCTGAAGCAACCAATTAAGGTCTTCAGAGCACGTCAGGATCACTTGAAAATTAAAGGCAGGTGTGTTTGATTAGGGTTGGAGATGAACTGTGCAGGACAGTCGATCGCCAGGAGCAGGATTGGGCACCCCTGGTCTAGGCCTTCAAAAAAAAAATGTTTGAAGCAGGTGAGAGTATGGAGAGAAAGCGTAGAAGCATGGTGTAACCACTAGATGGCATCTACAGTTCTCTATGGAGAGGCATGTGAATTCCCCAGCTGTTTATGGACACATTTACTTTTTTTTGTACAGAATTTGTAACAAAAAATGCAATTCATTCAATTATAACACTTTTTGTAAAATAATATTAATTTTTTTTATTTATTTTTATTTATTTTTTTCAATTTCCCATTCATTTTCTATGGGGGTCATTTTTGACCGAAGACCACAAGTGTGACTATTTTTTTTACAACCACTTAGCATGCTCGAATCATGACCTCAATTTTTTTGTGTGTGCACATACCTAATGCCAAACAAGTCACCAAGTTTCGTAACATTCCAATGAAGCTGTGATTTTTAAAAATTCAAAACAGATTTTTTGTAATCAAAATTTATTGGTGTTTATGTGTATAAAAGTGTGTGTATGTGTGTGTGTGTGGGTGGGTGTGTCTTTTTTGTACTCTTGATGTTGTAGAGTGTCACCCCTTTACAGCGGTGTACTTTTTTTTAGGATTGAGGCCGATTTGTAGATTGTACACACAAAATTTCGGATAAATTTTTTTTTTTGGTCAATTTCCCATTCATTTCCTATGGGTCGGTCATTTTTGACCGAAGACCAAAATCGTCACTATTTTTTTTACGACCACTTAGCATGCTCGGATCATGACCTCAATTTTTTTTTGTATTCACATACCTAATGCCATAAAAGTCACCAAGTTTCATAACATTCCGATGAAGCTGTGATTTTTAGAAATTCAAAACAGAAAATATTTCGGTCAGAAATGACCGAGGACCGTCTGAGGGTTAAATCTTCTATATGAATGATTAACTGTATTCTATTATAAGTCGATTTAGCAGTCAGAGATGAAACTCACAGCTGTGTGTCCATGAGGAGTGACCATTCTGGACAAACCAGTGAAATCAACTGATCTGAGGTACATCATTAATGTCTGGATGGAAAAAATCTTTCTATGTGAGTTTTATCCGTCAAATTAATTATTTTAATGCTTGTCTCAATTCTATTATCTCTGTTCTATTCTATTACTCATACCAACAACTTTTATTTGTGGTAATCTATTATTGTAGTATTTTGTTCATGACTCTCCCCACCATCGATGGAAATTTCCACCTTTCCGTTGTAACACTTCAGATTAAAGACAAAATGAAACACAAAAACTAAGTGGGAACCACATCCAATTATATTTGCCAAACAACAGTTCAAAACAAATGCATACCAATTTTTTTTTAAATGAAAAATACAACCACACCAGAAATCAACAATAGGCCTACGCTACAATCACCAAACAACAGCTCCAAAGAGTCCTTCACTATCAACTTAGTCCATAAAATGTCCACACAGAAACACAAACTGATAATATGGGAATATATATAATGTGGGTGTAATGAATATAAGGAACTTGTAATCCAAAGATCAATCAGTGCACAGTCTGTACAAAAAAAATTCAGTTCAAAGTCAGTTCAGTTGCAACCACAGTCTCGTCGTAGCGAATAACTCAGACAAAAATAGTTGAAAAAGTTGAACAAAAGGGGGAAAAAATATAATTCACAAGGGTGATCCAAACTGTTGTGTATCACATTCTAAGAATTGCATGTTTTGTCCTTTCAACACTCCGTACTGGTTCCCTGTTGTATTGCTCATGCGCAGAACAATGGAGTGTGTGTGTCACCTGTATAGTGAACGAGTCAGTAAAAGCTGCCATGTGAAAATGCTCGTGTCAGTGTCATCACTCAAGCAGTGCACGCTCATCGTTTAACGATGTAACAAAACTGGCGATGAGGATAAACACTCTCTTCTCTCTCCGCGATACTTGTAAAAGTACGTGCTATTCAGATGACATCGGCTCGTTAACCGCGGCGCCGTCCGTCATCGGAAGCTAACAGACAAAACGCATGTGCCTCAGTGCAAAGCTCATAGCGTGGGGAAAATTGCGCAATCAGAAAAAGAAAACGATAGCTGCACATCACGAAGACAACGCAAAACGGCACGGGAGGGAAAAGAGACAGCTACAAAAGAAGAGTGAGTGGTAAAGTACACTGACAAACAGACCAAAATGGTGGGTCTTGTGGGGCAAATCAGACCATATGACGAAACTGTCGAGCAGTGAAGCTCGTATACAGAGCGGTTTGATTATTTTGTCAAAGCTAAGGGGATAAAAGATGAGGTTCTAGTACCAACTTTTCTCAGTGTAATGGGCAGTAAGACATAATCTACTGCGTAGCCTGGTCCAGCCTAATAAGCCTGGTAATAGCTCATTCAAGGACATTGTAACAATGCTCCAGGAACATTATGCACCAAAACTCCTCATCATCACTGAAAGATTCCGCTTTCATAAACGCAATCAGTTAGAGGGAGAATCGGTCGCACAATTTGTTGCTGTACTGAAGAGTCTGTCAGAACACTGTGAGTTCGGCACAACACTGAGTGACTATACGAGACAGATTCGTGTGCGGATTGCGTAGTGAGACCATTCAAAAGCAACTCCTATGCGAAAGTAATCTAACTCTAGAGTGAGCTATGGAAATCAGTGTATCCATGGAAATGGCTGCAAAAGATGCACAAGAGTTAAGCACATCCAGTCAAGTCCACAAAGTGTACAGTGAAAGAATGAAACATGATGGTAAGAAAGCATGTCACTGCTGTGGAAAGAGTGGTAATCTGGCACAGGAATGCTGGTTCAAAGACAAAGACGGCAGAAACTGTGAAAAAAAGGGCATATTGAGCATGTATGCCAAAACAAAAAGCAAAATGAGAAAGTAAATCCAGCTAAACCTGTGGAGTTTAAGAAAAGCTATGTCAGAAAATTCAAAAAGACAAACATAAATCAGGTGGAATATACAGGGAAACAACAAGAGGATGAATCTGATGAAAAGGAATATTCAAATGTAATGTCTGTGTTCTACAAATTCTGATGGCTACTGGGTGACGCCACTGCTAGATGGAAAGGCTGTTCCCATGCAAGTGGACACAGGAGCCGCTGTATCGCTCATGGCGAAGTCAACTTACCAAGAGAAGTGTCCATACCTCTGTCTCAAGGAAGCGAAGCTGACCTTGAAAACATGCACAGGTGAGCTTGTTCCTCTTTCGGGAGTCGTGGATGTGACTGTAGAGCTAAACAAACAGAAGATAAACTTACCACTGTATATTGTAAAAGGCAGTAGCCACACAGCTCTAATGGGCTGATCATGGCTAGAGAAAATAAAGCTAAAGTGGCAGGAAGTACATTTAGTGGCGAAAGAGTCTACCAGCCTACAGCACATCCTGAGGAAGCATGCAGAGGTGTTTGGAGATGAATTGGGAAACATGAAAGACATCACTGTAAAGCTGGCCATTAAGGCTGATAATAATCCTAAGTGCTTAAAAGCTTGCCCCGTTCCTTACGCGACAAAGCCTAAGGTAGAAACTGAACTAGACCGTCTGGAGGAAACTGGCACACTGAAGAAAAGGAGTGTAAGCGAGTGGGCCACACCAATTGTTCCCGTATTGAAGACGGATGGATCAGTCAGAATTTGTGGCGATTTCAAGGTTACTGTCAATCCAGTTTTAACTGTAGAACAATACTCCTTGCCACTAATTGAAGATCTTTTTGCTGGATTAGCAGGCGGACAGAAATTCAGCAAGATAGACTTATGTCAAGCTTACCTCCAAATGCAGGTCAGTCCTGCTTCCCAAGAGCTGCTGACCATCGTGACACACAAGGGCCTGTACAGATATCAGAGGCTTCCTTTCGGCATAACTTCGGCTCCAGCGTTGTTCCAGCGTGCCATGGACCAGATTCTGAGCGGATTGAATGGAGTACAATGTTATTTCCATGATCTGTTATTCACAGGAAAAGATGATGAGGATCATCTCGGGAACCTGAATGCAACACTACAAAGACTAAAAGAGTATGGCCTTCGGGTGAAGAAAGACAAATGTGACTTCTTCCAGCCCACCATCGAGTATCTAGGACACGTAATTGACAGCGCTGGTATTCACAAAGCACCATCAAAGTTAAAAGCTATTGTGGATGCGCCATCTCCAAATAACGTAAGCCAGCTGCGAACATTCCTAGGATTGTTAACATACTATGCAAAGTTCATGCCAAACCTTTCCAGTAGACTTCGTCCACTACATGAACTGTTAAACAAGTCCAAACAATGGAAATGGTCTGACAAATGTGAGAAGGCATTCAGGGATGTGAAATGCACATTAACACAATCGGAGGTCCTCACACATTACAACCCTGCACTAACGATACAGTTGGCATGTGATGCTTCACCGTACGGTGTTGGTGCGATACTTTCACATGTAATGCCATCCGGTGAAGAAAGGATAATCACCTTTGCATCAAGGACTCTGAACTCAGCAGAGAGTAATTACGCTCAAATTGAGCGAGAAGCTTTAGCAATCGTATTTGGTGTAAAGAAATTTCACCAGTACCTGTTTGGACGCAGATTTACCCTGCTCACAGACCACAGACCACTTACCTCTATCTTTGGTCCCCAAACTGGCATTCCCTCTCTGGCAGCGAATCGCATGCAGCGTTGGGCTCTGTTGCTGTCGGCTTATCAATAGGACATCAAATACAGGAGGTCTGAGCAGCATTGCAACGCAGATGGACTGTCCAGGCTGCCTCTGCCAGACACAAAACCAGAATGCCCTCAAGTCGACATCTTTTACTTCAAAGAAGTGCAAAGTGCTCCTGTAACTGCTGCCCAAGTGAAAAGATTCACGAGAACTGACCCAGTTTTGTCAGAAGTTCTGGCCTTGATATCTCATGGAGGAAGAAGAAAGACTGAAGACAAATTCAAACCTTATCTGATTCGACGGAATGAGTTGACAGTTCAGTCTGGTTGCTTACTTTGGGGTTATCCTGTCATTATACCCCCGCCCCTGAGGAGCCTTTTGCTGAAAGAACTTCACGCTGGTCATTTGGGAATAGTGAGGATGAAAGAGATGGCACGCAGCTACTTCTGGTGGCCTGGCTTAGATTCATAAATTGAAGAGGAAGCAAATGGTTGTTCAGAGTGCCAGAGTGTAAGGAACATGCCACAGACAGCCCCTTTACATCCATGGGATTTTCCAGAGGTGCCATGGCAAAGAATACATATAGACTTCGCAGGACCACTGGAGAACCACATGTTTCTAGTGATTGTGGACGCTCACAGCAAATGGCCTGAGGTTGCAGTCATGCATAACACATCCTCTGAGAAAACCATTGAGGAGCTTAGAACTGTTTTCAGTCAGTTTGGGAATACCACAACAGCTTGTAAGTGATAATGGCCCCCAGCTGGTGTCTGAAGAGTTCCAGTCCTTTCTGAGCGTAAATGGAATTCAGCACATCAGGTCTGCTCCTTATTCGTTCAGACCTTGAAGAAGGCTTTAAAGACATCTCAGGGTAAGGGCTCCCTAAACCAAAGACTGAACACATTTCTATTGTCTTATAGAAACACACCTCATGCAGCCACAAAAGTCTCCCCAGCTATAGCATTGCTGAAACGACAATTACGCAGCAGACTGGATCTTCTGAGACCAACAGGAACCAAACAGGTTGTATTGTCACAACAGCGAATGCAAGTGGAGAGGCGATCCAAAGCAAAGTTCAGGAGTTTAAACAGAGGTGACAGCGTACTTGCTCGTAATTATGGAAAAGGAGCAAAATGGGTATCCGCAACCGTTCTTGCACAAACCGGCCCCGTTTCGTACATCGTTGAAACAAAGGAAAATCTGACATGGAGGAGACATGTTGACCAGTTGTTGTCCTCGACAATCTCCAGTGATGATCCATGTGATTTGGAGACACAACAACAACACACATCTCACATCAACTCTGGTCGGGATATGGTACCAGAAATCTTACCCACATCATTTTCAAGTGAACCTTGGGTAAGCGTTTCCTCTGAGAATACATCTTCTCCAGTGACTGTTACAGACACTCTACTAGAAACACCACCTGGGCCTGTTCTTCATCGTTATCCGACTAGAGTGCGAAAACTACCACAGATATTAGACCTCTAGTTTAGTGGCTAACCCATGATGTTGGGGCAGAATAATCCCCAAGATTCAGCCAGGGAAATGAGGCAGTCTACCCTCTTTCCCTAGTGTTAAAACGGTTTTATAAAGTGTTTATAAAAAAATTAAAAAATGATGTTCCTAAACTAAAGACAACCGTATGTATGATGTCATAAGCATTTATTTTGTTGAGGTTGACGTTAAAAGTAAAAGTGGAGGAGTATGTTGTGTATTGCATTCTAAGAGTTGTATGTTTTGTCCTTACGACACTCCATACTGGTTCCCTGTTGTATTGCTCATGCGCAGAAAAACGGAGTGTGTGTGTCACCTGTATAGTGAACGAGTCAGTAAAAGCTGCCATGTGAAAATGCTCGTGTCAGTGTCATCACTCAAGCCGTGCACGCTCATCGTTTAACGATGTAACACAAACGAAGAAGAGTTGATGCTGGTGTAAAGTCTGTGGTGAATGCATAGATTTCGGGTAGCACACCAAACAAACACATTTGATGAAATATATGGCCTACAATGACTCATTTCACATAAAGATGCAACACAGTTGCGCCTGCTTCCATTTATTTGTGATTACAAGAATGAATAAAACAACTATATTCTACGATCTTTGTTCTTGTTCAGATGCTCAGGGCACTGTTTAGTGTAAGAAATATTTGGGTGATCTCACTCTAGTTAGTGATGTTTGTATTGATGTGTCACAGGTCTGTGAGTCGAAGCATGCATGGAGATTGGCATCGTACATATCATGGAATGAAGAAAAATTTACAAAATATCATGTTTACGTCACATTTCAGAGCATTTCTATTCATTTTCCATGAAATTATGCAATTATTGCGATGTGAGGAGGTTTGAGCGATCTCTTCATCTCACTATAATGTGTTCCCTTTAAGAGTAAACTCGCATTGCGTTGATGATGCTTTGGGAATGCCACCGCGTGATCGCGTCTGAAGCACGCATGTCAAATATTCTGATTTTGTTTTATGCTTTAAGTTCAATATTTTGTGAAGTGAATGTTGTATTTCGATAAATACTTAAGAATACCCTCCTGTTCTGTCATTATTTTGTGCCAATAGGTTTTGCTTAGTCTTATGTAACTTTATTACTCCGAGTTTGATTAACTTAAACCATTTAAGGCAATCGGTTTCCTCAAACCATTTAAGCAAGATATAGTTGTTAAGACTTAGTTAGCTTTGTTACCCGAATTCAAACTGAATGAATAAAATTAACCTTAAATATTTAAGTTGAGTTTACTCTAAAGATTGACTAAACCAACTGTTACAAACCTCTTACGTCGAGGGAGAATAAGGAATACAACATCAAAACACTGAACGCGTAGTGGAAAACAATCTCACACAAACCAGTCAAATTTAGGTAAAGTGATCATTTATTACAGTGAGATACGAGATGAAAAGAGGAATACCCCAAGATACTTACTTACATAATGTACAACTTACATAAAAATCTTAACCAAGGAAAAGGTTCACAATAGAACAAGGAAAAGAGAAAAGAACTAGACCGTGCCAAATCAAAGAAAGAAACAAAACAAACCAATCTTACTATATATAAACAAAAACAATTTTGGTAACACTTTATAATAATGGTCCGTCAATAATAAGTAACTATGCAGGAAGTAATGAAGGACTAATGAGTAGTTCTACATTAACACTTCAACTACTACTATTAACTAATAAAGAAACAAGCTTAACTAATCAGTAAGTAATATAAAATTTAGGAGATTATTCCTTATTAGGTAATCAATAATAACTTAATGAGATTAGCTTCATTAATAACTATTAACTAACTGACAAATTATAAAGAACATAACTGACAAATTATAAAGAACATTATCGTGTGTCTGAGACGTTCAGTCATCATTTTTACTATGAAAATATTCATAAAATACATCACTATTTATCAAGTGTTACCTAGTCACTATACAGGAACTTCTAGTGATCTGGACCATTATTTTAAAGTGAAAAACATGTTTTTCACTTTAAAATAATGGTCCAGATCACAAGAAGTCCTTGAAGAGGGACTAGGTAACACTTGAGTAAGTAGTGATGAATTTTGACCACGTTGAAGGTAAAAAAAAAAAAATTGCTAACGTCTCAGACACGATAATGTTGTGATTAGTAATTAATTAGTAATTCTTTATAAGTTGTCATAATTACTTATTAGTTCTTAATGATGCCAATCTCATTCAGTAATTATTGATTACCTAATAAGGAACTATCTTAGTCCTAAATTCGATATTACTTACTGATTAGTTAATATTGTTTCCATATTAGTTAATAGTAGTAGCTGAGGTGTTAATGTAGAACTACTCATTAGTCCTTCATTACTTCCTGCATAGTTACTTATTAATGACGGACCATTATTATAAAGTGTTACCACAATTTCTAATCTAACTAAAATCAACATTCACCAAAAAAAACTAAATTAAAACAAAAGAAAAGATCTTCAGCATCGAAGACGCCCTAAATAAACTACTCTTCCCAAACAGGGAACTTCAGAACATTCTGATGAAACATAAGACTGCAAATCGACTCATCATACATGTGGGGAAGAATGATATTCATAAAGAGCAGTCAGAACTCCTTAAGAAGGATTTCAATGAACTTTTTGAAACACTTAAAAGACTTTCAAACATTCAAACATTCATCAGTGGACCTCTCCCAGCAAGAGGAACAAACAGGTTTTCACGGTTGCTTGGGCTAAATACATAGCTGCAAAAAAACTGCAATATAAAAGGAGTAAACTTCATTGACAATTTCAATCTTTTCTGGAGTCAGAGACAACTTTTTCATTGGGATGAAAAATTTCACAATCTTTGTTTCACAGATTCTGAGCAGAACCAGAAAATATGAACATATCACACCAGTCCTCAGGTCTTTCCACTGGCTCCCAGTTAGATTTAGGATTGATTTTAAAGTATTATTACTGGTATATAAATCATTCAATGGCCTAGGACCTCAATACATTGCAGATATGCTCACTGAATATAAACCCAACAGATCACTCAGATCACTAGGATCATATCAGCTAGAAATACCAAGGGTTCAATCTAAGCATGGTGAGTCCGCTTTTAGCTATTATGCCAGCCGCAGCTGGAACCAGCTTCCAGAGGAGATCAGATGTGCTCCTACTGTAGTCACTTTCAAATCCAGACTCAAAACACTTCTGTTTAGCTATGCATTTACTGAATGAGCACTGTGCCACTGTTCGTCCGACTGTTTGTACTGTATTTTATTTTATTTTTCTAAACTGTTTTAATTATTCTTATTTCTTTTATTTTTTTTAATTTCTTCTATGTAAAGCACTTTGAATTGCCATTGTGTATGAAATGTGCTATATAAATAAACTTGCCTTGCCTTGCCTTGCCCTACTCTTACTACAAACCAGAAAATACAAAGAATCTCACGTCGCTAAACTAGTGTTTATACACAATTGACAAATCAGTGTGGCACATGTATATCACGTGATGTAACGAACTGCTCCGAGACACGAAGGTTGAGGATCCAAATGCAGTGTTTTAATGAAAGGATAATCCATAGTGATGTGACGTTCAGCACCGAGGCTTCGAAGCTTGTATCAAAAAAAAAAAAAAAAACATCACACATTGAAGCACTGAATCGGAGCTTGATTTGTTTTGCTATAACCACGTGATCTGTGACGTCCGAAGCTTCGTTTCCACACACAGTCAAGTGACTGCTTCATATTCATATTCAAAAATAGTGCGAACCCTGAGCAGGTTTCGAGTGTCATGCCCTTCGGTAGAAGTAAATAAAAAAAGAAATAGACTTAGCCCTCACACTGTTTAAGTCCTGTTCCTTAATAAAAAAAAACTTTAATTTATTAAATTACCCACAAAATAAGATGTCAGCTCCCCAGTTCACAAGCACTTCACCATTCAACACAATTCTCTTTTATTTTGATTATATATGCCTACATGAGCCTTGCCTATGAACTCATAGGATTAGGACTGAGGCTAAAGTTAATGTGAATAAGGCTGCTTTTCTAGATCAAAGCAGATTCATAAGAACTGTTTCTGTACAAGTGAATTAGTCCCAATTATTAGTATTTTTTCATAAATTAATTCATACAGTAGTTTGTTCATACATTGTATAAGAACTACATCAACACTAACACATGAATTATGATAATTTATTGTATTGCTTTGTGGTTTACAAAGCACAAAGTGATTTTGGGGAGGAGGGGGGGAGGTCTGCTGGGACAGATAGGCAGCTTTTCCACCTTTTGACCACAAGATGTCGTTAGTGTGCAACGTGTTGAAAAGCTTTGAGTAATGAACCATTTTACGATACATTCGAGGGGGAAAGCCCCAGTGCTTCACAAAGCTTCATTTCACCATCACTACCAGAGGGTGAGACAGGAACGGGAAAACCAGGAACATGGAAAACAGTGGAAATGCTCAG
The DNA here is from genome assembly GCF_951802725.1 of Rutilus rutilus. Lineage (NCBI taxonomy): Eukaryota > Metazoa > Chordata > Actinopteri > Cypriniformes > Leuciscidae > Rutilus > Rutilus rutilus. The sequence continues at coordinate 40,361,085 of NC_140216.1, read as the reverse complement.
GAATGCAGTGTTACACGCACAAGACTTCGCCGGGAATGAATGTGAAAACCAGGCTATAATAGGGCGAGTTAAACAATGAGACACAGGTGGATGCAATCAGGGATGATGAGTCCAGGCAGAGAGTTATGGGAAATGTAGTTTGTGAGGGAATGACAATAGTCTGTTGTGGAGTGCCCTCCGGTGGCTCTCAAGGGCACTCCAGCTGGTGACCGTTACAAGTCTCATCTGTTCTTTTCTCTTCCCTGTTTAATAACAGGTCTATCAACTAGAACAGAAAAATGACATTCTTATCATTCTGTAAGTTACACACACACGTGTGTGTGATGATCACTGTGGGTTTGTGTCTGTTGATTCTGTTGAATGTGATTGTCTCTACCATTGCCACTACGGCTCTTTATTCACCATCAGCTGATCCAGAGAAGGTCAGGCTAACATCTAGAACCTGTAAGTAAAACACAGACAGTCAAATGTGTGCGACATTATTGCATTATCATACTCTATTTACTAAGTTCTCAAAGAATGAAGGGGAAAAATTAGAGAAACAACAACCCCAGACATATGATAACATTGGATGTAACATCAACACGAAAATATAAGTGAATTTAACTCAATGTATATGAGTTTACAGTACTCTTAAATGGTTAAAAAAAAAATTAAAATGGTTTAAGGCAATCAGTTTCCTCAAATGGTTTGAGTTACCGTAACTTATCGGGTTTTACAGTGCTGCACCTTTTTGGCTTTTAACAACATCTGTGATGAAAGGAAAGATTCTCAAAACTTTTAAAGCAGGAAAGGTTATTTATTAAGTTACACATTTAAATATACAGACAATAGAATGGAACAACTGCATACTTTATAGTAAATATTAAATCAATTTAATTTAACTTACTGCTTAATTGCATATTCCTTCAATTCACAAACAGTGCAAAAATTACCATATCTGCCCTCATAAGACATAACTGCTCACATTCACACATATCTGATAATCAGCAACTTCACAGTCACGGTGAGGTAATAAAAAAGACTTATCCTAAACACGTTATAATTCATTTGGCATAACAATACGACTGTAAAGTCCACCAGACATTGTGCTGCTTCAAAATTTTTACGATAAATAGCACAAAAAGTAACAAAACTACAATTTTACCAAATTCCATTTCAAAATACATAATTAAAAAATATTAATGTATCCAAAAATGGTTATTGCATTTATAAAGTAACCAGTTCCTTTAAAAATGTATAGTGTTTTTTTTTTTCTCAGTACACATTGTTTTAATCAGGTACTCAAAAATGTGTTGTTTGCAGGATATGCAGCGACACAATGGCGCCCTCTTCTGTGCAGAGCCATTGTGCAAAAATCATTCTTTAAAAATGTTCTTTTATTAAAAGATTATAAATAGTCAAAAGCTTATTGTTAAGAAAAAAAGCTTTTATGCTTTTTAAAATGAGCTCAAAATTTTATTTTATTAAATCAAGTGATGTGACAAGGCAAGAATGCTAAACAACATGTATAACAATGTTGGCTGAGAGGGCAAAATGTTATTTTCCTTTTCACCCCATCTTCTATCTAGGAGAGCATTAATGCACGGACGGCCACGAGCTGAAGCCCAGGGGGTAATACTAGCTGCTCAAAAATAATATTTTTAAAAGCAGCTAGTATACCTATTATGCTTTTTTACTTTTTCAACTTTCTTTAGTGTGTAATGTTGCTGTTTGAGTAAACAGATCTGCAAGGTTACAAAGCTCCACTACAAAGGGAGATATTTTATGTAACAGAATCCACTTTTCAAGAACTACAACAAATGGCTCGTTTGGACTACAGCATGTTTTTTTCCGGATCTTATGAAGTCATAATGTTCCTTATTTAAATAATCCCCACCCAAACAAGTTGGCGAGGCCTGGTTGAGCTGCATTAGAGAAGATGAAGTATTATTGTTGTTTTTTACACCCCGGAAAACGTTTGTCCAAAGGCTTACAAACTTAGAGAGGTTACATTTATTTCCAATATGCTTCAGGTGGAAGTGGGGAAGCTGGGAAGAGAGCACATTTATTTATCTTTGAACTCAATGTTTAACGATTTTGTGAAGCTCTCAATGCCTCTTATTTTACTTACTATGTTCTTGTTTTGTCATCATTTATGTAGTCCAATCCGTCCTTTGATTCTGTACTAGATTCTGGAGAAGAGATTAAAAAAGGTTAGTCATTCAGTTTAGCATCAATCGTCGTTCAAATCATGATGTAACTTCACCTGTTTAAATGCTTTAAACATTATATTTCTGCTCATCCACTGATCTTCTCTCACCTGTGACTGTCACCATGATCAATATTTCTCCTTCAGAGTCCAGAACCTCATATGTTCCAGTGTCAGTGACTGTAAAATTATTAATAATCAGGTTTCTGTCTCTAATAGTCATTCGATCTCTCCTGACCCCGTGGCTTCTGCTCCAATCCTCCTTTCGCCCTGTGCTTCTTTTGGCCCAGTGCACAACTTTATCAGCGTTGATCAACAGAACATCCAACTTCAGCTCCTCACCTTTCTTTACAGAGATCTCATCTGAGGAGAAACAGAGACATTAATCATTATTATAAATGTGTCAATCGGTCAAGGCCATACGCATACATTAATATTTAGGATTGGGGACCGAATGTAATAATTTAAAAATCCACCACTGTGAAGCATATATTGGATTAACTAATCTGAATATTAGTGTCCCATTCAGCGTGTCTGCTGGTTACAGGCCTGTGTGCAATACTAACACAATTATTAAAGGAAAACCAGAAAGCACATGCTGATGGATTGATCAGTTTTGACTTTACCATGAATGCAGAGTTGATACTCCAGGGTTTGTCGCTCCAGCTCTGTCTGATCATTAGTGTAATGGACTCTCAGAAAGTATTTCCCAGCGTCACTGAATCTCAGATCCTTGATGATCATGTTACATGATCCTTCTTTAAATACTCGTCCATTTTCACTCTTACTCACACATTTTTCATTCTGACAAGAAATGATGCTTTTTAACCTGCTTAAATCAATATAAACAATGTCTCTGTCCTCAGATTCACACGACAGGGTGACGTTGCCTCCCTTTTTTCCTGACACAAGAATAGTGGCGGTTCCTGCAAATACAGACAGTAATATTTATTAAATAAAGTATCAATACTAATACTGTGTATATATATATATATATATATATATATATATATATATATATATACTGTATATATATATATATATATTACATGGCTTGGTTGAATTCTAATGTAGAATGTGGTGTGTTATTTCTTGATATCAGACCGCTGCTAAGTATAAACGGTGTGTTTATGGTGTGCCATGATAAACAGAGCGTTGCTATGGACGCAGGATTCTAATCATAGAGACGGAACGGACTATTTTCTTCAGCGGAAGCAGTACAATTGTTTTTAAATCAATAAACTCCTATTAAATCAATATTTTGTGTCAAATTATTGATTTATTTGGTAGGTAGCCATGTAATAAGCAGGATAATGTAGAGCGAGGCGGTTGTTAGCGAATACAACCCCGACAGGCTGATTCAAGCTCCGCTTTGCGTTGGGGTCCTGATCAGCCTGTCGGGGTAGTATTCGCTATAACAACCGCCTCGCTCTACATTATCCCTTACATATACATACACAGTAGTCAATATTTGAAATGGATCAAAAAAGTTAATCAAAGTTGTCCTAAGACAAGAACAGGTATTGTTTAAAATTCATGTATTAACTTTAATAACTTTAATGAAAGGTTTTGATCCACTTCAAATGTTGACTACTGTACATACACTGCATATATGAATGAAAGTATTAATGAGCCAACAATAGTAGCTGTGCCACATTTTAACACTTCAAATGTTGATGACAATAGCATAAAGCTGTGTTAGATGTGTCAGCGCAGATGTAGTGAATTCCTGAACAAATAACTGAACTCAGCAGAGAAACAATCAACTAGAATAACTTTACCTGACAGTGAATGATCAATCAAAAATAGTTAAAATGTATTAACAGAAACGACTGAATACTGACCGCTGTAATTGCAAAGGCACATCAGCAGCAGAAGATTGAAGAGTTTAAACCTGATGAGAAAACAGAAGAGCTGTGACGTCACAGATTCATAAAGATAAGATAAGATGCTTTCCTGAGATTAAAAATCACTTTCACTTTCATTTCTTCTAAATATTTAACATGAGGATGTTACATGATAAAAATGCCCAATGAAAAACATCAAACTATAATTCTCAGAAAAAAAGGTACAAAAGCTGTCAGATGTGCGGTACAATAATTAATAGAGGGTAAATAAGGTAGAAAGGATACACTGCACTGACAGCTTTTGTACCGTTTGTCCTGAGAGTGTGACTTGATTCTCCTGTAATACTCAAAACTATCTTTCAAAACTAAAGTCCCAAAACACAAACAACAATAATGGTCATAATCACAGTAATGGATATATTCTGCATTAAGATGTTGATGGATTTTCTTATTAGCACCATTAGCAGGTTTAGTTTTCCACAAAAAAGAAACAACTGTTCATTTAATAACATATAAACACACAAGCTGAATTTATATTTTAAAAAGAAACATGAAAACTTACATTGTAAATATTTAGCAGGAGTGTTCTGGGTGTCTTCATAAGCCACAGCAGGTTTAGTGAGATGTGGCATTAGTAAGATGTGGCATTTCAGTAAAAACAAAACTAAAGAATGGCACACAGGTGGTTGTCCAGACACTAGTTTGGTGCCTCCCACTAATGATTAATACATCATTGGTTATTATTGTTCTCTACTGGTTATAAGCAGATTGAGCAGAAGATTAACAAAATATTGCATGGTATTCAGTGACTGGTCATTTTGAATTAATTGCATATGAACTGAATATTTAACTGGATATTAAATCTGACTTTTGTTTTGAAGGAATGTCTGTTTCCATTGACAGCTCTATGATCATGTGACATGATGATGTAGTGAAATCTGATCTCTGATCAGTTGTTAGAGCCGCACGGGTCACGTGACTGATGCAAAAACAAAACCCAGCAGAGGTTTCATTCTTCATTCAGCTTCTGTATTCAGAGTTTAAAGCATGTCAACATTTAAATTTAATCATTTGACCACAATGCAGAGACCACAAAGTCTTTCCACGTCATTTACAAAGCAATGTCTTGTTTTAAACTTTTAGTTTTCTTGTTGTTATCTTCCTGTTTCCTGTGCCAGTTTTTTAAATCATTATATAATTGCTAAGAACAAAACCAATGCCATGGGTAAGCACAGTTACAGGTTACAAAATCAGGAAAATATCATAAAAATGACACAGTGAGACATTCAGAGTTGCTGGATGTAAGAAGAGTGTCCAGGTTAGGGTTTAAGTTCATTACCAAAACCGAAAAAGCAGGGCTTTAGCACCCTGAAAACTACGTTTTGAACACCCGGTAGAAAATATATACATCAACTCGTTGAACTCCGAGTTTTGAAGCAGTCGTCAGTAAAATGATGTGTTTGAGGGCTGGTCCAGTTGTTTGTGGACAGACAACGTACAACATAGGCGGACATTATGCAAATGTGTTTCTGGTGATGTAGAACGGTAACGCAGTGGGATTCGAAACAAAAACAACTCGTAAAGCCGGTTCAGAGTCAATTCTTTCTTTTGGGAGACGATAACTTTATTGATCGTTGTCACCAATATGTTCAGTTTGTTTAGTTATCATGGACTCTGTTTGTTTTCATCTTTTGTTCTAGTTTCCCGCCATTCATCAGTTACCATGGACACAAACACTAATCATCACAGCTGTTCGTTATTTTGTCATCATCACCATGTATTTAAGTTCCTCCTTGTGCAATTTGCACTTTTCAGTTATCTGGCATTCAAGTTTTAACTCAGAGTTGGTTGAACCTCCTTTCTGAAACAGGCCCCTGGTATTGTTCGTGTATAACATTCTGTTACATTGCATTCCTGCTATTGGATAACCTAATTGGAGTTTGATTTATTAAAGAAACTTGTTTGCACCTTTTTCATCATCTTCATCTGAACCTGATCGTGACACTCGTGCACTTTCAACTTTACAACTTTGCCGAACGTTTACATTCACAAACATCTATATTACACACTGCATGAAAGGAAATATTTGAAAAAACACAATAGGGGCACTTTAAAATATTGCGTTTTTTATTAAACTTACCCACATACAAGAGTTGATAAAAAAGGATGCATGAAGGCATCAGATATTTCAATCAATATTTTAGTTCATGTTAAAACTGTGCCATGGATGACATTTTTCATTATGATTTATTGAATGTTTATTTTGTATAAAGATACAGTATATGACATTAAATGCTCATTATATTCATTTACGAACTGTTAGTAAATAATATGATCTCATTTAAACATTTCAAGAGTAATTTAAATCACTGCACCTTTTTAAAAATACAATAAAGCAAACAAACACAAGTTAAAGGGTCATTAGCTGACCCTAAAATTACCATCAACTACAACCCATCATATTTTTCGATTTGACAATGTGAAATAAATTAACCTAGCGAGTTTTGCATTCACAATGCAAGTTATAAGTGAACCACACCGTAAAGAGGTCATGACATGAAACTAGACAAATTACAAATAACCTTTTATTATTGTCATCATGTAATAGCTTGTGGCTTAAATTATACTTTATTGACAAAGTTGACAATAGGCAATAGGAAAATTGACAATAGGAAACTCTGCAACAGGAAGATGTATATATTTTGATTGTGCTGAGAAGGTCTTTTACACTATAAAACATAATATAAAAATGAATTAGCTGTGAAATAAAGCTGAAGTGCTGTGTAACTATAGCCTACCTTTAGTTTACTAAAAAAAATATTCACGAGAATCTGGACAGGCAAAATTATAGATTAGTATTAAAACATTTCAAAGAAACAGGTTTAGATAGACAAGTTTAAAACCCCTTACCAGTCAGGGATCACTGGTGATCCCAGATTATTTTAGTTCAAAATATGTTTGAGCTTATATATCTCAATATTAATAACAGTCTGGTTAATTTTGAGTCTTGAACTATAAACTCTCAAGTGTTGGCTTTCTAAATGTAAGTGTGTTATGTTTCTATTCAGAATTACTTATGAGCAGTAACCTTTTTATTTTGGGCATTTCATGTATGCAGCACTTGCCAAAATTGGGGGTGACTGAGAAGGGGTTTTAAGTGCTTATGCATGGGAACATAATAAGTAATATTATGGGTTGTTTCTATTTATTTCCTGATCCTTTCAGTGCTTCACACTCCAGTCGAGACGGTGGCGGTGATGCAACAAAGGTTGTTGATAAGCACAAATGATATAAGAAGAAGTAAAGCAGGAAGAGTTTGTCATTCACGGCTGCATTATCAGCATGGCACTTCGCAGAAAGAATTTAATATGTAAGTCTTTATTTACTCAGTTTGTGTATTCGGTTCCTAAGTGGAATACGTGTTTTATCTGTGTAGCAACAAAATGTAACTTGCAAACCAACAAACATTACAAAGTCAAATAACAAATGGTACTGAGTGAGTCAGCATTATTTTAAATTTTTAAATTTCTAAAGGGTTTAATTGCAATTTAATTTATTTCAACAACAACAACAAAAAAAATCTATGCAGAAGAAAGTTTATAATCAGCCAGATTTCTTGTTGATGTTTGAAATTACAAAATATAAATGGTGAATAAGGAATATAATAAAGGTAAACTGGCTTGGAGTTACCTCTAATAATTATGCTTTAATAAGCTTGCAATAAGCTTTTTGTGGAAATTACTTTTGCAGATCGACCAAATCCGCACATGCTAAATCTCAGTTAGCACGTTCTCAGTTAGCATGCTAATCTCAGTTGCTGCACGATTTACTGAAAGAACAGCCTCTGATTTGCAAAATGCGCTGTCAAACGCAGAGATAAGATGCCAGCATTGTGGTATCCACTGATTATGTTTTAAATTAATTTGCCAATAAGCTACAAAATATGTGGAAGACCGAATTGATGCAGGACTTACAGGTCTAATATTCGTAACATTCTGAAATAGCTACAGTAAATGTGTTGATAATGTATGTTTCTCCTTCGGATTATAATTTAAAACTATATAATTAGATTTGAAGACATTGCAATAATTATTACAGTTCGTTATGGATTAAGTTACATCATAAATAATAGTTGATATTTTTATTTGGGTTTTTTTTTTTTTTTTTTTTTTTTATATAAAAAAAAAAAAAAAGTTATGTTGTTTTCCATAAATGAAAATGCTGACTGAACCCTGACAGTGAAGCTCAGTTGCAATTATGCTTGGTTCATTATAAAAATGTATATTATATCAGGATTTGATTTAATTATATATAAAATCGCATGGACTTTGTGCTTATAACTATAACAGCTATAACACTAAAGGAAAGAAATATCAAAAGCATAACATTTTTTATTGGACAAGTAGAAATGAACTATCATATAATCAGACATTTTGTATTTCACATCAGGTGGACTATTTTTTGTGACAATAATGGTGTTCTTGGTGCCGAAGATTCTTATATTTGTAAGTGAGTACTAACTTGAACTATATTCCTGCAATGTTTTTAATGTCAGGATTTTTTTTTAAAGAAAACATATATTAATATATTATTGTTTCTATCCTCAGGTGCTGCTCCTCTACAGAAGAGATCCAGTGATTGCCAGTGTTCTCTGTCTTGTGATGGAGCACTGGAGCACCTGAAGCAACTCAAGAGTGTTCATGTTCGTGTAGAACATCAGTCAGAGGAAGTTCATGATGAAGTATATGAGGTCTCTAGTTTATTGAAAGAAGACGGACGCTGTTCTGTGGTCGTGCTGAAATGTTTACAGGGCACACAGTTCGCATTAAGAATATATGCTGATGAAAATAATCCAGTGCCTGAGCAACTCTACGAAAATAAAAATTCAAAGCCTGGTAAGGTCATAATTTTATTTTTTTTAAAGAATTAGTTCAATCAAAAACAATTTGCCTCCTATCCCCATTCCAGTAAAGTCATATTTGTTTCTTCTATGACACAGAAAAAGAGGGACGGTATTTAAAAATGTTTTTAATATATCCAATATTTTAAAAAATGCACATTTTTAAAACAGTCGCATGATGTGCGAGAACCAGTCATTTTGAAAAGCTTGACTGAGATTGAATACTTAAAGTTTTTTTTTGTTGGTGAACTATTCCTTTAAAGTTATTTAAAAAATGTATTTCTATTATCATACTGAATTAATAATTGTATGGCTCACCCTTTCAAATTTTCCACAGAGTGTACAGAGAAAAACCTGAGGAGTAAGTAAACTAACGAAGCCTCGATTCTTAAGCTACACACATAAGTTTTATTTATTAAATATAAATGTTTTTTCCTAACATTGAGAAATAAGCAGGAATTTGATCCGGGAATTCATGCAAAGATGTTTTTTTTTTCTGCCTGTGTTTATTTCAATCCCAGGTGGTGCTGATAGGAACTTCTCCAACAAACTCCTGATCCTGATGATTTTCTGCTGTTTTGTTTTTGTTTTTTAAATTCCTGCCAAAGAAATGGTGCCTTTTTTAGACCTCATTTCAGACCTCAGACCAGCACAAGATTCACTACAGAACTCACTACTGGACTTTTCTGAAGAGTGTTAACTGGAGTAGTGTTCTTCTTAGTGAGGTCTAAACTCTTGCACACTAACACTTTCAGTGCACACACACTGGTTCATTTGACCTCAGAATCCAGCTCGTTTTGATGAACCGAACACCAGTCCGCTTAAAAATTAAAAACATGGTCCACGTATGGATCATGTCAACTCCGGTATGATTTCCTGCTGATATTCTGAACACATTCAAAATTGGATATAGCAATAAATATTATATATATTATTAGGGGTGTAACAATACCCTCACGTCACGATTTGATACATAGGCTATCACTATACTGAACTCACGATATATTATTATTGCGATACTCTAAGACATATGATAAAAGGTTAACAAAAAATGTACTATTGATTAAAATGCTAAATTTGATATTACATTGTGTAAATGAACAGCCTTGGACTTGTGCTGCAAACCCAAAGCACAGGACAATAGAGACACCAGAATAACAATATTCATGATTCTGAAGATGAAAATACTGAATTATTTTAGATGAATATGAACTCTTTCACTGACTAGATATATTTAAAATAAAGTAAGCCACTTTTTACTGGTAACATCAGACAAATGGCATTATCAGGACACACAAATATTCCCGCATTTCATTATTATACATTATATTCAACACTATATATAGTAGTTTAATGTAGTATTGACACTAAAACTCGGTAAACTTAAATTTTTTCTCACACAGTAATTTTTATTTTGGGTGAATATACACTATACATATTGTCACTATCCACAATACATATTGTTGCATTTTTGTATTGCGATATATCGTGACACAGTATATTGTTACACCCCTATATATTATATATCAACAACTTTAAATGAATAGTTTTATATTTCTCCATCGTTTTTAATTAGATGTCATTGTGGCAGCTCCTTCACGGCAGCTCGAGATGCAAGTGCCATTCTGTGTTGAGGCTTAGAAACAAATAAAAGGTTCAAATCCCAAGTACAAAAGCGGGGCAAGCAATGCTATAGATTCTGCCACCGTCTCCAGCATTAACATTAGCAGCAGGAGAAGCGTCTGTCTATGTGTTCATGCAAATATATCACACTTCTGACCCCAAAAATGTGAATACACTAAACACAATCCAGCGGAGGCAGGGGGGATCAAACTGTTTCGGACCAAGTGTGAAAGCAACTGTATGTTTTGTCTAAAGCTATTTTTATGTCTTTTATATCTGCTCATGTTGCACATTCACTTTTTGCACTGCTGTAGCTTTACTATTCTGAATAAAACTATGTATATATTTGAATAATTCATTTACTGCACAAATTTAACTTAAGGTACTTGTGTAAGTTAAGTTGTTTTCTTGCTTTAACTATGCATCAGGTCATTGTACTGTAATAATAACTTAATCTGTGATGAAAACCCTATTGATGTGACAAATGTTTGTTTTGTATGTTTAAATTTTGATTTCAAATTAAGGGTTTATAAAATTTGCCAAATATGAAAGAAGCTTTGAGTTGAGCCTCATTTATCATTTAGATTTGATGAAGCTGATAAATAGTTTCTCATATTTGACTACACACACACACACACCTCATCCAATAAAATATGTATTTTCATTATGGTATTGCACATAAAAGTTTGAAGCATACGTGATAAAAGCTGTAACAAAACACAGCACTCATTTATGAAAGGAAGTGGAAACACTGTGTGGTTTAAGTCTCTGCATTGTTATGAAACCAAACGTTTGATCGACACAGGTCAACATACAAAATGGAGAAATTCATTTTGTTCTGTGTTTTTTCTTCCTGGAATTTGCAAATAATTACCAGTGGTAAGAATATCCTTTAATCTTGCACTTAACTCACCATTTTAACCTCACATACAACAGTTGTTTGTATCAAAACTATTTCAGATAATTGGTTTATCATTTTTTCCAGATGTTCCTGAAGATGAAGTGACTCTGTTCAGAGTCGAGCTGAAGGACAGAATCAGTCTGAACTGCAACATGACCCACAGATATGAGATCGCCTGGTTTCATCAGTATTCTCAACAACTAACCCAAATAATATCTGCAAAAACAAGCCATGCAGCCGGAAGAAAACTTCTAGTTACGCACAATCTCAACAAAAGTCGTCTGAAAGTTGATGCAGATATAGAGATCACTACAGTCACGCTAGTTATTAATGGAGTAACAGAGTCAGATTCAGGACTTTATTTCTGTGGAACAAAATCTGTGTTGTCTTCAGAGATGCGCTTCCAGAAACCCATCAGACTGGAGATTGAGGGTTAGTGCTGTGATTTTTCATTCTCACTCAAATCTTCATAATGCTTTCAATGTTGAGATATTTGTCTACTGCTAATTTAATTTAGTACCAGTGCTGCTAGTGATCTGATCAAACCTCATTCACTAAGTATTAGAGTGGAGTGTGTAAGTGCAGTGTTTGAATGATTCTTGTTGAGGAAAGAGCTGCTGTTATAGTAATATTGAAACTATAATAATATTTATTTTTTGATTAACTTCTCTTTGCTTTCAATTCACATTTATTTGTATAGCACTTTTCACAATACACACAGTGTCAAAGCAGCTTTACAGAAAATGCCATATTGCAATTTACAGTGATCTGTCTAAGTTATGTATTTCAGAATCACAGTTGGCCAAAAATTGTTAAACAATGTAATAATTTAAGGTAAAAACAATGAGCTCATTGAAGTAATGAATACTTGTTTGTTAACAAATGATTATGACATATAGAAAATTGTAGCATTGATACAGTGATCAATACATTAAATCATTTTCAGACAAGCTGACAGACAGAGAGGACAAAGATAATTCTGTCACAGAGCCGCCAGAGGATGTGGAGATCGGTAAGAGCGGATGTTATTCTTGATTTTCTCATGACTCTAAAAAAAAAAAAGGACTGATTTGCCAAAGCATGTACACTTGAAATCAAAATTATTCAACCCCTTCATGGATCTTTAGTACTTAGTTCAGCCTTTCGCTGTTCTGACCTGCTGCAAACGAGATGTATAACCAGACAGCAGCTTCTGGCAGCGTTTCTGAGGAATCTGAGCTCGTTCCTCGTGAGCAAAGGCCTGGGGTCTCATTTTTAAAACTGTGTGTAGGAACCATACTAAAAGTGTACGTGCGCCCGAAAGCCAAAAATGGCATACAGAAAAAAATATTTTTTTATAAAAAAAAAAAACGCAGAGCAGTTTTGGGGGTAACGCATTACAAGTAACATGCATAACGCATTCAGATTACTTTTTTGATGTTACAAGTAAAGTAATGTGTTACAAGTAACATGCATTACGTAATCAGATTATTTTTAATGTTACGAGTAAAGTAATGCATTACAAGTAATATGCATTACGAAATCAGCTTACTTTTTGATGTTACGAGTAAAGAAACACATTACAAGTAACATGCATTACGAAATCAGCTTACTTTTTGATCTAACAAGTAAAGTAATTAATTACAAGTAATGTGCATTACATAATCAGATTACTTTTTGATCTCACAAGCAAAGTTTAATGTGTTAGGACTCATTAGATATTGCTTGATGCTGCAATAAATTTTTTTTACCTACAAGAGTCTCCTAGGATCAAGGGTGTAGATTTGATTTGAACATTGGGGGGGGGTTGAAGTTTGGGTATGCCTCCTGATATTGTGATCATGGTATAAATATTGGGGGGGTTGTAATGCATAGATTTAAATATTGGAGGGGGGGGGGGGTATCTCCCCCCAACCCCCCCACAAACTACGCCCCTGCCTAGGATAGAAGGAATGGGTGGATATTCCGGAGCAACTTGGCATTTCTGACTGACCATTGGCCATCTTGGTTTGGAGGGGGAAAAAATCGACACACAACGGCTTGCTTGGTTGCAGTGTATAGGATGATGCCCACTGTAGTGACCTCTTTGCATGAAAGGGTTAAAGAGGTCATGACATGAAATTAGACTAATTACATTTGCTTGATGCAAAAACAGTATTGAAAACTGTAAAAAATGTGAATGAAAACACTTTTATTACTTGTCATCATGTAAGACTTTGTGGCTTAAATTATACTTTATTGACAATAGGAAACTCTGCAACAGGAAGATGTATATACTTTGATTGTGATGAGAAGGTCTTTTACACTATAAAACACAATATAAAAAATGAATTAGAACAAAGCTGAAGAGCTGTGTAACTATAGCCTACCTTTAATTTACTAAAAACTGATTCTGGAGAATCTGGACAGGCAAAATTATAGATTAGTGTTAAAACATTTCAAAGAAAAATGTTTAGATAGACAAGTGGAAGTGCTTTATGTATGCATGGGGACATTATAAGTAATATTATGGGCTGTTTCTATCTATTTCCTGATCCTTTCAGTGCTTCACACTCCAGTCGAGATGGTGGCGGTAATGCAACAAAGGTTGTTGACAACCACATATTATATAAGAAGAAGTAAAGCAGGAAGAGTTTGTCATTCACGGCTGCATTATCGGCATGGCACCTCTATGGGTTGAACGACCAATTTGCGACAATACGGTTTCGGGAAACAGTCGTGACTAGCTAGTTGATTTCTTCAACGATGCATCATACTATGGTAGTGAACCAGCGAGTTACGTCGTTGTACGGGAAACACAGCCCAGTTCATCATTGGCCTGTTCCTGCAATCTTGAGCTCTCAAACAGAGTTGAAGCTGCTGAAAAATATCTGAGTGAAACATAATATTTCTTTAATGCTGTACTGGCTGTCAGCTCCAGTGTTTCTGTCCTCCTCTGTGTATTTTAATGCTGATGTGTTTTGTTGTAGAACAGCGCCACCATGTGACATCAGCTGACTACTGCGGCTCTGAGCTTCTCTGATGCTGATAGTGATGTTGGGATATTTTCTCTTTCTGTAGATGATGTTTTGTCCCGGGGCTCGATATGCCTGGATGACATGGTTCAGGGGGACACTATCGCTCGACTGCACTGTCTCTATGTCGTGTTCAGAACACCTCACAGTTTCACATGAGAAAAGAGGCGAGGCAAGGCAAGGTTATTTATATAGCACATTTCATACACAGTGGCAATTCAAAGTGCTTTACAAAGAAGAAATTAAAATAATAAAAAGAAATAAGAATAATTAAAACAGTTTAGAATAAAAAATAAAATAAAATACAGTACAGTACAGATATTACACACTTTACACAAATATTCTCCCATTACTACAATCTCATGTGATTAATATTAGATATGATAGATAAACTATTTTCTTGAGCTAGCATGAAAACTATATCCAGTGATTAAAAAAGACTTGCACAAATGTGTGTGTTTTTCATCTGCAGATCTTTCCAGTAAAGAAGAGCAGAAAAGGGCTCCGCTAATATTTTCTCCAGGATCTGAGCAGCTTTGACACTAGATGATGAATCCATCACCATCTGAGACCGATATGAGCTAAAACCTGCTGTGCCAAATCTAAATGAAAGCATGCGTGTATTTTGCACAGTTCTGATCTCAGACCTGAAGGCTGTTTAACAGTAATCTAGCGCCATCTTTACCCATGAAGCTCTTTAGAGATCAGATGCTGGACTACAGTATTACACAAACACACTGGATTCACCATCATAACTACAAGATGGAAAACATTTACATTTATTTATACATTATACATTATACTCTTGATGTACATCTAACATGCAACACCTATTTTGGTTTAAAAAAAATAAAATGTGAAAAGTTATAGAAAATATTAATTGTGGCAAGTGTCACAAGTTCATATATAAGAACGATTGATCCTCAAATCACCATCTTTATCTGTCATCAAATCACTACAGTAAGAACTACAGTAAGAATGAAAATAGCAACTCAATTTGCTACTGAGATTTAACAATGTCTTGGTATTTTGTAATTGAAATGTTATTATTAATAACATTTAAGTTTTGACTTGGTATGACCAGATCTTATTCGTTCATTAATTAAGATGCATTATCTTAAACTCATAATGCCTTCATATATTCATCAATCTCCATTTGGTCCATGTGGTTTTGCGTCCGTTCCTTTTTTTAACCATAAAGGGAAAGATTAAATAAAGAATGATTGTATTTTAAATGTCACATTGAAAAAGAACATTAGCATTAGAACTGTACATAGAAAATGCTGAAAATAAAATATGAATTTTCTAACTTTGGTTTGATGTTTTGCACTTTTATTAAACATTTAAAAATGCACATTTAAAAAAAAAAAAAAAAGTTTACATATAAACATGTCAAAGTTTTCTTGGGCAGAACAGAGAGGAGATACAAGAGCTGATTTTAAGACAGATATTGCAGAGCTCCTGTCCCAACATGTTGAGGGCGCGGTTGTTCCCCTCTTGCTCCCTTTAAAAGTCAAGCCGTTCTCACTCTCAAAGCGTACGAATGAAAGTGAAAATATTTCCACATTTTACAGACTCCATTTTACTCTCGGAATTAATATGAGAGTTGTTAAATTTATTTATTTTTTTTAAAGAGCATTAAAGTGTATAATAGTGATATTTACAGTTGCTTATGCAGGGATTTACATGATCTTGATGGAAAGTCAGGAACTTTTTGAGAATCTGTGTCTATAACCTTAGATTTTGATTAAGGTAAGTCTTCAGGTGAGACGCTTGAAGTGACTTCTGCATTACCTGAAGTAACCAGAAATACTTAAAGTAACATACAGTACTTACAGTTCATAACATAATATGAAGTTCTTGATCTTGTTATTCATATCCTTACTGTCTTTGTTGGACATATAGTTTGATTATAACTGTCTATGTAAATTAATGTCCAGTATAAAGAGTTCTGTTACAACCTGCCTCAATACCAGAATAACATCAGATGAGCAAACATGGACATCAGATTACATTGTTTGAATTTATTCTGTGAATGATTTAAGCAGTTTAATTAAGCATTTAAAGAAAATGTAAACAAAAGGAAACCTTTTTGAAAATTAAATAAGTTTAAAAAAAAAGATATTGAACAAATATTGCTCGCTATGGCCACTTGAACAGTTTGTGAGCTTATAACTCCATTTATTGCAGCATTTCTGGCTTCAGTAGATGTACATTGTCCGCTCAGCCATGATATTTCTATTGCTTATAGACATATAATGATGCTAAAATGTTAACATGGATGGGGGAAGTGACATTTGCCAATTGAAATTCAGCACAATCTTTTGAAAAGGATTAAACTAGTGAACCTGCAAGTTTTGTCATTTTAACATTCATTTACATGATCCCTAAATCAGAAGCATAATGCTCTTTTTTAATTAATTTGTTATTTTATTGTCCTGCAAATTCTTCATATTTTTTTCCACCAGGTTGTTATTTTTATACTAGTACACAAGATGTAATATTTTATATGTCTCTCCATCAAATTCTTGCAAGTCCCATTGTAATATTTTAACATCATTCATGAGAGAAAATAACAGTGTTATTTATAAATTTCTTCATAATAAACATAATCAAGATGGTTTAAAAATAACATTGGAAATGTGCAAATAATTTTGTAATGTATTGTATTTGAGTGTGTGTGAATGAGTGTTTCTGATCTCTTACCCGAGCAGCTTCATGAAGACTGGATGAATCATGGACGACACACACACATTCAGACATGGAGATTCTTCTCCAGGATTCAGGTACTTCAATCTTCTGATGATCTTAATGTTATAGAAGATTCATTTTCTGCACATAACAGGGTGTTGTGTGTGTTTGCCAGGGTTGGTATAGTGATCTGTTGTCTCTATCATATTCTGGTGTGGGATATACAGTGGTTGGAGCCACTCAGGTTCTTTAAACACTGTCCAGAGACACACAGATACAGTAGACAGCTAGATGATATATGACATTATCCTTGGACAGTCTCATCACTCTACAACATACTGTCTTAATAGACAACCTTCGGTAACACTTTATATTACGACCCGCAAACAACTGCGTAAGTAAACCGAAATTACGGTGTACGTTTCTGTAATTATAGTGTACTTCTGTGTAGGTATAAGGGAACAATACGTTAAGTTTTGGGTAATAAAGGGGTAACAAGCAGATATACAACCTGCAAAGAACTTCGTAAGTAAACCGAAATTACGGTGTACGTTTCTGTAATTATAGTGTACCTCCGTGTAGGTATAAGGGAACAATATGTTAAGTTTTGGGTAATAAAGGGGTACAACCAGATATACAAGCAAATTTTTTATAATGTAATTATTTTAAAACTAACAGGTACTTATTCTGTTAATATATTCCAGGCGAAAATTGTACGTCTGTTGTATATAAAAGTTTTTATCACATTTCTGGAAAAATATGTTCTTGAGCAATGTAGTTACAGGGTAATTTTGACATCTGTGGGTTGTAAATTAATATATATATATATATATATATATATATGGCTGTATGTAAGCACAGTATGATCAAAATTTAATCTGAAACAATTTTATAAACAGCTGATTTCGAAAAACATTGGCAATGCTATTTATTGGCTTTTCTTACTAAACTACTTAACGTTTAGCCCTAAAAAAAAAATTTCTGCTATGACTTTAATTTAGAACGTACCATGTAGTACTTACCTTATCACATTGTATTGCAATGACACTTAAATGTCAGGGCAAATATACTGTGTAATTAAATTATATATATTTTTTTTATAAGAGTAGCCTACCTTTCTCTGTAATTACTGTGCAAATAGTGTTGTTTCGTATTGTTACATAGTAAGTAGTGTTTGTTACCCGTTTCAACTGTGAATTTACAGGGTAAGTGTAACTCCTGTGGGCTGTAAATTAAAGTGGAGCTTGTTACCCCCTTGTTCTGTGTAGTTACAGGGTAAGTGTAACTCCTGCGGGCTGTAAATTAAAGTGGCGCTTGTTACCCCCTTGTTCTGTGTAGTTACAGGGTAAGTGTAACTCCTGCGGGCTGTAAATTAAAGTGGAGCTTGTTACCCCCTTGTTCTGTGTAGTTACAGGGTAAGTGTAACTCCTGCGGGCTGTAAATTAAAGTGGCGCTTGTTACCCCCTTGTTCTGTGTAGTTACAGGGTAAGTGTAACTCCTGCGGGCTGTAAATTAAAGTGGAGCTTGTTACCCCCTTGTTCTGTGTAGTTACAGGGTAAGTGTAACTCCTGTGGGCTGTAAATTAAAGTGGCGCTTGTTACCCCCTTGTTCTGTGTAGTTACAGGGTAAGTGTAACTCCTGCGGGCTGTAAATTAAAGTGGAGCTTGTTACCCCCTTGTTCTGTGTAGTTACAGGGTAAGTGTAACTCCTGTGGGCTGTAAATTAAAGTGGCGCTTGTTACCCCCTTGTTCTGTGTAGTTACAGGGTAAGTGTAACTCCTGCGGGCTGTAAATTAAAGTGGCGCTTGTTACCCCCTTGTTCTGTGTAGTTACAGGGTAAGTGTAACTCCTGCGGGCTGTAAATTAAAGTGCCGCTTGTTACCCCCTTGTTCTGTGTAGTTACAGGGTAAGTGTAACTCCTGTGGGCTGTAAATTAAAGTGGAGCTTGTTACCCCCTTGTTCTGTGTAGTTACAGGGTAAGTGTAACTCCTACGGGCTGTAAATTAAAGTGCCGCTTGTTACCCCCTTGTTCTGTGTAGTTACAGGGTAAGTGTAACTCCTGTGGGCTGTAAATTAAAGTGCCGCTTGTTACCCCCTTGTTCTGTGTAGTTACAGGGTAAGTGTAACTCCTGCGGGCTGTAAATTAAAGTGGCGCTTGTTACCCCCTTGTTCTGTGTAGTTACAGGGTAAGTGTAACTCCCGCGGGCTGTAAATTAAAGTGGCGCTTGTTACCCCCTTGTTCTGTGTAGTTACAGGGTAAGTGTAACTCCTCCGGGCTGTAAATTAAAGTGGAGCTTGTTACCCCCTTGTTCTGTGTAGTTACAGGGTAAGTGTAACTCCTGCGGGCTGTAAATTAAAGTGGCGCTTGTTACCCCCTTGTTCTGTGTAGTTACAGGGTAAGTGTAACTCCTGCGGGCTGTAAATTAAAGTGGCGCTTGTTACCCCCTTGTTCTGTGTAGTTACAGGGTAAGTGTAACTCCTGCGGGCTGTAAATTAAAGTGGCGCTTGTTACCCCCTTGTTCTGTGTAGTTACAGGGTAAGTGTAACTCCCGCGGGCTGTAAATTAAAGTGGCGCTTGTTACCCCCTTGTTCTGTGTAGTTACAGGGTAAGTGTAACTCCCGCGGGCTGTAAATTAAAGTGGCGCTTGTTACCCCCTTGTTCTGTGTAGTTACAGGGTAAGTGTAACTCCTGCGGGCTGTAAATTAAAGTGGCGCTTGTTACCCCCTTGTTCTGTGTAGTTACAGGGTAAGTGTAACTCCTGCGGGCTGTAAATTAAAGTGGCGCTTGTTACCCCCTTGTTCTGTGTAGTTACAGGGTAAGTGTAACTCCTGCGGGCTGTAAATTAAAGTGGCGCTTGTTACCATCTGATCTGATCTTCTCGTTGCCTGCCGCCTGCCTATTGACCCTCTGCCTTGTATCTGGATTCTGTTTTGCCTGCCTCTGAACCCTTGCCTGGACTATCACCTCGTCTTTGCCTGCCCTGCTCTGTCTATTCTACCCGTGCCTGACCTTTTCCTGTCGACTATTCTATAAATAAACCTGTTGCAAATGGACCTGACTGATTCTGATGATTCATTACAATTACAACTTGTGGACCCTTTTCAATAATTAAATGATTATTTAGGTTTTCATTTTCATTCGTATAATCTTATCAAAATATGCCTTCCATACGTTGTCTTTATCATATTAAAGACAACTTACTATAGAGTAATGTTTGTGTTTGGTTTTGGATTAGTTACTTGTAATTTAGCATAATTTAGTGTTATTACTATAGTAATTGCATATAGTAATGTGTAACTAAAAAGTGTTACCCTATATTCTATTGACTACCCTATTGTATTATCTCTATTTTAATACCTTTGTTTAATTTAAGTCAGTTTAAGGGTGACAGATCAAATTCACCGGAGTCCAGCTGTGTGTCCATGAAGAGTGACGCGTCTATGGATCAGCCAATGAAATTTGAGGGGAAACACACATCAACTGATCTGAGGTACAACATTTGATAGATCTCTGGGATTGAACCATATAGAGCCTTAAAAGGGAAGATGCCAAAACAATTTTTTTTTTTTTAAGAACAGAAACCTAAAAGGATTTTAAGATATCTTTAAGACTTCTTGAGTTAGGCTGAATCCCAATTCTCTGTCTTACCCCTTCCCCTACCCCTACCCCTTCGTCTTACCCCTAGCCCTTGTCCCTCGAAACCGAGTGGTAAGCGCTAGGGTTGAAAACATACCCCTATGAAATGAGACGCCACTTGGTTACGTCATCATACATCATACTCCGGCGTCCCTGTGTGATACAGGACAGTATATTGTAACGAGTGGAAATAAGTATGGCCCCTTTAATAGCTGCGCGCTCTCTGTTGAACGGGCTGTAATGGTATTGTGCCGTGCGACTCGAACAACCCCATGTATGTGGGTCATTTCTGTGTTGATGCTCATTATTCTTGCTTTGTTTTATTGAGTTACACTGTGGAAGTCAAGGTGGAGCGTGTGGCAGACAGTTGCAGGAGTTTGATTTGTCAATAAATTGTGAGTGAATAATCGCCTGCGTGAGTCTGTCTGGCCTAATACTTCAGCTGCGAGCTATCCTTATTTTGTTTCCCTCCTAACACAACGCGTTACAATATGTAAAGCACGTATCTTTTTCCTGGACATGTCGCCTGGATTTCGGGATCACCCAAAATGTCCGGGATTCGGCTTTTGCTTTCTGCCGTCGCTATTCATTATGCACAGAGTGTTGTTTCAACCGGACTGAATTCATTCAAATCGGTGAATCTGAATGTAGTGTTTAACGTACATGAACGCTAAACAAGTGATCGGTTTATGTGCGTTTTAGCATTGCTTAAATTCCTGTGTTTTCGTATCAGTCGGGATCCGTTTGAAGCTGAATACATGACCTGCAAAGCTGGCACATACGTGTCAGTATCAAATAATGAAACGTTACACATAATGAAAGGCGACTGTAGAAAACAAAAGCCGAATCCCGGACATTAGTCAGAGAAATGCGGGACTGATTGTGCAAACCAGCAATGTATCGTTAGCATAGCCTAGCGTAGCAGACCAGCGATTTTTAAAAACGTTTAAAAACGTTTCAGTTAACAACATGGTTGCAAATATATATGTACATGACTGTGTAGAGTACAAAACACGACTGTCATAATTTTTCAATCAATCATTTAAGCCGAAAATGAGACTTTCTTGATGGTATGCCCGCCTTTGTTGCCGGTTGCGCAGTGCATTCTGGGTACCCCTTGGTTTCAAGTAAGCTCGCGAAAATTCTTGGTTTTAAGGGGTATCTACCCCTTCCCCTTAGCCCTACCCCTTGATCAAAATGAGAATTGGGATAGCCCTTACTCTCACGTGAACGTGCAAAACTAAGGGGAAGGGGTAAGGGGAAGGGGTAAGACAGAGAATTGGGATTCAGCCTTAACCCAGCCAATGTCATGGATGAATATTTAGTTTCTTCTTCATTTATTATTTATTTCACCAGGAAAATAACTCAAAATTAACATGTTTGTCCAGGGACCTCTGGTTGAGGCAACACAAAATGACTCTATATAAATTCTTGTCTCTGTTTTCTTGACTCTGTTGTATTGTCTCTGTTCTGTCCATGTTTGTCTATAATAAGTGAACAGTCTATGGACACTCGAGGAACATTTAGGGGAAGACACATGTCATCTAATCTGAGGTACAACATTTCTGTCAAAAATATATTTTACTATCACTTTTACTACTTTATGTTGTTATCTAATCATTTATTCTCTTAGTCGTGATTCTCAGCTTGTCCAAAGCACATTTAAATCAGATCTGCTGAAGAAGTTTCAGTGTCTGTATGAAGGAACAGCAAAGCAGGGAAACCCAACACTCCTGAATGAGATCTACACAGAGCTCTACATCACAGAGAGTGAAAGTGGAGAGATCAATTATGAGCATGAGGTGAGACAGATTGAGACACAATCCAGGAGAGCAGCAACAGAGGACACACCAATCAAATGCAGTGACATCTTTAGACCTTTACCTGGACAAGACAAACCCATCAGAACTGTGCTGACAAAGGGAGTCGCTGGCATTGGGAAAACAGTCTCTGTGCATAAGTTCATTGTGGACTGGGCTGAAGGGAAAGAGAATCAGGACGTCCAGCTCATATTTCCACTTCCTTTCAGAGAGATCAACTTGATGAAGGACAAAACACTCAGTCTTTCAGATCTTCTTCATGTCTTTTTCCCTGAAACAACAGAAATGGAAATATCCAGTGATGAATATAAAGTGTTGTTCATCTTTGACGGTCTGGATGAGTGTCGTCTGTCTCTGAACTTTAAGAGTGAAGTGAAACTGTGTGATATATCTGAATCAGCCTCAGTGGACGAGCTGCTGATGAACCTCATTGAGGGGAATCTGCTTCCATCTGCTCTCATCTGGATCACCTCCAGACCAGCAGCAGTGGATCTCGTCCCCTCTGAGTGTGTCCATCGAGTGACAGAGGTACGAGGCTTCCATGAGCCACAGAAGGAGGAATACTTCAGGAAGAGAATCAGTGATCAGAGTCTGGCCAATACAATCATCACACACCTGAAGTCCTCGAGGAGCCTCCACATCATGTGCCACATCCCAGTGTTCTGCTGGATCTCAGCCACTGTTCTAGAGGAGATGTTGAGTGAAGCAGAGAGAGGAGAGATTCCCAAGACTCTCACTCAGATGTACACACACTTCCTGATCATTCAGACCAACATCAAACATGAGAAGGACTATGAGAAGAGAGTGAAAGATGAAGACATGATTCTCAAACTGGGGAAACTGGCTTTCCAGCAGCTTGTGAAAGGCAACCTGATCTTCTATGAGGAAGACCTGAGCGAGTGTGGCATTGATGTGACAGAAGCATCAGTGTACTCAGGATTGTGCACTCAGATCTTCAGAGAGGAGTTGGGCTTGTATCAGGGGAAAGTCTTCTGCTTTGTTCATCTGAGCATCCAGGAACATCTAGCAGCTCTATATGCACACATTCACTTTACAAATGAGAACAGAAATGTGTTTGACAAAACCAAACAAAGTTTATTTTCTAAAATCTTAAACCAGATGAAATATCCTTCATTATCTGAGCTGCATCAGAAAGCTGTGGATGAGGCTTTACAGAGTAAGAATGGACATCTGGACCTTTTCCTGCGTTTCCTTCTGGGTCTTTCATTGGAGTCCAATCAGGCTCTCTTACGAGAACTACTGACACAGACTGGAAGCTGCTCCTACAACAAAGAGGAAACACTTCAGTACATCAAACAGGAGATCTGGGAGAATCGCTCTCCAGAGAGATCCATCAATCTGTTCCACTGTCTGAATGAACTGGGTGATGATTCACTGATGCAGGAGATCCAACGTTATCTGAAATCTGGAGAAATAAGAAAAAACAAACTTTCCTCTTCGCAGTGGTCAGCTCTGGTTTATGTGTTGCTGACATCAGAGCAGAAGATGGATGTTTTTGATCTAAAACAGTTTATTGGACCACGAAATACAGCAGATGAAGTTCTTCAGAAGCTGATGCCTGTGTTTAAAGAATCCAGATCAGTTCAGTAAGTCACTCTGACAACAATCATTACACTGATAAAACATGATCATATTTATGAGTTTAGCACAAGTTTCCCGTACCAAAGCAATACTGTAAAATGAGAAATTCATATATATCTCAGGTAACCCTTTACAATAACAGTATATTATTGTAATCATGTACTAATCTCTGAATTAATAGTTATTTCAACATGAACTCATGATTTGCGAAGATATGAACTAATCATAAACCAATGTAGAGCTATAGAGAGTAATAGAGAGTAATAAGGATTCACACATGAATAACAGAAGCCTTAACAACATGTTAGTACATGTTTGATTATTAATACATTAATTAACATATAGGGGTAAATTAAATCAACCAGGCTCCGTAAGAATAAATAAGTACTCTGAATTTGAATTAAACATGATTTAATACTCATTTAATTATTTAAGTCTCAACGTTGCTTGTTTCTCTACAAAAATAATATACAGGGTATCCCATTCATAAGGTTTACATGGGCGGCCCGCCCAAGAAAATAAAATTCCAATTCCAATTCAGTTGGATGACCCGTGTAAACTGCATAAATCCGTAAAATCTGTGTAAATTGTGTAAAATGTTTTGTTTTGAGAGAGAGAGAGAGAGAGAGAGAGAGAGAGAGAGAGAGAGAGAGAGAGATGAACGCAGCATCGACCGTGAATTGATCGTGAAATGACCGTGAACAAAGCGGCAAACTGGACATCATCAACTGCATGGTGAATGGCTGTTTAATTCAGGACCTAATTCAGGCAAGTTATCTTGTTTTTATTTCAATGAATCCTGAGAGTCCATGAAAAATAAACACCAAACTAAGATTAATTGTTACTCATAAAAAGATGTAGTGAAATTTCAGTCATTTTCTCTACCGTGGGGAATTGACCTTTCGCAGGGAATTTGATTGACAGGTGATCTGACCAATCATAATCCGCCATCCTCCATTTTTGTCCGACAAAGCGGATTTGAACTCGAATAATGGCGTGTACTGACATCTTTCCGTGGTTAAAACAACATCTTTCTGATGTTCATTCGTGTTTATTTGATGCTATAAATTAACTAGAAGGAAGAGATGATCGGTTCACGAGCAGCTTTAACTGAGGCTAGAGCGATCTGTCAGACACATTAAACAGTATTTATTGTTTAAATTTCTTTCAAAAATGACCAAATTTGAAGGGTGAGACTTTGTGTTTTACATCAAAAGTAGCCTGGTCTGTCCTGTCTGTCAGTGCGTTGTCAGTGTGTTGTCTGCTCCGCCATGTATTTTTCACTGCGTGAGAACATGATGTGGCGTGAGAGCGGTGTGGCTTGTTGGACATAGCAACAGTAACTAAAGGGGGCGGGTCTTTGCGAACTTTCAATTGTTGTGACATTATTCACCTTATTTTTTACGGAAATATGGACGCAGCCAGTTGACGGTATTTTGTGCGAGACTTCCGGTCAGGCACTTCCGGTCACTGGCGAGCTAACTCACTTTTCACCGTAGCGGTTAATCAAACAAGTGTTCGTAACAACTAACTCATCGGTATGGCTTCGAGGAAGACCGGGATTGTTTGTGCAGTTAGAGGTTATCATAATAACGGGTACAAAAGAAAGATCTACTTGGAGCAGGAGTGTTTTAATCATCAAAATCATTGACATTTTAATCATCAGGCGCCCTACGACCTTTACCCCCCGCCGAAGAATGAGGCCAGCGACACACTGGCTGCGTGCCGTTTCTGTTGCGTGGCGTTTTCTATGTCTTTGCCATAGACTGTAAAAAAAAAAAAGGTCTTTGCACACCAGAAACGTGTCTGATGCGGTGCTGCTGCTGCTAGGTGACATATGATAAGCCTCATTGGTGATATATTCTACATATGGGGAGAGAGTTGTGGAAGGCCTATACTTAATGTTAAACATAAATATATAGCAGCAAAGACAACGTCGGCAGTATTGATGGCAAAATAGGCTACAGAATTTTTCGTTCTGTACTGACAGGTGCAATATTTGAAAATCGAAAAAAAAAAATATTTAATTACATTTATAGGCTATCTGCATTCATGTCAAAACCTAAACTTTCAAACATCAAAATGTCATTTATTAATATGTATTCATGTCAAAATGACATACAAACATATTTTCCTATTCTATTTTGCCTGGAAACGCTTCCAAAACGCTTGCGTCGTGTGAAAAATAGGCATCGATTCTATTTCTAGCATGCATGTGTTTTCCGCGTGGATCGAGCCGCACCTGAGACGCGCGTGTCACGCAGGCAGTGTGCAAGCTCTAACCTGTTAACATGGGAGTTGAAATAAAAACGGACACGCCACGCAGCCAGTGTCTCGCCGGCCTCCCTTCGCCTGTGGTTAAAAGCTTTACATTTGAAGAAACCACCGAAACGACCGTATGTTTGTTCTTTTCATTTCGTGAAGTCAAGTCAAGTCAAGTCAAGTCATCTTCATTTATAAAGCGCTTTTAACAATGTAGATTGTTTTAAAGCAGCTTTACAGAGATAAACGTATAATTTAAGGTAACAGAGATTGTTTTGGCTTTATAGCGGTTCTTTAATAAAGTTATTTTCCAGCTAAAGTTAGTTTTGATTGATTCGCTTCCGTCGCAACGATCATTTGTTATTAAATTTGGGGCCGCTAAGATGACACCATTCTCTCTACACAGACTTTAAACGCGAACCAGTGAGAAACGCTGATGGCAGTCACATGCGCATTAAGAATTGGTTCTGTAGTTATGTGCATTTGAATATATGTGCGCAGGTTTGGAATTCCCTACAAACCAAGCCTAAACAAAGTACTGGCGTTTCCTTATAATTTTTGATACAGAATTTTATTTTATTTTATCAATTCCATTATCCAAAGTTTTGGTGCTAAATAGGAGAAGGATCTGCCGCCAGCAGTCGATTTTGATATTCTAGGTATTATCAACTGGCCAGAATTTTGAGATCGCAATAGACGTGAAGGACTATAATGCGTTAAGACCTCGCTCAAGTACTGCGGAGCTAAACCATTTAGTGCTTTGTAAGTAATCAGCAATATTTTAAAATTGATGCGATGTTTAATAGGCAGCCAGTGCAGTGTTGACAGAACTGTGCTAATATGGTCATACTTCTTAGTTCTGGTAAGAACTCGAGCTGCTGCGTTTTGAACTAGCTGTAGTTTATTAAGCGTGCAGGACAACCACCCAGTAGAGCATTACAATAATCTAGCCTTGAGGTCATTAACGCATGAACTAATTGTTCCGCATTTGTCAATGAGAGCATATGGCGTAATCTAGATATATTTTTAAGATGGAAAAATGCGGTTTTACAGATACTAGACACGTGACTTTCAAATGAAAGATTGGTATCAAAGAGCACACCCAGGTTCCTAACCGACAACGAAGACTTAACAGAGCAGCCATCAAGTGTTAGACAGTATTCTAGGTTATTACGTGAGGAAGTTTTTTGTCCAATAATTAGAATCTCTGTTTTTTCAGAATTAAGTAGTAGGAAATTACTAGTCATCCAATTTTTTATATCAGCAATGCATTCCGTTAATTTTGTGAATTGGTAAGTTTCGTTAGGTTTTGAAGAAATATACAGCTGAATATCGTCGGCATAACAGTGAAAGCTAATGCCATGCTTCCTAATGATATCTCCTAATGGTAGCATGTACAGAGTGAACAGCAGCGGTCCTAGTACTGAGCCTTGTGGTACGCCATACTGAACTTGTGATCGATAAGACATCTCTTAATTTACTGCTACAAACTGATAACGGTCAGATAAGTATGATATAACCATGCTAGTGCAATTCCACTAATGCCAACATAATTTTCGAGTCTATTTAAAAGAATGTTGTGGTCGATAGTGTCAAATGCAGCACTAAGATCGAGTAACACTAATAGCGAGACACAACCACGATCGGATGATAAGAGCAAATCATTTGTGACTCTAACGAGAGCAGTCTCGGTACTATGGTACGGTCTAAATCCTGACTGGAAATCTTTGCAGATATAATTTCTTTCAAGAAAGGAACACAGTTGTGAAGACACTGCTTTTTCTAATATCTTTGACAGAAAAGGTAGATTCGAGATCGGCCTGTAATTGACTAATTCTGTAGGATCAAGTTGCGTTTTTTTTAACAAGCGGTTTAATCAAAGCCAGCTTAAAGGTTTTTGGTACGTATCCTAGAGACAAAGATGAATTAATGATATTAAGAAGAGGATCTATGACCTCTGGAAGCATCTCTTTCAGTAGCTTAGTCGGTATAGGGTCTAACATACATGTTGTAGATTTAGATGATTTAATGAGTATAGTAAATTCTTCCTCTTCTATAATAACGAACGAATCAAATTTTTCCTCAGGGAGACTACAATGCACTGCCTGATGCGATACTGTAGTAGACGGTTGCATAGTTATAATTTTCTCCCTGATATTATCAATCTTATAAGTGAAGAAGTTCATAAAGTCATTACTGCTGTGTTGCTTGGAAACTTCTGGGGTTGAAGCTTTCTTTTTCGTTAGTTTAGCCACCGTTTCAAATAAATACCTAGGATTATGTTTATTTTCTTCTAATAGGTTTGAAAAATAAGCAGATCTAGCAGCTTTTAAGGCCTCTCTGTAAGCAATCGAGCTCTCTTTCCACGAAATGCGAAATACCTCTAGTTTTGTTTTCTTCCAGTTTCGCTCCATTTTTCTGGCTGCTCTCTTAAGGGCCCGAGTGTGCTCGTTGTACCACGGCGTTGGACTATTTTCTTTAATCTTCTTTAAGCACAACGGAGCAACTGTGTCTAAAGTGCTGGAAAAGAGAGAGTTAAAAGTATATGTTGCAATATCGAGTTCTTCTAAGCCATCTGGGATGCTGAGATGATGAAACTGATCAGGAAGATTATTGATAAAGCAATCTTTAGTGGCAGAAGTGATAGGTCTAACATATTTGAAACACGGAGTCGGCTTTGCAGCCTTGGCTAAATGTAATTTACACGAGACTAGATAATGATCTGAGATGTCATCGCTCTGCTACAGAATTTCAACGGCATCAACATCTATTCCATGTGATAATATTAGATCTAGAGTATGATTACGACAACGAGTAGGTCCTGACACGTGTTGTCTAACTCCAATAGAGTTTACAATGTCTTTAAATGCCAATCCCAATGCATCTTTTTCATTATCTATGTGTATATTAAAATCACCAACAATTAGTACTTTATCTGCAGTCAATATTATGTAGCAACAATGACATCTGCTTTTCGCATTAAGTAGATCATGTGATGGCAAAACACATCGTCTTTGTCCTTGCTGGTTAATAATTGCCCCACGAGGACCAATTTGCCAGCGCCAGTTTGGCTGGTACACCCATGTGACTCGTATCCCCCGACTTTACAGCCTCGTGACATTCCACACACACATACAAACACCCTTTGTGCATAACTAAGAATAACAGAAATAACTTTTATTTTATTTTCTAATGTATGTACATTCCTATATGCATGTGTGATTAGTTTTACCTAATAATAGAGGTTTGGTTTTCTAGCGTGTAGTTTTGAATTGTAAGTGTTTATCGAAAGGATGTTTCTCCCAATTTAGGGTCTCAAATAGAATCATGGTTTGTAACCCTACCCCAGACCATAAAACTTTACGACCCAGGAAAAGGCAAACATTCCAAGCGAGTCACATCCCAAACGCACCACACACACACAGATTTTTCATTGACTTTCCCACATAAGACATTACCAAAATGTTGATATATTTCTGAGGTGCCTTTTGTTATGACCATGTCATATTGGGGTGTCTATGATTTTGTCATGTGGTAATCACAACTTTAAATGTGTGTAATTCTGGATATCTCCTGTAACGTTGCATTTCTACAACCTTCATGTGATGCGTTTGATATCTCTGAAATTCTCTCAATCTAACAGAGTCAAATTCCAATAGCAGAATGCAGTAATATATATTGTTTACACACTTCATATTTCTGGAACCGAAAGGTTTAAGTCAATCGACACTGTAACCCGAGCCAGGAGACTGTTTCAGACAAACAAAGGGATCTTCCCGCCAGGAAAAATCTCGACATCTGATTCGTCCCCCACGAAGAAGGGGACGGTACCTGGGACACTGATAAAAGTCCAAACCTTCAGTTTCCTCTCTCTCTTCTCTCATCGATGGCTCTCTTCTCTCTTCGATCGCTCTGACCTCCACGTGCAGCTCTCCTCCTCCCAGCGGAACCAGCGGGACAGGCCTTGCTTTGGCCTCGGGGACGCATGCCCTCGCGTCATGTAGAAGCTGCCGGTCTTTGCAACTAAGCTCATACGTGCCTTTCCCCTCCAAAAGGGAAACGATCTGAATTTTCTCGGTAACGTTAAATTCAGTGAGCCGTTCAAGCTTCCCGCGACACCGGAAGATGCTGTCTCAGCCTCACCTGAACAGAGAACAGACTTGCAAGTATCTTTTGATCTCTCTACCAGCTGATTCCTGGTGTCTAGCTTTTAGGTCTGTGAATTAAGTTACCCTCTATCTCTTATCTCTATATTTCTTTCTTTCTTTCTTTCTTTCTTTCTTTCTTTCTTTCTTTCTTTCATTCATTCCGATCACGTCATGTTTGTTTAAATGTTTGTTTGTTTTATTGTTTGCATTTTACGTACGTTTATATTTGTAGCTTATAATCTCTAGCGTGTGCCATTTTATTAATAAACCCATTTATACTTTTAACTGTCTCTGTGTTTGAAAACCCGCTTTTTATGAAGTCAATGAAATTGAAAAGATCTATAAAGCTACAGGCTCTATGTTAGGCTATAGACTACCTTGAGTAGTTTTAATTTATAAACCCAAAAAGGCTTTATCTTCGTGGCCAGAAGATAAACTTTCTTGGAGTTTTGTAAACAGGAATACTTCTTCTTAACTGTGATAGTCTTACATTTATTCACTGGACGAATAACGGATGACAAGACCAGTTACATTTCCTATAATTGATAAAGTAAATGCATATGCGATTTATGAATTATGACCATGAGTTATGATTATTAATATTTCTAAAATTCCCTATATCCTTGAGCTAATTCGCATTAACCCAGAGGCATTTACCCTACAATTAATTCTGATAGAAAGTCCGCAAATTCTTTGATGAAATCTTTATGGTGCCCTGGTGGCCTGTATACAGTAGCCAGCATAAATCTCAAGCGTGATTTATCATTTATACCAGGCCCGGAGTGGGTAATCGGGAGAATCGGGCGAATTCCCGGTGGGCCGCTTCACTTTTGGGCCGGTCGAGGATTTTTTTTTTTTTTTTTTTTTTTTTTCACATTTCAATGTCACGTTAGTTACATAGGCTACACACGTTTCGCATTCTGACACCGCAGTGCGCAGCCTCTGCATGGGTTGTACCATGTGAGGGAGTTCTCCCCTCCCCATAGAGTTGGTTGGGTCCGTAGTCCGTCTTTTCCAAAACGTTTTCTCAGGTAGGCTACCGCGGCACCGCCGGGGCCTACCGATAGCTGGGCCGGCCCTGCAGTAACGCGTCAGGGAGGATGGATGGGAGGAAGAGGCCAGGAGGTTTGGAAGCTTTGTTTTCGCCACAGAATAAAACATTTTAAAAGATAATTGCAACTTTTTATCTCACAATTGCGAGTTTACACCTCGGAATTGTGACTTTATTTCTCAGAATTGCGACATATGAAGTCAAAATTGCGTGAAATAAAGTCGCAATTGCGTGTTATAAAGTCAGAATTGCGAGATATAAAGTCAGAATTGCGTGATATAAAGTCGCAATTGTGTGTTATAAAGTCAGAATTGCGAGATATAAATTCAGAATTGTGTGAAATAGTCGCAATTGCTGCTTATAAAGTCAGAATTGCAAGATATAAAGTCAGAACTGCGTGAAATAGTCGCAATTGCTGCTTATAAAGTCAGAATTGCAAGATATAAAGTCAGAACTGCGTGAAATAAAGTCGCAATTGCTTATAAAGTCAGAACTGCAAGATATATAGTCAGAATTGTGTGAAATAAAGTCGCAATTGTGTGTTATAAAGTCAGAATTGCGAGATATAAAGTCAGAATTGTGTGAAATAAAGTCGCAATTGCTTCTTATAAAGTCAGAATTGCAAGAAATAAAGTCAGAACTGCGTGAAATAAAGTTGCAGTTGCTTATAAAGTCACAACTGCAAGATATAGAGTCAGAATTGTGATATAAAGTCGCGTTATAAAGTCAGAATTGTGAAATATAAAGTCAGAATTGTGTGCAAAAGTCGCAATTGCTTCTTATAAAGTCTAAGTGAATTATTATTTAACGTTTACATTATATGTTAACCCATGGTATTAATACAAACTACACAACAGTAAGAGCTGAACTGTTGCTTCATTTATCCAATTTAGAAAAAGTGCTAATTTGGAATTCCACCATGGAAAAAGTGGGCCGGTCTTGGGCCTGAAACTCCCGGGCTGAAAAGTGGCCCCACTCCGGCCCTGATTTATACTATATATTTTTACATTAAGTACTAACACTTCAAAAGAATTATATTTAAAACTTGATTTCTTAGTGGTTTTGAAAATATTACTATAAATTACAGCAACTCCTCCCCCTTTGCGTTTCAGACAAGGCTCATGTTTATAACAGTAATCTTGCGGGGTGGACTCATTTAAAGTAATGTAATCGTTTGGTTTTAGCCAGGTTTCTGTCAAACACAGCACATCTATATTATTATCTGAAATCATATCATTAACAATGAGTGCTTTTGAAGTAAGCGATCGAATATTCAGCAACCCAAGCTTTAGCATTTGCTCATCTGTATTATAGCTGTTTTTTATTTGTTGAACATCAATTAAATTTTTAACCATAGATGGGTTAAAACGTTTTTTGGATTTCCAAATTCGGGGAACAGACACAGTCTCTATATGATGATAGCTAGGTGAAAGAGGCTCTATCTGATGGGATTTATCTGACCTCGGTGCCGCTAGCAGACGGTCGGTTAAGCCAGTCTGTCTGCTTCCTGACCTGAGCCCCAGATTGTCATGTTTGAGCTCTAAGACTATGTGCCATATTACTAGAGATAAGAGCAGCACCATCCCAGGAGGGATGAATACCATCTCTTTTCAACAGGTCAGGTTTGCCCCAAAAACTTTTCCAATTGTCTATAAATTCTATATTATTTTGCGGACACCACTTAGACAGCCAACCGTTAAGAGAACACAATCTACTGACTATCTCATCACTCCTGCGAACAGGAAGGGGGCCAGAGCAAATTACAGTGCCTGACATCGTACTTGCGAGTTCACACACCTCTTTAATATTAATTTTGGTGATCTCCGACTGCCGGAGTCGAACATCATTAGTGCCGACGTGAATAATGATCTTAGAGAATTTATGATTAGCATTAGCCAGCACTTCTAAATTTGCTTTGATGTCAGGCAGTCTGGCTCCCGGCAAACATGTGACTATGGTGGTTGGTGTCTCTATTTTCACTTCCGTGT
The DNA here is from genome assembly GCF_951802725.1 of Rutilus rutilus. Lineage (NCBI taxonomy): Eukaryota > Metazoa > Chordata > Actinopteri > Cypriniformes > Leuciscidae > Rutilus > Rutilus rutilus. The sequence continues at coordinate 40,327,432 of NC_140216.1, read as the reverse complement.
AATAGAATCGCCAATAACTAGGGCACAATCAACAGAACTCTCAGTGGGTGTTTCACTGAGCGGGGCAAATCGATTTGTTATGGTAATCGGAACGGAAGAGTGTTTTTTTGATCCGCGACTAGAGCGATCCCTCACTGTCACCCATTTGCCCGGCTGCATGGGCTCTACTTCAGCTGGAACCACATCATGTAAAGAGTTCACTATGCTAGGCGCATCCAAAATAGTATCTGAAGCTCTAGCACTCTTACTATCCTCAATTAAAGTTTGGATGCGTGTTTCTAGTTCTGAAATCTTCTCTGTCAGCCTAACTGTCTCCTTGCATTTATCACATATAAATCCTATATTGCCAACAGAGAAGGCTATGCTAAACATGTGACATGAAGTGCAGGTGACAATAACAGGACAAGACATTACTCACCGTGTTTGTTGAGTGATTCTTACTCACCTGAGCTTTTTATGAACTTAAAGGCACGGGCAAGCGAGAGAAAAATAAATAAATAAAAATAGCTGAGCGCACAGGTGGCGAGTTAACAGGCTAGCGAATTACTAGCGTGTTGTGCTAGTAGTAACGGAAGCTAGCGATGTCAGGTTAATCTGAGATGTTGGGTAAGCTGTATTTAGTAGTAGTATAAACAACTAGAAATTGTAGTAAATGATGGTTCAAAACAAGGAAATACGAGGCTAAGATGGAGCTTACAGCACCGAGGCAAACACACTCACAGCAGGCAGCGAGGCAGACAGGAGCAATAGATCAGCAATCGATCAGCCAATTCTATAAGAAACCTCGTGAACACAAGACCTACAGAAGACCACCCGATACCAGAAAAGTGGCTGGGCTACGAAGTCTCAATAAAAATTCCAAGGAGAAACAAAATCATTATAGTAACCCCTGTATAAAATCTAGTCATCATGGCATGATCATGGCATTTATTTTGTATGATTTACAATTATTTATAGCCATCTACTTATTGCTATCTTGCTTTGGTTGCATTCTGATGGCATTATTAATACATCTGACATGACAAAATACCTCCATAGATAAATTAGTCCAGCTCGACCGTGTTTAGGGCGGTTTTAGCACTCTGCCAGCTAGATGCATGAGTGTTTTCAACCAGGTCCGGTACTGGGTGAGGCGGAGCTTTAGTTCTTAGTTGTATTCATCTGCTACGGCATGTGTAACATTTTTCTGTCAACTCTGTATAATCCTTCGCGATTGATATCGTTAGTTAGCCCAGGGAAGCGAGGAAACAGATGTGCCGCACAAAAACTGGAAATTGGACGTTCCAAAGGGGGGCGTTCAGGTGTTAATGGGTCCATTAATGGGTTAAAGGTCCAAAAATGTGTTAGGACTATTTATATGTTAAATTATGTTGTAAAACATATGCGCAGAGTGTGATGTCATATTGTGTGTGCGCGTGAAAGAATAGGTCAGCAGCGCTCAAAAAAAAAAAAAAAAACATTCGTCCGCAGCTGCTCTATTCCTGACCGCAAGTCCACCGTCAGTGCTGTAGGTAGGCACTAGGCAGGTTTTTTTGTGTTTGTTTCTATTGCATTACGATTGAAAGCAGTATCAATAATGTCAAAAATATGATGTGCAGTCAATATTAAGTGATGTTCATTTTAAACACAGTATTGTCAGTATTTTTTGCAACAAAATAATAGCTCCGAAATCCGCAGCAGTGTTGGTGAACCAATCCGTGGCTTTGAATCAATGATTCAATGATTTATTCATAATTACAGTCACTTACTTTGTTACTGAATGAATGAATGACTCGATGACTCACTCATAAAGACAGTGCCTGCGTCCCAATGTACATACTATCCATCCTAAATAGTATGTGACATTAGTAATTGTCAATACTATTTAGGGCAGATAGGGCGGATAGTATGCACATGGGACTTGCCACCACCTACTGGCAGTTTTAATTTAAAATGTAAAAGCATCACTTTGTTTTTACCATCATTGCATATTTCTCTATTGAAATTTGTATTTATCTAAAGCATTATTTATTTTCTAAAGGTATCTGTAAAGGTAGAAAATGCACTGGAAAAATATTAGAGCTGGGACGATACACCTATCTCCGGATTCAATATTAGCACGATATTTGGGTGCCGATACGATATCGATTTTTTTCTCCCAGCCCTAAAAAATATTGTCCCTTACTGAAAAAGGTGTGACTGCAGAGAGGAGGTACGCAAAAAGATGTTAAAAGCCTTAAGCATGTCACTCTAAAAAGTTTGAGAACCACTGGTCTATATGATATCCTTTTAAACAACATAAACTAAACAATATATAGACTGAAGTCGCGAAATGGCCTTAAAGTGTAAATTGAAGGTTACATTTTTCACGAAGATAATGCAATGTGCTTATTAAACATAAAGATAAGAACTGCCCACCATTGTTTTGTATGTTTTTTATACCAAATTCTGAATATAATATGAAAAGTATTTTCATTAAAAAAAAGTACAGTCACAGCCTGTTACAAGGCAGGCTATCTTTTTCTGGGGGCTATGTTCATCCTAGACACTAGGGGTCATAGTAGCACTCCATGTGTAGATTTAAAAGGGGAAGTAGCAGAAGGAGAATTATACCCAGTGTGATTTGCCACATGCTGTTGACCACTGTCTTTGAAAAATCCTGATTTGGGAAACTGTTTGTTTAGGACATGTGGTATCTAGTGAATCTTATCATTTATATCAGTGTTTCCTGAACTGAGAGACTGAAGAGTGTCATTGTTCTCTACAGGTTGAGTGATTGTGGTGTTACAGATGAAGGTTGTGCTGCTCTGACTTCAGCTCTGAGATCAAACCCCTCACACCTGAGAGAACTGGATCTGTCTGAGAATAAAGTAGGAGATTCTGGAGTCAAGCAGCTTTCTGATCTACTGCAGGATCCTCACTGTAAACTGGAGATACTCAGGTAAGATTGTATAAAATGTCCCAACATAGTCCTCTATTTTAATGGTAAATAATGACTGCCATACAAAAAAAAAAAAAAAAAAATTCTACTATGGAATTACTAATGGGAATGTTGCTTTTATTTTCTTTAGATTCTTTCCAATGTGTCTGACATCATTTTACAATATTAATCAGGGTTTCTCAAACTCGGTCCTGGAGCGCCACTGTCCAGCCCTGTTTGATCAGGGTTGGAGCTAAACTGTGCAGGACAGTGGCCCTCCAGGACAGAGTTTGAGAAACCCTGATATTAATGATAGATTAAACATGACTGGATGATGTAAAGATGTGACAGCCGTGTTCATAATATGTTGATGATTTTGGGGTATTTGCATAAAAAAATGAATATTCAGTTACACTTTATTTTAAGATGTCATTGTTACAGTGTAATTATATATTTAAATACTGAGTAATATTAAGCAACTACATGTACTTATAGGGTTAGGGTAGGATTAGGATTTGGTTGAGGGTTAGTTGCATGTAATTATGCATAATTTACTGTTATCACTATGGTAAGTTTATGTAACATATGTAACACGTGTGACCCCTAGGGGGCGCTCCTACGCACACAATTTGAATATCTAAACTAGAAAACCCAAACAGCGCTCCCCTTTAAACTATTTAGGCAGGTTGTATCCAATTAAGGAACAGAAATGGGACTGATGTACTCAAATATCATTTTATTAAACACTAGACACAATAATGCACTGATTGGCAATCAGAGCAGACAAATGTTCCCCGTAGGTAACAGTGAACAATTCTACAGTAAATAAATCACAGTGAATAAAAGTCTCATAGTAAATGAGTTACAGGATATAAGTCTAACAATACCTAGACTACAGTGAATAAAGTCGAATAAATAGATACTGTTCACATACACACACTCCAACACTGCAAGAGAAACTTCAAACCAAATCGGCCGTGCATACATACACTAGCACAGCATTTCACACTTCACACTAGTGAACATTGCAAAATAGTCACTGTCCCCAAAGGAGATTGCACAATGCCTATAGGCCGTATATTGGAGTATAATGATTGCCAAACAGATAAAGAAAACAAAAAAACAAAACAAACAAAACATTTAAATTAACAAGCTACCACTAGCAGGACTCCATCCTAGGCCCACCTAAGTCCAGATCATTACAGAACGGTGGTAGCAGATCCCCAAGACAACCACACAAACACATGCACATCCAAAGAAATAAAAAGTAAAACAGACTGATTAAACCCAGGAAAAACAGTGGCTAGTGACAGACGAAAGGCAATCCTAATTTTTCTTTGGACACCAGCCTAGATTAATTAAAGCTATATGCCCCGTAACAATCAATTTAAACGGTGTGGATGACTAATAGCTGTGCACACTCTCACCAGTTTTGTTTGTTGCTGCAAACCTGTGTAGAATCACTACTCGCTATTATGTGAGCAAGTTTCTGTAGACTCGTAACTGCTGGTACCATTTTCTGGTCACCATACACACAGACGCCAGACCGAGGTTGCTGCAAACCCTTGTAGAATCACTACTCGCTATTATGTGAGCAAGTTTCTGTAGACTCGTAACTGCTGGTATCATTTACTGGTCACCATACACCAGTGGGGATTTCTTTAAGACTGCAAGGGAAGCTCGGCTTCGCCTATAATGTCAAAAAATTTATGGTCAAATATATACTATTGTGTTAACATTTTATTGACTAAAAATGCGTTAGAAAACGTTCATCTCAAAGACGAGTTCATTCAGAATCAGCTACATACAGCAGGTCGGTTGACGGGATTTCCTTCTCATACATTCCCGTAGCGTCACAGTGCATTTCCCTGTTGAAGCCCAGTGTAAGCTCCAATCACCAGCCCAAAGACGGTGTCCGGTGTCTTGGTTCGAAGGGAATTCAGCGTGTATGTCTTTTCGGGCGCTTCTGGAAAAATCATTTTAATTTATTAAACAGTTGATTTCCAATTTTAACTCTGACTCCATGAATAATTTAATCTGACTCCAAATTTAAGTGACTGTTTTTTTTTTTTTTTTTTTTTTATATATCTTAACAGCTGATCCTCGGATTAGTTGTGATTTAATTTAGACCAAAGATTATTCTGGGCATCTCATCATTTCAAATATTCGTTCATTATGGACCTAGTGTCACTTTGAGACGCCACGTCGCGAATGTGCACTCACGATCACAAACTAGCCAGTTCTGAAATATTCAGAGGATGCAGTGCAATTATTTTACCCTACGCAGCCACTCACTACAGACCCATAGGTGTAATTTTTTATAATAGTTGCAGAGTACAACATGTTAAGTCAGGGAATAGTCAGAAATCAGAAGGTCTTCCTAAGATGTGCCCCATGGTCCATTCAAAGTGCCTTCAGTTTGATCTATCCTGGACAAAGATTTGCGGAAACACCAGACTACACTTTTAATCTACTGGAAAGAATGATTTCAGAAGAATGCAGAATAAATCAAGGTTAACATTTATTTTTGCCAGGCAGAATTAAGCATCAAATAAAAAGAATTAAAAAGAATACATAATACACAACTGATCAGCATATAATAGAGACATCATTCAAAATGCAATATCAAAAATAGTTTCAAAGAGTCAGCATACCTGGCAATAGAGACACACAGCAACAGTGTGGGAAGTTCTGTTTACAGATGCTTCCTTGAGTGATTTGCCAATTCCCTTTAAATACCCAAGTGGAACAAAAGAACAATAAACATCTAGCACCCAACTGTTTATTCAGCTTTTGCTGGACCCTTTCTCGTGCCCAAAGTGGTCACGCCTGAGTTTGGGGGATAAACACAAATGGTTATCTATTATCTTTATTGGGGCATCTTCCCACATCAGAAGAACAGGCATTGTTTTCTTTTTTCTGACTGTTCTGCTGCTGCGGGAATTAAACTTCTTTACCATTCGCACCAGAAGTATTTATTTTGACCTCTCATAAAACAACTGGAGACAGTAGGTGTGTGTGTTTTGCATGACTGAATGAGACCTGGAGGGGAGAAGATAGTGTGAGGGGTCAGGAACTCAGCATGGGGGGAAGAGATGAGATTGGAGAAGTTGTGTTGTGCTCTCTGTCCCATAGATCTCTTCTAAAGATTAGTGGGTTTAATTTGTTTTATTGCAGGTTCAAATTCTTGAATTCAGTCTTAGTAAAAGTCCATCCTTACACCAGCTTCCATTGACTTCAATGGGCCTGCTTTGAACAGTTTTATTCAGTGCTTTGAAACTAGACGGTCATTGGATAAATGCTGCGATTATGTCCCGCCCCTGGACGCTCAGCGTCTCTGGAGTGAATGGGGAGTGGGCTGGCCTGGACACCGGGCTTCTGCGTGATGATTGGAGGGTTTGTTTAAAGGTTGCATCTCCTTTTGATTGACAGCGATTTCATACAATAAAAAGTCGCTGATGCTGAAGCTATTCAAGCTCAGTCCCATCGCGGATTTTGCAAGTGTAGTTGAAAGACAAACTGCTGCAACCTATTTCTTGGTATTTGCTTGTCGAAATTGCTAGCCAATTTTCATAATACATTTCACACAATTATACATTTATACCTTTATTATATTATTACTTATTATATTTGTCATATTATTATTAGTAACAATTAAAAAAATATTATTAATATAATTACAAAATATATTATTAGTAGTAGTATTATTATACTTTATTATATTATTATTTATACCTTTATTATATTGTTACATTTATACAATTATAGCTAACTCTAAACACCTAGTTGGTACGACAGGGTCACAGAGCATTTTCTTGAAAAGGAACGTAGAATTTACGTATAAATAAATGGACAATTTTTATGATGTAGGCCAAAATTAGCTTCCCCTCTTTGAAATACCAGCAGTGGGTCTGAACCTTAAGTTTTTGATTGTGAAGTTCCTGCTGATCTGAGCTGTAGATCCTGAACTGAGAGACTGAAGAGTTTCATTGTTCTCTACAGGTTGTGGGATTGTGGTGTTACAGATGAAGGTTGTGCTGCTCTGACTTCAGCTCTCAGATCAAACCCCTCACACCTGAGAGAACTGAGTCTGTCAAGGAATAAAGTAGGATATTCTGGAGTCAAGCAGCTTTCTGATCTACTGCAGGATCCTCACTGTAAACTGGAAATACTGTGGTACGTTTGTATAAAATGTACTCCTCTATTTTAAAGGTACAGTAAATAATGAATGCCATACAAAAAAAAATATTGTGAATTTACTAATGGGAATGTTACTTTTATTTTCAAGCACATTCTTTCCAATGTGTCTGACATCATTTTACAGTATTAAAGGGTTAGGGTTATCATCGCTGGTTATCCTGAACTGAGAGACTGAAGAGTGTCATTGTTCTCTACAGGTTGAGTAATTGTGGTGTTACAGATGAAGGCTGTGCTGCTCTGACTTCAGCTCTGAGATCAAACCCCTCACACCTGAGAGAACTGAATCTGTATGGAAATAATCTAAGAGACTCAGATGTGAAGCTGCTCTCTGATCTGAAGGAGGATCCACATTATAAACTGGAGACGCTTGAGTGAGTAGTGATGATTGAGAACTGTTCATATTTTAATTGAAAGTTAATTTAGTTTCCTCTTAGTTTACTTTCCTTGTGATGGTGAATTACACATTTTATACATGTTTAATAAGAGTTTGATTCATTTATTTATTTTATAATAGTTTATAGTAACAATTAAATATCTTCAAGTTTCTTTTTTTTTGCTTTTATTATTATCTTTTTATTGCTAAATTATGTATTTTGAGAGAATGTCAATTGCAATAAAAGATAATGGTAAATATTTATCGCTAGTTTCTTTATCATAAATAAAACTGAGCCAATGACACAGAAAGAGTCATACAGGATTATAGATAAGGGTCAAGGGTCATCATTCACGGTGACTTAAAATCAAAATCTGAATGTTTAAAAACAGCTTTAACAATCGTGTATCACAGTATTATATTATAATCTCTCACTTAATCATTTAAGTAGTTTATTTTAGTTGTTCTAAAGTTGATAATGCAATAATGTCGCACACATTTGACTGTGTTTTAGTTACAGGTTATAAATGTTAGTCTGACCTTCTCTGGATCAGCTGATGGAGAATAAAGAGCCTCTACAGACACAATCACATTCAACAGAATCAACAGACACAAACCCACAGTGATCATCACACACACACGTGTATTTGTGTAACTTACAGAATGATCCAATCCTTCATCCAAAGTCAAACCAGGAAACCTTCAACCAGATGAACTGGATAAATATTCTGAATGTTCAGATCCAATCTGACCTCTGACCTGTAATGCCTGAATCATAAGGAGAACTGAGTGACTGAGTCTGGTTTCTGCCAAGGTTTTCTTCTCCATTCTATCACTGATGGAGTTTGAGTTCCTGCACTGTCGCCTCTGGCTTGCTTAGTTGGAGACACTTAATATTCAACAATATTATTGATCTGCATTGACACCATTATATGAGAACTGAACTGAGCTGGACGATGACATCACCGTTTTCTCCAGAGTGGCTGTATAAATAAATTAGCTAAATTAATAACTGTTTTTTACAACAGAAATGAATCAACACTGAACTTACTTAAGCTGGACTATGACAGTATTTTCTTCTAGATCTGCTGTACAGCAGAAACAAACTTTATTTTCCTCTTATCTCTGTAAAGCTGCTTTGAAAACATCTGTATTGTAAAAAAAAAAATAAATAAAGGTGACTTGACTTTTGTTTGTTTTGTTTTGTTTTGACATGTATACTGCAAACGCTCTACTACAAACATCTCCATATATAATATTTAATTAATGATTTCATTCAGCCCACCAAACATATTCAAATGCCTTTGATTATAGTAACATTCACAATTAAATCATCTATTGTCTTTTATTTATTTTTTATTTAAAAGCAATGATGCATCACCACTTTTAAATGTTTAATGAAAATCTATTTTTTTAAATTTGAATTCATAATCTATGGACACCTTTCAGTAATAAAATGGTTAATCATGTTTTCATTTTCAGTTGCAGAATTTACATTCCAAATGCTGTCTTTAATCTATAGCCAACTCCCCATTAAATCTTGTATATGAATGATTAAATGTATTCTATTATAAGTTGATTCAGCCGTCAGAGATGAAACTCAGAGTCCAGCTGTATGTCCATGAAGAGTGGCCATTCTGGACAAACCAGTGAAATCAACTGATCTGAGGTACAGCATTAATGTCTGGATGGAGAGATAGAAAGACCTAACTAGATCTTTCAATGTGAGGTTTATCTGTCAAATTAACTATATTAATGCTTGTCTCAATTCTATTATCTCTGTTCTATTCTATTACTTCTTTCATTTGTGGTAATCTATTATTGTAATATTTTTTTTCATGACTCTCTATTAACTATTTCACCCGCCATTGATGGAAATTTCCAGCTTTCCGTTGACTTTAGAGCTGTAAAAACCTAAATTGGGTCAGGCCAATCACATTGTGTATAGAGTAGGCGGGGCGGGCTTAACATAATGACGACAGAGTTTCGATGGTTCCCTGCTACTTGAAAACAAAGAATGGCGGCTGCTGCTGGAGAACAGTCTTTCAAATCGGCTTTGGCCATGACTCTGGAGGACTTAGAGTTAAGTTTTTCTTTGAGAAAAGAGCAAAGAACTGCACTTAAGTCATTCCTAAAAAAGGAAGATGTGTTCGTAATCTATCAACTAACATTAGCTCCGCCGTTGGGAAAACGCTCTGGGCTGAGTCTCCCGATAACGATCGATCTTAGCTCTTAAGAGTGCTCTCTACGTGCAAGGTAACGAACGCTCCTCTCAATTCCGCGCTTGTTTCCACGCGCAATTGCGAAATATTTGGGTGATCTCACACTAGTTGGTGATGTTTGTATTGATGTGTCACAGGTCTGTGAGTCGAAGCATGCATGGAGATTGGCATCGTATATATCATGGAATTAAGAAAAATTGACAAAATATCATATTTAAGTCACATTTCTATTCATTTTCCACGAAATTATGCAATTTTTGGGATGTGAGGAGATTTGAGCGATCTCTTCGTCTCACTATAATGTGTTCCCTTTTGAGGAAACTCGGGTTGCGTCGATGATGCTTTGGGAACGCGTCCGCGTGATCGCGTCTGAAGCACGCATGTCAACTATTCTGATTTTGTTTTATGCTTTAAGTTGAATATTTTGTGAAATGAATGTTGTATTTCGATAAATACTTAAGAATACCCTCCTGTTCTGTCATTATTTTGTGCCAATAGGTTTTGCTTAGTCTTGTGTAACTTTATTACTCTGAGTTTGATTAACTTAAACCATTTAAGGCAATTGGTTTCCTCAAACCATTTAAGCAACGATATAGTTGTTAAGAATTAGTTAGCTTTGTTACCCGAATTCAAACTGAATGAATAAAATTAACCTTAAATATCTAAGTTGAGTTTACTCTAAAGATTGACTAAACCAACTGTTACAAACCTCTCACGTCTAGGGAGAATAAGGAATGCAACATCAAAACACTGAACATGTAGTGGAAAACAATCTCACACAAACTTGTAGGTAAAGTGATAATTTATTACAGTGAGATACGAGATGAAAAGAGGAATACCCCAAGATACTTATTTACATAAATGTACAACTTACATACAAATCTTAACCAAGGAAAAGGTTCACAATAGAACGAGGAAAAGAGAAAATAACTAGACCGTGCCAAATCAAAGAAAGAAACAAAACAAACCAATCTTACTATATATAAACAAAAACATTTTCTAATCTAACTAAAATCAACATTCACCAAAAACCCAAAATTAAAACAAAAGAAAAGATCTTCAGCATCGAAGACACCCTAAATCAGGGGTGCCCAACCCTGCTCCTGCCGATCGACTGTCCTACACAGTTTTGTAACGTAAACGCATTAGCTCAAATGATATACAGGGAATTTTAATAATTAATCAGGAATATGATTAATATATATTGCATATTACAGTTACATAAAAATTATTGAAGCTGAAAAATAGATAAATTGAATATATCAATATTCCATTCTTCAGATCAATTATCCTGATATCCTTCTCTGGAAATTAATGTAATTATCGAACAGTTGTTTGTCCAGCAAACGACCATAAGATTAACTTATCAACTTCTCATAAAAGTTATCACTTCTTATAATTCCAGGAAGATCAGTTTTCTGGCCATGAAAACTATTCTCCTGTCCTTATAAATTTAGGTTACTAAAACCGTAATCAAATTGTAAAGCTTGTAGCTAGATCCAACATTTCAGGGACTCGTAATGTGGGAAATATAGACAGAATATCGCAGATATATTGGGTTTTAATAAATGAACTAAGAATACATCAAACTACACAAAATACACAGATTATATGTCTATGTACATAAAATACAGTTAAACAATACAAGATAACGAATAACAGTGAGAGGGAGAATAAAATTATCAGACTTAGATAAAGATAGAATGACAGAAAAGGATGAGAGAGAGAATGAGAGAGAATTGAAGAAGAGACTGGCAACTTATTACCAACAAAGAACCCTTTTGAGAGACACCTAGACTCAGCTTTAAAATATGTCAGATACTTGCAGTTTGAGGCACTCTTTTGTGGAGCTGAGAAAAAGGGATCTGTGTGTCCCTTTTAGAGGTGAGCTGTGTGTCCTGGTTTCTTCCGGAATTGTGTAGCGGGAAGATTTGAAGGTTCATTTGAACGTAACGTTACCGAGAATGATTCAGACTAAGTTCATTCAGCTCGTGAATGAACAGAGGCGAATAGGAAAACGAAACTAGACTATAGAAAACATACAAAGAAATAAAAGAGAAGAGAATCAGGCTGAAGCCGGTCCGGACTTGGGTTTCCAAAGTTTTCCGAAGGAGGGAGAAGAGAGAGAGTTTGGAAACTGAAGGTTCGGACTTTTATCAGTGTCCCGTGTACGCCTCCTTTTGCGTGGAGGACGAATCATCTTAGAGCATTCCGAGCGGAAGATTTTTCTTTGTCCTGTTAGACACGCCCACTCGAATGAGTCATGAGTGAGATCGAATTTGAGAAGATTTGCTCAAGACATATGAAATGTGTCAAATGCTACAAATTACTGTAATTGGTTATCGAAATTCAACTCCATCAGGTCGAGAGGATCACACAGGTATCAAAAATAGAATATAGACGTTGTAGCCATGCAAAGATACATTATTATGCATTAGTATAGGCATTTGCAGTTCGATTAATGTTACAATAGGACATATATATGCTTTCCTATGGTTTATAAACACGTCTTAACACAAGAGGGATATATGTAGTACATCGAAAAGTGACGTTATGGGTAAAAGTCTCTTGTGTAGTGGGTTTCTGCATGTGTGTGTGTGTGTGCGTGATTGTGTGTGTGTGTATGTGTGTGAGGTATCTGTTGCATCCCGTGGTACGCGTACCATGTGAGGGGTTGGGGGTTTAATTTAAAAATGGCAGTCTCAGAGACAAAGGTAGTTTTGTATGCAACTTCACTTATCAGCCTGAGGAGTCATAAAATTGATGAGGGAAGCAGTTAGTCCTAGACACTGAATGGAGTCTTTGTAATTTGCCTTCAGTTCACAAAGAACAAACGTTAGACACAGTATGGAGTTGTTCTTGCGCAGCACGGTGATAGTTTGATAACAACAGGGGCCTGTTTGTTGATTAATCGATGCGTCGTAAAAAAAAATTTAACAAGCGGCCTGCTTGCAGACACTTGTTAGACATCGCGGCACCAAGCCACATCATTTAAGGCTTTCACACTTTGAACATATATGTGGTCATATTTGTTCAGCATGAGAAAAACAATCAGGATTCGGTCAGTCGCTACAGTTTATTTCCAACCCTAATCAAACACACCTGAAGCAACCAATTAACGTCTTCAGGATCGTTGAAAATTAAAGGCAGGTGTGTTTGATTAGGGTTCGGAGATGAACTTCGCAAGACAGTCGATCGGCAGGAGCAGGGTTGGGCACCACTGCCCTAAATAACACTACAAACCAGAAAATACAAAGAATCTCACGTGTCGCTAAACTAGTGTTCTATACACAATTGACCAATCAGTGTGGCACATGTAACGAACTGCTCCGAGACACAAAGGTTGAGGATCCAAATGCAGTGTTTTAATGAAAGGGTAATCCACAATCGTAGTAAAAGACAGGCAAAAGGTCAGAGCACAGTAAAGCAGTCCAATCAAACAAACAAACAAATCCAGAGGGTGAGACAGGAACGGGAAAACCAGGAACATGGTACAAGACTCCGCAGGGAATGAATGTGAAAACCAGGCTATAATAGGGTGAGTTAAACAAGGTAATGAGACACAGGTGGATGTAATCAGGGATGATGAGTCCAGGCAGAGAGTTATGGGAAATGTAGTTTGTGAGGGAATGACAATAGTCTGTTGTGGAGTGCCCTCTGGTGGCTCTCAAGGGGACTCCAGCTGGTGACCGTTACAAGTCTCACCTGTTCTTTTATCTTCCCCGTTTAATAACAGGTCTATCAACCAGAACAGAAAAACGGCATTCTTATCATTCTGTAATGCTGGGTACACACCAAAAGATTTTTTACGTCTTATAAGATTTTCAAAATGTGACAGACCACAAACATGAGGACAAAAAATCCTAGATTTAAGCGTTTTGCTCCTATAGTGTGTGGTGTGCCATGATGTGACAAAGACAGCACACCACACACAAACAGATTTTCAACCAGAGTCTCGAATATGAACACAGGGAATCTCGCAAAATATCGTGAGACTTCAGAATAAGCATGACGGACAACATGCAGGAAGAAATTGCGATAGTGTTTGGAATGATTTTCACAGAAAATTCACGTGAAAAAACCATTGTAGGCTACCTACCATTATATATAACCTTTTATACAGAAATATATTCATTCTTTATTGTCTTTATTTATTCTTTATTGGATTTATTGTCTCTTTAGAAAAAGTTATTTAATCCCTCTATAGAACCTCACTGATCCCTTAACACTCAGCTTCTTCTTTTTTTTTCTTTTTTTTTTTTTCTTTTTTTTCTTGATTATTATTGAAGAATTACAATTACAGTCAGGGGGGTACAAAGAGTAAAGCCGATAAACAAACATAAAAAGACATATACATAAACAGTGACAAACTTAAAAGTTAAACAAAAATTTGAAAATGTTTACAGATTGAAACGCACTTTGCAGCTTTCTTATTTTTCAAACCCAATTGTGTTTAGGTATTGTAAAATTTCTGCACTTAAAATGAAAAACAAAGGCTTGTTTCCTCGAAATTTATACTTATGAATACTAAATCTTAACATTAAGCTTCCTGCAAGTGTGTGTGTGTGTGTGTGTGTGTGTGTGAGAGAGAGAGAATGACCGTGTCTTCCATCATCTCGCTTTCTGATTGGATATTGTTTTGTTTCACGTGATAATCTCCAGAGCGTGCGCGCGTTTGTCCTCGGGGTTCCCCCCACACATCAGGATTTCTGATCGTAAATATTAAACATGTTTAATATTTACGATTCGCGATCGGAGCGGCTCCGACGTTCTTCCGAGCAGGTTCGGACACTCTTAACACACCTCACACCAAGGGAAAATCTGATAAGATAATCTGTTAACCATCAAGATAATCGGGACATAGCTAGGATTGTCGGAAGGGGGGAAATCGGCCCAAAATCAGCCCGATTATCTTTTGGTGTGTACCCAGCATAAGTTACACACACATGCGTGTGTGATGATCACTGTGGGTTTGTGTCTGTTGATTCTGTTGAATGTGATTGTGTCTGTAGTGTCTCTTTATTCTCCATCAGCTGATTCAGAGAAGGTCAGACTAACATCTAAAACCTGTAAGTAAAACACAGACAGTAAATGTGTGCGACATTATTGCATTATCATACTCTATTTACTAAGTTCTCAAAGAATGAAGCGAAAAAATTTGAGAAACACCAACCCCAGACATATGATAACATTGGACGTAACATCAACACTAAAATATAAGTGAATTTAACTCAATGTATATGAGTTTACAGTACTCTTAAATGGTTAAAAAAATATATATAACTTAAATGGTTTAAGGCAATCAGTTTCCTCAAATGGTTTGAGTTACCGTAACTTATCGGGTTTTACAGCACTGCACCTTTTTGGCTTTTAACAACATCTGTGATGAAAGGAAAGATTCTCAAAACTTTTAAAGCAAGAAAGGTTTATTTATTTAAGTTACACATTTAAATATACAGACAATAGAATGGAACAACTGCATACTTTATAGTAAATATTAAATTAATTTTACAGTGCTTACTGCTTAATTGCATATTCCTTCAATTCGCAAACAGTGCAAAAATGACAATATCTGCCCTCATAAGACATAACTGCTCACATTCACACATATCTGATAATCAGAAACTTCACAGTCACAGTGAGGTAATAAAAAAGACTTATCCTAAACATGTAATACATAACAATACGACTGTAAAGTCCACCAGACATTGTGCTGCTTCTACATTTTTAAGATAAATAGCACAAAAAGTAACAAAACTACAATATTACCAAATTCCATTTCAAAATACATTATTAAAAAGATAAACAAGTTGAACTTCATGTATCTTGATATCAGAACATGAGGACGTGATTCCATCAGACATTTCTACAGCCTGTCAAACTGTGGAAACCACTCAGATGCTCCTCCAGTGTACCAGAGTATGTTAATTTACCCTTATTAGCTGATAATTCTGAATATGTTCAAGAAGCACACATTTCTAGCATAGCCCTCCTCTGAGAAAATCTAGCGATACGTTTATATCAATCTCATCTGAAATGAGCAGTGTTGGGGGTAACGCATTACAAGTAACATGCATAACCCATTCAGATTATTTTTTTGATGTTACAAGTAATGCATTACAAGTAACGTGCATTACATAATCAGATTACTTTTTGATGTTACGAGTAAAGAAACACATTACAAGTAGCATGCATTACGAAATCAGATTACTTTTTGATCTAACAAGTAAAGTAATTACAAGTAACGTGCATTACATAATCAGATTTTTTTATGTTACGAGTAAAGTAATGCATTACAAGTAACGTGCATTACATAATCAGATTACTTTTTTATGTTACGAGTAAAATAATTAATTACAAGTAATGTGCATTACATAATCAGATTACTTTTTGATCTATCAAGTAAAGTTTAACTGTGTTAGGACTCATTAGATATTGCTTGATGCTGCAATATTTTTTTTTTACCTACAAGAGTCTCCTAGGATAGAAGGAATGGGTGGATATTCCGGAGCAACTTGGCATTTCTGACTGACCATTGGCCATCTTGGTTTGGAGGGGGAAAAAATCGACACACAACGGCTTGCTTGGTTGCAGTGTATAGGATGATGCACCAGGGTCCACTGAAGAGGATGATGTGCAACTACGCAAACAAAACCCGTGCAAATTCCAGAAAATGCTTTTTTAATAGCTATCCACTGTAGTGACCTCTATGCATGAAAGGGTTCAAGAGGTCATGACATAAAATTAGACGAAGTACATTTGCTTTATACATTTTTTTTTTTTTAAAGCTGTTAAAAAAATATGAATGAAAATACTTTTATTCCTTGTCATCATGTAAGACATTGTGGCTTAAATGATACTTTATTGACAATAGGAAACTCTGCAACAGGAAGATGTATATATTTTGTGCTGAGAAGGTCTTTTACACTATAAAACATAATATAAAAAATGAATTAGAACAAAACTGAAGAGCTGTGTAACTATAGCCTACCTTTAATTTACTAAAAACTGATTCTGGAGAATCTGGACAGGCAAGATTATAGATTAGTATTAAAACATTTCAAAGAAAAAGGTTTAGATAGACAAGTGGAAGTGCTTTATGTATGCATGGGGACATTATAAGTAATATTATGGGCTGTTTCTATTTATTTCCTGATCCTTTCAGTGCTTCACACTCCAGTCGAGACGGTGGCGGTAATGCAACAAAGGTTGTTGACAAACACAAATTATATAAGAAGAAGTAAAGCAGGAAGAGTTTGTCATTCATGGCTGCATTATCGGCATGGCACCTCTATGGGTTGAACGACCAATTTGCGACAATACGGTTTCGGGAAACAGTCGTGACTAGCTAGTTGATTTTTTCAACGATGCTTCATACTATGGTAGTGAACCAGTGAGTTACGTCGTTGAACGGGAAACACACCCCAGTTCATCATTGGTCTGTTCCTGCAATTTTGAGCTCTCAAACAGAGTTGAAGCTGCTGAAAAATATCTGAGTGAAACATAATATTTCTTTAATGCTGGACTGGCCGTCAGCTCCAGTGTTTCTGTCCTCCACTGTGTATTTTAATGCTGATGTGTTTTGTTGTAGAACAGCGCCACCATGTGACATCAGCTGACTACTGCGGCTCTGAGCTTCTCTGATGCTGATAGTGATGTTGGGATGTTTTCTCTTTCTGTAGATGATGTTTTGTCCCGGGGCTCGATATGCCTGGATGACATGGTTCAGGGGGACACTATCGCTCGACTGCACTGTCTCTATGTCGTGTTCAGAACACTCACAGTTTCACATGAGAAAAGAGGTGAGGCAAGGCAAGTTTATTTATATAGCACATTTCATACACAATGGCAATTCAATGTGCTTTACATAGAAGAAATTAAAATAATAAATAGAAATAAGAATAATTAAAACAGTTTAGAATAAACAATAAAATAAAATACAGTACAGTACAGATATTACACACTTTACACAAATATTCTCCCATTACTCCCATTACTACAATCCCATGTGATAAATATTAGATATGTTAGATCAACTATTTTCTTGAGTTAGCATGAAAACTATATCCAGTGATTAAAAAAGACTTATACACAAATGTGTGTGTTTTTCATCTGCAGATCTTTCCAGTAAAGAAGAGCAGAAAAGGGCTCCGCTAATATTTTCTCCAGGATCTGAGCAGCTTTGACACTAGATGATGAATCCATCACCATCTGAGACCGATATGAGCTCAAACCTGCTCTGCTAAATCTAAATGAAAGTATGTGTGTATTTTGCACAGTTCTGATCTCAGACCTGAAGGCTGTTTAACAGTAATCTAGCGCCATCTTTACCCATGAAGCTCTTTAGAGATCAGATGCTGGACTACAGTATTACTGCTTCATGTCCACAAACACACTGGATTCATCATCAGAACCACAAGATGGAAAACATTTACATTTATTTATACATTATACATTATACTCTTGATGTACATCTAACATGCAACACCTATTTTGGTTTAAAAAAAATTTAATTTGAAAAGTTATAGAAAATATTAATTGTGGCAAGTGTCACAAGTTCATATATAAGAACGATTGATCCTCAAATCACCATCTTTATCTGTCATCAAATCACTACAGTAAGAACTACAGTAAGAATGAAAATAGCAACTCAATTTGCTACTGAGATTTAACAATGTCTTGGTATTTTGTAATTGAAATGTTATTATTAATAACATTTAAGTTTTGACTTGGTATGAGCAGATCTTATTCGTTCATTAATTAAGATGCATTATCTTAAACTCATAATTCCTTCATCACTCCAATATTCATCAATCTGCATTTGGTCCACGTGGTTTTGCATCCGTTCCTTTTTTTAACCATAAAGGGAAAAATGAAAAAAAGAATGATTGTATTTTAAATGTCACATTGAATAAGAAAATAGCATTAGAACTGTACATAGAAAATGCTGCAAATAAAATATGAATTTTCTCATTTTGGTTTGATGTTTTACACTTTTATTAAACATTTAAAAATGCACATTTAAAAAAAAAAAAGTTTACATAAACATGTCAAAGTTTTCTTGGGCCAAATTATAAATAATATTTCTCCCGTACTTTGGAATGTAAACTAGAATCATGTCTGTGAGTCACACAGAGAGGAGATACAAGAGCTGATTTTAAGACAGATATTGCAGAGCTCCTGTCCCAGCATGTTGACGGCGCGGTTGTTCCCCTCTTGCTCCCTTTAAAAGTCAAGCCGTTCTCACTCTCAAAGCTTCCGAATGAAAGTGAAAGTATTTCCACATTTTTACAGACTCCATTTTACTCTCGGAATTAATATTATTTGAATCGGGGAAAAAGAGCATTAAAGTGTCTAATAGTGATATTTACAGTCGTTTATGGATTTACATGATCTTGATGGAAAGTCAGGAACTTTTTGAGAATCTGTGTCTATAACCTTAGATTTTGATTAAGGTAAGTCTTAAGGTGAGACGCTTGAAGTGACTTCTGCATTACCTGAAGTAACCAGAAATACTTAAAGTAACATAGCCTATTTAAAGTTCATAACATAATATGAAGTTCTTGATCTTGTTATTCATATCCTTACTGTCTTTGTTGGACATATAGTTTGATTATAACTGTCTGTGTAAATTAATGTCCAGTATAAAGAGTTCTGTTACAACCTGCCTCAATACCAGAATAACATCACATGAGCAAACATGGACATCAGATTACATTGTTTGAATTTGTTCTGTGAATGATTTAAGCAGTTTAATTACACATTTAAAGAAAATGTAAACAAAAGGAAACCTTTTTGAAAATTAAATAAGTTTTAAAAAATATTGAACAAATATTGCATGCTATAGCCACTTGAACAGTTTGTGAGCTTATAACTCCATTTATTGCAGCATTTCTGGCTTCAGTATAAGTACATTGTCTGCTCAGCCATGATATTTCTATTGCTTATAGACATATAATGATGCTAAAATGTTAACATGAGCGGGGGAAGTGACATTTGCTAATGGAAATTCAGCACAATCTTTTGAAAAGGATTAAACTAGTGAACCTGCAAGTTTTGTCATTTTAACATTCATTTACATGATCCCTAAATTAGAAGTATAATGCTCTTTTTTTATTAATTTGTTATTTTATTGTCCTGCAAATTCTTCATATTTTTTCCACCAGGTTGTTAGTTTTATACTAATACACAAGATGTAATATTTTATATGTATATAAAAAGTGTTTATCAAATTCTTGCAAGTCCCATTGTAACATTTTAACATCATTCATGAGAGAAAATAATGTTGGGAAGTTGCAAATAATTTTGTAATGTATTGTATTTGAGTGTTTCTGATCTCTTACTCGAGCATATCCATGAAGACTGAATGAATCATGGACGACACACACACATTCAGACATGGAGATTCTTCTCCAGGATTCAGGTACTTCAATCTTCATATGATCTTAATGTTATAGAAGACTCATTTTCTGCACATAACAGGGTGTTGTGTGTGTTTGCCAGGGTTGGTATAGTGATCTGTTGTCTCTATCATATTCTGGTGCCGGGATATACAGTAGTTGGAGCCACTCAGGTTCTTTAAACACTGTCCAAAGACACACAGATACAGTAGACAGCTAGATGATATATGACATTATCCTTGGACAGTCTCATCACTCTTCAACACACTGTCTTACAGTTTTTCTCCATTGGTTTGGCTCATTTCTTGAAACAGAAATGACATTCTCAAAACAACATGGACAAACCTCCAAACCACTTGGCAATTGTTCACAACAGAATTGAATTTCTCATTCATTTCATCAAATTGCAAATGTCTACGTACATGTAGCAGGTAGCCTACATTTAGCACAATTTCCAAGTGTATAGATCTTGTTGATCTAAACTGATTGTTGATTCCCAGTCTAATGGTTGTTCGCTCCAAAACGTGTCAGCGTCATTTCATTGTATAAGTCATCACATGATATATATATATATATATATCATATAATATTATTGGCCACCGGGCCACGGTGGATGTCCCAGGCCAGCGAGGGGGCAATATAACTATGTGTGCTGCCATATCTGAGAATGGTGTGGCCCCTCACATCCCCAGTCTTGGCCCATACAATACACAGAAGCTCCTCATCTTCTTGGACCGCCTTCATATTGATTTTATCCCTGAAAATGAGAGAGGTCTCGTTGGGCCTCACCTACCACAATATGTCATTGTATGGGACAATGTGAATTTCCACCGTGGCCCGCTCATCAGAGCCTGGTTCACTACTCATCCAAGGATGGTCATGGTGTTCCTACCACCTTACTCTCCTTTCCTCAATCCTATTGAGGAATATTTCTCCGCTTGGAGGTGGAGAGTGTATGAGCATCGGGCTCAAGATCAGAGGTCCCTGCTCCATGCAATGGACGCTGCGTGTGCGAATATTACAGGAGATCAGTGTAGGGGATGGTTGCGACATGCATGCCGTTTCTTCCCTCGTTGCATCGCAAGGGAGAATATACGCTGTGATGTGGACGAGAATCTGTGGCCAGACAGACAGCAGCGTGTGATATGGCCAGGAGGGTGAGGACAGTGGCCAGTGAAGAACTGTTAGTTGTGAAACTCCAGCTTTATTTACAGCGCTGCATATCATTTTCATTGTTTTTTGTTTGTGTGTTTATATTACAGTATATTATGCTGTATGCATTTTCTTTTTACTCTGATGTATGGAAGTTACTTTATGTGTGTGAATGATAATGGTTACAATTTCCTTGGCAGTATGAGTGCAGTGTGTGATGTCAGACCTTGGAGGCTACTCTTACTCTAAAATCCTATTTCTTTTTTTTTTCAGTTTTATACACAATTGTATTCTGTTAGCTAGACAAAAAACAGTACAGTAACTATTGTCAATGAAGGACTGGGCTAAGACTGAAAGGTGGACATGAGGGATATATCAATGGTCCTCTGCCATAGTGACAAAACATCTAAACATTTTGACTCGCAGTGCTTACACAATGCCAAAGGGACGAAGCCATGGTGTTGTGCCGAACCATCCACATTATTTTGGCAAAAGCACTAAGAGTGTTGAGAACGTCCGGTCTGTTTCAAGAAATGAGCCAAAGCAATTGAGAAGGATATCTGCCATTTTCGTGGCACTGACTCTTTATATGGGAAAGGAATTTAGATTTGAAGCATGAGTGAACAGTTTTGGGAGAGATATGGGCTTTTGCAAGTGAGCTATAGTGTTGTGCTGAACTGTAAGACTGTTTTGCCAAATGATCTTAGAGTTTTGAGAATGTCATTTCTGTTTCAAGAAATGAGCCAAACCAATGGAGAAAAACTGTAATAGACAACCTTCTCATGTGGGATTTATTTTCATGTTAAATCAGCCAAGTTGATTCTTGTCTCTATTATCTGTATTCTATTAAAGTCAGTTTAAGGGTGACAGATCAATCTCACCGGAGTCCAGCTGTGTGTCCATGAAGAGTGACGCGTCTATGATGGAGCCAATAAACTTTAAGGGAAAACACACATCAACTGATCTGAGGTACAACATTTTTGTTTAGACAGACAGAGAGACCACAGACACACACACAAATAATGCATGTATGGCATAATTTGGCAAACATCCACTTACTATCAAAATACAGAAATAGGTGATGATATTGTGTAAGCATGTATAACTCAGTGACTCACACTATTATAAAGCGCTGCAATAGCAGGAGTCGAGCACAGGATCAGGTCTCCTCTCACAGCTGATCCAGAGCTTCAGTCCTGATGTTTGACGGACAGACAGTTGGTTAAGTAACTGCTGTCGTAAGGTCAGACAGAGCTATTCCAAATTAAACACATTCACTACAGTTTTTGACAGACGATGAGAAGCTGCTCGTCTTATAGATGAATGTTTAGCGTGTTCTAGCAGTAAAGTGTGTGTTCGCCTGTCACAATATGAGTGACTGTGAGTCTTCTGACTCGAGTCTGTGTCTCCAGCACTTTAAGATGTTCTTTCAGATCGTCTGATTATTAGCATTACTTTATTTACTCTATCTGACCTTTTAAGTTTTCAGTTATAAGGTCTTTTATTGTCATGACAAATATTTCTACATTTGTATTGCCAAATGTTGCTGAATGCAAAATGAAAACAGTGCAAAGTACTGAATTAGAAAATAAATTAATTAAATGGCTTTATAAAATAGAATGATATTACTGTCAGGATCACCGACTCCATGACCTCCCTCTCTGACGCAGAGGGCGCCGTCACCCGAATACTGACTTTCCCTTACGAACTGCATCTCCCATAGTACATCATTCCTGGACTAATCCCGCATCCACCTGCCATCAATGATCACTCACACACCTGCATCTCGTTCCATACACACATAAAAACCACGCTCACATTACAACCAGTGCAAAGTCTTGTTTTGCTGTTGTGAACATTTCTGAGCGTTTCTCCCTTGTTTCTGCCTACCTGTGTTTGACCCCATCTGATCTGATCTTCTCGTTGCCTGCCGCCTGCCTATTGACCCTCTGCCTTGTATCTGGATTCTGTTTTGCCTGCCTCTGAACCCTTGCCTGGACTATCACCTCGTCTTTGCCTGCCCTGCTCTGTCTATTCTGCCCGTGCCTGACCTTTTCCTGTCGACTATTCTATAAATAAACCTGTTGCAAATGGACCTGACTGATTCTGATGATTCATTACAATTACAACTTGTGGACTCTTTTCAATAATTAAATGGTTATTTAGGTTTTCATTTTCATTCGTATAATCTTATCAAAATATGCCTTCCATATGTTGTCTTTATCATATTAAAGACAACTTACTATAGAGTAATGTTAGTGTTTGGTTTTGGATTAGTTACTTGTAATTTAGCATAATTTAGTGTTATTACTATAGTAATTATATGTAGTAACGTGTAACTAAAAAGTGTTACCCTATATTCTATTGACTACCCTATTGTATTATCTCTATTTTAATACCTTTGTTTAATTTAAGTCAGTTTAAGGGTGACAGATCAAACTCACTGGAGTCCAGCTGTGTGTCCATGAAGAGTGATGCGTCTATGGATCAGCCAATGAAATTTGAGGGAAAACACACATCAACTGATCTGAGGTACAACATTTGATAGATAGATAGATAGATAGATAGATAGATAGATAGATAGATAGATAGATAGATAGATAAATAGATAGATAGATAGATAGAAAGATAGATAAAAACATGAAATGTGCTTAAAAGTCTCAATGTCATATTATGCAACAAGGATCGAAGTGACATTTTACTAATAGATGATCTACGAATCTCTGTGTAGTTTTGACCTCCCTCTACAAAATAAAAAATAACCCAGCCAATGTCATGGATGAATATTTACTTTCTTCTTCATTTATTATTTATTTCACCAGGAAAATAACTCAGAATTATGTTTGTCCAGGTACCTCTGGTTGAGGCGACACAGAATGACTCTATATGAATTCTTGTTTCTGTTTTCTCTACTCTGTTGTATTGTCTCTGTTCTGTCCATGTTTGTCTATAATAAGTGAACAGTCTATGGACACACAAGGAACATTTAGGGGAAGACACATGTCATCTAATCTGAGGTACAACATTTCTGTCATAAAGATATTTTACTATCACTTTTACTACTTTATGTTGTTATCTAATCATTTATTCTTTTAGTCATGATTCTCAACTGGTCCAAAGCACATTTAAATCAGATCTGCTGAAGAAGTTTCAGTGTCTGTATGAAGGAACAGCAAAGCAGGGAAACCCAACACTCCTGAATGAGATCTACACAGAGCTCTACATCACAGAGAGTGAAAGTGGAGAGATCAATAATGAGCATGAGGTGAGACAGATTGAGACACAATCCAGGAGAGCAGAAACAGAGGACACGCCAATCAAATGCAATGACATCTTTAGACCTTTACCTGGACAAGACAAACCCATCAGAACTGTGCTGACAAAGGGAGTCGCTGGCATTGGAAAAACAGTCTCTGTGCAGAAGTTCATTGTGGACTGGGCTGAAGGGAAAGAGAATCAGGACGTCCAGCTCATATTTCCACTTCCTTTCAGAGAGATCAACTTGATGAAGGACAAAACACTCAGTCTTTCAGATCTTCTCCATGTCTTTTTCCCTGAAACAAAAGATTTGGAAATATCCAGTGGTGAATATAAAGTGTTGTTCATCTTTGATGGTCTGGATGAGTGTCGTCTGTCTCTGAACTTTAAGAGTAAAGTGAAACTGTGTGATATATCTGAATCAGCCTCAGTGGACGAGCTGCTGATGAACCTCATTGAGGGGAATCTGCTTCCCTCTGCTCTCATCTGGATCACCTCCAGACCAGCAGCAGCGGATCTCGTCCCCTCTCAGTGTGTCCATCGCGTGACAGAGGTACGAGGCTTCAATGAGCCACAGAAGGAGGAATACTTCAGGAAGAGAATCAGTGATCAGAGTCTGGCCAATACAATCATCACACACCTGAAGTCCTCGAGGAGCCTCCACATCATGTGCCACATCCCAGTGTTCTGCTGGATCTCAGCCACTGTTCTAGAGGAGATGTTGAGTGAAGCAGAGAGAGGAGAGATTCCCAAGACTCTCACTCAGATGTACACACACTTCCTGCTCATTCAGACCAACATCAAACATGAGAAGGACTATGAGAAGAGACTAAAAGATGAAGACATGATTCTCAAACTGGGGAAACTGGCTTATCGGCAGCTTGTGAAAGGCAACCTGATCTTCTATGAGGAAGACCTGAGAGAGTGTGGCATTGATGTGACAGAAGCATCAGTGTACTCGGGATTGTGCACTCAGATCTTCAGAGAGGAGTTGGGCTTGTATCAGGGGAAAGTCTTCTGCTTTGTTCATCTGAGCATCCAGGAACATTTAGCAGCTGTATATGCACACATTTACTTTACAAATGAGAACAGAAATGTGTTTGACAAAACCAAACAAAGTTTCTTTACTAAAATCCCAAACCAGAAGAAATATCATTCATTATCTGAGCTGCATCAGAGAGCTGTGGATGAGGCTTTACCGAGTAAGAATGGACATCTGGACCTTTTCCTGCGTTTCCTTCTGGGTCTCTCATTGGAGTCCAATCGGACTCT
This sequence comes from Rutilus rutilus, assembly GCF_951802725.1. NCBI lineage: Eukaryota > Metazoa > Chordata > Actinopteri > Cypriniformes > Leuciscidae > Rutilus > Rutilus rutilus. The sequence goes on along the minus strand of NC_140216.1, from coordinate 40,301,656 downwards.
CTTACGAGAACTACTGACACAGACTGGAAGCTGCTCCTACAACAAAGAGGAAACAGTTCAGAACATCAAACAGAAGATCAGGGAGAATCGCTCTCCAGAGAGATCCATCAATCTGTTCCACTGTCTGAATGAACTGGGTGATGATTCACTGATGCAGGAGATCCAAGATTATCTGACATCTGGAAAAATAAGAGGAACCAAACTCTCCTCTTCACAGTGGTCAGCTCTGGTTTATGTGTTGCTGACATCAGAGCAGAAGATGGATGTTTTTGATCTAAAACAGTTTATTGGAGCCAATAATAGAGCAGATGAAGTTCTTCAGAAGCTGCTGCCTGTGGTTAAAGAATCCAGATCAGTTCAGTAAGTCACTCTGACAACAATCATTACACTGATAAAACAGGATCATATTTATGATTTTAGCATGTGTTTTCTAACCAAAGCAATAATGTAATAGGAGAAACTCATATATATATCTTAAGTAACCCTTTACAATAACAGTACATGAATAATTATATACTAATACCTGAATTAATAGTTATTTCAACATGAACTCATGATTAGCGAATATATGAACTAATAATGAACCAATGAAGAGCAATATTATCTACAACAGAGGTCATAAGGATTCATACATGAATAACAGAAGCCTTAACTACATGTTAGCACATGTTTGATAATTAATACATTAATTAACATAGGGATAAACTAAATCAACCAGGCTCCGTAAGAATAAATAAGTGCTCTGAATTTGAATCAAACATGATTTAATACTCTCAACGTTGTCTTTTTCTCTCCTGTGGTGAATAATGAATGCTATACAAAAATAAAATATACAAAAAAAGTTTACCATCAAGTAACTGAAAAGGATGTTTAATCTTTATTAGATTCTTTCCAAAGCTTCTGAGGTCATTTTACTTTTGATAGTTTTTGATAGTGTTTTATGGTGCTATTTCTAGACACCTTTAACCTTATTTTGATTATTCTCAGGTTAGGTAAAGTACCTCAAATCTGTCCTAAATCATAAGCATCTGAATTTTCATACTCACAATCTATAGGTCAGAAGACTTCCTCATGGTCTGTTCAGTTCAGTTTATTAGAAAGCAAAGACTTTTGGCAGATGAGCTTCTTAGTTTTAATTAAATATAGTTTTATTATTTACAGGTTAACTAGTTTACAAAAAGGCATACTTGTAACAGGACAATTGCATTTTTTCCACAACAATAGTTATAAGCATGCTTGGATTATGTGAAGAGGTGACAACTGCTTTCATATACAAATCTGTTGAGAAGAATGGAGAAATTCATATATCTTATCATTTATATCAGTGTTTCCTGAACTAAGAAACTAAAGAGTGTCATTGTTCTCTACAGGTTGTGGGATTGTGGTGTTACAGATGAAGGTTGTGCCGCTCTGACTTCAGCTCTGAGATCAAACCCCTCACACCTGAGAAAACTGGATCTGTCATGGAATAAAGTAGGAGATTCTGGAGTCAAGCAGCTTTCTGATCTACTGCAGGATCCTCACTGTAAACTGGAGATACTGTGGTAAGTTTTATAAAAGACTCAACGTTGTCTGTTTCTCTCCTGTGGTGAATAAGATTGTATAAAATGTCCCAACATAGTCCTCTATTTAATGGTAAATAATGATTGCCATACAATTTTTTTTTAAATAATAATAATAAATCTACTGTGAAATTACTAATGGGAATATTGTTTTTAATTTCGTTAGATTCTTTCCAATGTGTCTGACATTATTTTACAATATTAATGATAGATTAAACATGACTGGATGATGTAAAGATGTGACAACCGTGTTCATATACAGATATGTTGATGATTTTTGGGTACTTGCTTAAAAAATGAATATTCGGTTACACTTTATTTTAAGGTGTCATTGTTACAGTGTAATTATATATTTAAGGACTGAGTAATATTAAGCAACTACATGTACTCACTATAGGGTTAGTGTAGGATTAGGATTTGGTTGAGGGTTAGTTGCATGTAATTATGCATAATTTACTGTTATTACTATGGCAAGTTTATGTAACATATGTAACAAGGACGCTGTTAAATAAAGTGTTATCGAATATTCTTGTCATTTTTATGATATGGAAACTAACCCGCTCAAGCAGTTTGTAGAAGCGGGTCTGAACCTTAGTCTGGACCTGTTAATGGTGCCGTGGATTAAGTGTCTGATTGTGAAGTTCCTGCTTATCTGAGCTGTAGATCCTGAACTGAGAGACTGAAGATTGTCATTGTTCTCTACAGGTTGAGTGATTGTGGTGTTACAGATGAAGTTTGTGCTGCTCTAACTTCAGCTCTGAGATCAAACCCCTCACACCTGAGAGAACTGGATCTGTCATGGAATAAAGTAGGAGATTCAGGAGTCAAGCAGCTTTCTGATCTACTGCAGGATCTTCACTGTAAACTGGAGATACTCAGGTAAGATTTTATAAAAGTCTCAACGTTGTCTGTTTCTCTCCTGTGGTGAATAATGAATGATATACAAAAATAATATATACAAAAAAGGTTTACCATCAAGTAACTGAAAAGGATGTTTAATCTTCAGAAGATTCTTTCCAAAAATTCTGAGGTCATTTTACTTTTGATAGTTTTTGATAGTTATAAGCATGATTGGATGATGTGAAGAAGTGACAACTGCTTTCATATACAAATCTGTTGAGCAGAAAGGAGAAATTCATATATATCATATCATTTATATCAGTGTTTTCTGAACTGAGAGACTGAAGAGTGTCATTGTTCTCTACAGGTTATGGGATTGTGGTGTTACAGATGAAGGTTGTGCTGCTCTGACTTCAGCTCTGAGATCAAACCCCTCACACCTGAGAAAACTGGATCTGTCAAGGAATAAAGTAGGAGATTTTGGAGTCAAGCTGCTCTCTGATCTGAAGGAGGATCCACATTATAAACTGGAGACGCTTGAGTGAGTAGTGATGATTAAAACTGTTCATATTTTAATTGAAAGTTAATTTAGTTTCTTAGTTTACTTTCATTGTGATGGTGAATTACTCACTATAAACATGTTTAATAAGAGTTTAATTCATTTTTTTATATATATAGTGTATAGCAACAATCAAATATCTTCAAGTTCCTTTTATTTCAAACAATTCAATATTTTGTTTTTATCATTGTATTTTTTATCCCTAAATTATGTATTTTGAGAGAATGTCAATTGCAATAAAAGATAATGGTAAATATTGATCACTAGTTTCTAAAATAAATAAAACTGACCCAGTGACACAGAAAGAGGACAGACATACAGGGTTATAGATAAGCTTTAACAATCGTGTATCTCAGTATTATATTATAATCTCTCTCTTAATCATCTAAGTAGTTTCTTTTAGTTGTTCTAAAGTGGATAATGCAATGATGTCGCACATATTTGACTGTCTGTGTTTTACTTACAGGTTTTAGATGTTAGTCTGACCTTCTCTGGATCAGCTGATGGTGAATAAAGAGCCTCTACAGACACAATCACATTCAACAGAATCAACAGACACAAACCCACAGTGATCATCACACACACATATGTGTGTAACTTTACAGAATGATCCAATCCTTCATCCAAGGTCAAACAAGGAAACCTTCAACCAGATGGAACTGGATAAATATTCTGAATGTTCAGATCCAATCTGACTCTGACCTGTAATGCCTGAATCATAATCATACACTGTCCGTTCGTTGGTCAGAGGAGAACTGAGCGACTGAGTCTGGTTTCTGCCAAGGTTTTCTTCTCCATTCTGTCACTGATGGAGTTTGAGTTCCTGCCACTGTTGCCTCTGGCTTGCTTAGTTGGAGACACTTAATATTCAACAATATTATTGATCTGCCTGCATTGTCACCATTATACAAGAACTGAAATGAGCTGGACGATGACATCATGGTTTTCTCCAGAGCGGCTATATAGATAAATTAACCAAATTAATAACTTTTTTACAACAGAAATTAATCAACACTGAACTTACTTAAGCTGGACTATGACACTATTTTCTTCTAGATCTGTTGTACAGCAGGAACAAACTTTGTTGCATTATTTTCCTGTTATCTCTGTAAAGCTGCTTTGAAAACATCTGTATTGTAAAAAGCGCTGTATAAATAAAGGTGACTTGACTTTTGTTTTTACAGAAGTGACATTGTAACGAGGTATGTTGTTACGGGAAGAAGGAGGCGGGAACCGGCGAACATTCAACAATATTTAATGAATAAAATGACACAAATACAAAATAAAAATAAAAGCCAGCAGCCCCTCACGGACGACTGCTGGCAACATAAACCAAAAACAAAACATCAACTAAAACACAGGCCTGTCCTCTCTCGCTCTTCACTGTCGTCGCTCCTCCTTTATGCTTCCGCTCCTCCGTGAGAGATGCGAGACCGGTGCGTCGCGCACGTGTCGCTCATTATCAATCGCGCCACCGGCCTCGCGCCGTCCTCCCACGGCCCTCGACCTCGTCGTGCTCGCCACATACCCCCATCGCCCCTCGCAGGCCGGGGGGCACCCACGAGACTGCGCTTACTCCCCCTCCCCCCCTCCCCGGGGGGACCGATCACGGCGGCTGCGGTACCTGGGCTGGAGGTATGGATAGACGAGGTGAGGGAAAAGGAGACGGAAGCACGAGGAGCGACAGAGACGAGAGAGGGGAGAGAGGAAAAATAAATAAATAAAAAAAAATTCTTGATCCGGTTCCCGGACACACTGCCGCTCGGTCCTCAACCAGCTGAGAGTCACTCGCGGTGCCATGCGATGGTACTGGACATCCGTTGGGGAACAGCTCGACGCTCCTCCGCCTCCTGGCGGACGGCGATGGCTCCTCCGGTTGAGGGCAGCCGGCAGCGAGTCTCCCGTTCCCTGCTCCGCCCCCATCATGGCCGACGGCAACAGGCTCCGGCCCACGGCAAACGGGACTCCTCCGCTCCCTCTCGGACGGCAGCCACCCCTCCTCGACCCAGGAGCACGGCAGCGAGCTCGAGCTCCGTCCCCCCAGTTCTTCCATCGCTCCAGCACCATCGCCTCGGGCAGCAATCGGCGGCCATCGCTCCCTCGTGCTGCCCGACCTCCTCAGCACCGCGATCCCCCCCAGCAGCGAGGGCTCTCCGACAGCGTGTCCCTCCTTCTTCCCGGGTTTCGGCACCAGTGTAACGAGGTTCAGATGTTATGGGAAGAAGGAGGCGGGAACCGGCGGACATTCAAACGTATTTAATAAATAAATACACAAATACAAAAATAAAAGTAAAAGCCAGCAGCCCCTCACGGACGACTGCTGGCAACACAAACAGAAACAAAACATGAACTAAAAATCAGGCCTGTCCTCTCTCGCTCTTCACTGTCGTCGCTCCTCCTTTATGCTTCCGCTCCTCCGTGAGAGATGCGAGACCGGTGCGTCGCGCACGTGTCGCTCATTATCAATCGCGCCACCGGCCTCGCGCCGTCCTCCCACGGCCCTCGACCTCGTCGTGCTCGCCACAGACATTTATACTGTAAACGCTCTACTACAAACATCTCCATATATAATATTTATTTAATGATTTAATTTGAGTAATTCAGCCCACCAAACATATTCAAATGCCTTTGATTATAGTAACATTCACAATTAAATCATCTATTGTCTTTTCTTTTCTTTTTTATTTAAAAGCAATGATACATCACCACTTTTAAATGTTAAATGAAAATCTATTTTCTAAATTTGAATTCATAATCTATGGACACCTTTCAGTAATAAAATGGTTAATCATATTTTCATTTTCAGTTGCAGAATATAAATTCCATATGCTGTCTTTAATCTATTGCCAACTCCACATTAAATCTTCTATATGAATGATTAACTGTATTCTATTATAAGTCGATTCAGCAGTCAGAGATGAGGTACAGCATTAATGTCTGGATAGAGAGATAGAAAGAACTAACTAGATCTTTCTATGTGAGGTTTATCTGTCAAATTAACTATATTAATGCTTGTCTCAATTCTATTATCTATTATTCATGTTCTATTCTATAAGTACTTTTAACTCTTTAATTTGTGGTAATCTATTATTGTAATATTTTGTTCATGACTCTATATTAACTCTTTCCCCCGCCATTGATGGAAATTTCCAGCTTTCTGTTGTAACACTTCAAATTAAAGACAAAATGAAACACAAAAAAATAAGGGGGAACCACATCCAAGTATATTTGCCAAACAACAGTTCAAAACAAATGCATACCAATTTTTTTTTTTTTTATGAAAAATACAACCACACCAGAAATCAACAATAGGCCTACGCCACAATCACCAAAAAACAGCTCCAAAGAGTCCTTCACTATCAACTTAGTCCATAAAATGTCCACACAGAAACACAAACGTCTCGGTTACATATGGTAACCCTCGTTCCCTGAGGGAGGGAACGGAGACGTACGTCATGGTGAACGGCGAATAGGAATCTCGCTAGAGAGGCCAATCTACTCGCCCCCCTAAGGAACCTGACGACCAGGTCGTGCTTTCCAACTGTTTTACCATCTATGTGGTCATGATATGCTGAAATAGCGGCAGCATGTACTTTGAGGATGGAGGGAGACAGCCTTCGCTCCAACCCTTGCTGCAAGAGAGCACTGACCCTATCGAACATCTTCGGGGGTCCTCTCTGTGAGAGGAACACCACTCAACAAACAGGTTCCACTTCAGGGCGTTCGCACGTCTCGTAGGAGTTGTGACATGCGACGGGAGCGTAGACCACCTTGTCGGTTGATGTACGCAACGGTCGCAGTGTTGTCTGTACGGACCAGCACGTCTGTGCCCTGAAGTGGCCTTTTTAAGCGGCTCAGAGCGAGACGTACTGCAAGCAACTCGAGGCAGTTGATGTGCCAATGCAGTTGGGGGCCCGTCCACACCCCTGACACTGCATACCCCGTTGTACGTGGCACCCCAGGCAGTGGCATCTATGAATACCACAGCATGCCTGGACACCTGTTCCAGAGGGACTCCTGCCCGGAGGAACGAGGGGTCTGACCATGGACTGAAGGTCTGGCGGCACTCCGGTGTGATTGCCACCCGGTGAGTCCCGTGATGCCACGCCCATCTCGGGACTCGGCCGTGAAGCCAGTGCTGAAGCGGTCTCATATGAAGGAGCCCGAGCGGAGTTACCGCTGCTGCCACTGCCGTATGCCCCAGGAGCCTCTGAAAGAATTTCAGTGGGACCGCCTTCCTGCCTTTGAACGTGTTCAAGCAGTTCAGCATCAACTGAGTGCGTTGCTCTGTGAGGCGTGCTGTCTGTGCGACCGAATCCAACTTCATACCGAGAAAAGAGATCCTCTGCACGGAGGTGAGTTTGCTCTTTTCCTAGTTGACCTGAATACCCAGCTGGCTGAGGTGCCTGAGCATGAGGTCCCTGTGTTCGCATAACTGATCTCGAGAGTGTGCTAGTATGAGTCAGTCATCGAGATAGTTGAGAATGCGAACGCCCTGTTCTCTCATGGGAACAAGGGCCCCCTCTGTGACTTTCGTGAAGACAGGATTGGTTGCAGTGTATAGGATGATGCACCAGGGTCCACTGAAGAGGTTGATGTGCAACTACGCAAACAAAACCCGTGCAAATTCAAAAAAATGCTTTTTTAATAGCTGTCCACTGTAGTGACCTCTATCAGTGATGCGCGGGTTGATCCAAAATGAGCGGTTACCCGCGGTTACGAGTCATCCAAAAAATGTTTTAATGATATTCAGGTCGCGGTCGGTTGGGTCGTTTGAAATAAAGAAGCCAATTAAACCTTTGTAATTTATATAATGGCCTACTAGACACAATTTTCTATGAAATACATAGGCCTACAATTTATTGGCTGAATAACTGTCGTGAAGATGACGCACAAGCTCAGTCTGCAGGTAGAGACAAGATGGAGGCAGCAAGAGAAAAGGTGAAGACTGGGGAGTGGAAGCTCCGCAAATACACAAATAGAAAGAGCAAAGTGTGGGAGACATTTGCCGAAATAATGAAAGATGATGACCAAAGTGCTGGCTTTGTCATGTGTACTTCTTGCGATGCTATTTACACATTTGATAACTTCCTACGTCTATGGCCCAATGACGCTACGATGAGCATTTACTACTTTTAAAAAATGCGGGTCAGGAAGCGGGTCGGGTACAGTATTGTCTTCTTTTTTTTTTGCGGTCCGAGTTGTGGGCGGGTTAGTTGAAAACGTTGGTCGGGTGCGGGTTGTTTATACATTGACCCGCGCATCACTGACCTCTATGCATGAAAGGGTTAAAGAGGTCATGACATGAAATTGGACAAATTACATTTGCTTGATGCAAAAACAGTATTGAAAGCTGTTAAAAATGTGAATGAAAATACTTTTATTACTTGTCATCATGTAAGACATTGTGGATTAAATGATACTTTATTGACAATAAGAAACTCTGCAACAGGAAGATGTATATATTTTGATTGTGCTGAGAAGGTCTTTTACACTATAAAACATAATATAAAAAAATGAATTAGAACAAAACTGAAGAGCTGTGTAACTATAACCTACCTTTAATTTACTAAAAACTGATTCTGGAGAATCTGGACAGGCAAAATTATAGATTAGTGTTAAAACATTTCAAAGAAAAAGGTTTAGATAGACAAGTTTAACTGCTTATGCATGGGGACATTATAAGTAATATTATGGGCTGTTTCTATCTATTTCCTGATCCTTTCAGTGCTTCACACTCCAGTCGAGTTGGTGGCGGCAATGTAACAAAGGTTGTTGACAAACACAAATGATATAAGAAGAAGTAAAGCTGGAAGAGAAATCAGGAAGAGTTTGTCATTCACGGCTGCATTATCGGCATGGCATCTCTATGGGTTGAATGACCAATTTGCAACAATACGGTTTCGGGAAACAGTTGTGACAAGCTAGTTGATTTCTTCAACGATGCATCATACTATGGTAGTGAACCAGCGAGTTACGTCGTTGTACGGGAAACACACCCCAGTTCATCAGTTGTACGGGAAACACACCCCAGTTCATCATTGGTCTGTTCCTGCAAACATGAGCTCTGAAACAGAGTTGAAGCTGCTGAAAAATATCTGAGTGAAACATAATATTTCTTTAATGCTGGACTGGCTGTCAGCTCCAGTGTTTCTGTCCTCCACTGTGGATTTTAATGCTGATGTGTTTTGTTGTAGAACAGCGCCACCATGTGTCATCAGCTGACTACTGCGGCTCTGAGCTTCTCTGATGCTGATAGTGATGTTGGGATGTTTTCTCTTTCTGTAGATGATGTTTTGTCCCGGGGCTCGATATGCCTGGATGACATGGTTCAGGGGGACACTATCGCTCGACTGCACTGTCTCTATGTCGTGTTCAGAACACTCACAGTTTCACATGAGAAAAGAGGTGAGGCAAGGCAAGGTTATTTATATAGCACATTTCATACACAGTGGCAATTCAAAGTGCTTTACATAGAAGAAATTAAAATAATAAAAAGATATAAGAATAAATAAAACAGTTTAGAATAAAATAAAAAATAAAATACAGTACAAATATTCTCCCATTACTCCCATTACTACAATCCCATGTGATAAATATTAGATATGTTAGATCAACTATTTTCTTGAGCTAGCAATTTAAAAAAGAACTTCTACACAAATGTGTGTATTTTTCATCTGCAGATCTTTCCAGTAAAGAAGAGGAGAAAAGGGCTCTGCTAATATTTCCTCCAGGATCTGAGCAGCTTTGACACTAGATGATGAATCCATCACCATCTGAGACCGATATGAGCTCAAACCTGCTGTGCCAAATCTAAATGAAAGCATGTGTGTATTTTGCACAGTTCTGATCTCAGACCTGAAGGCTGTTTAACAGTAATCTAGCACCATCTTTACCCATGAAGCTCTTTAGAGATCAGATGCTGGACTTCAGTATTACTGCTTCATGTCCACAAACACACTGGATTCATCATCTGAACCACAAGATTGATGTATTTACATTTATTTATACATTATACTTTATACTCTTGAAGTACATCTAACATGCAGCATCTATTCTGGTTTTTAAAAAAATAATTGTGAAAAGTCATAGAAAATATGCATTGTGGCAAGTGTCGCAAGTTCATATACTGTATAAGAACGACTGATCCCTCAAATCACCATCTTTATCTGCCATCAGATCACTACAGTAAGAACTAGATTCATGTCAAAAATAGCAACTCAATTTGCTACTGAGATAAAACAATGTCTTGGTATTTTGTAATTGTAATGTTATTATTAATAACCTTTAAGTTTTGACTTGGTATGAGCAGATCTTATTCGTTCTTTAATTAAAATACATTATCTTAAACTTATAATACCTTCATTACTCTAATATTCATCAATCTCCATTTGGTCCATGTAGTTTTGCATCCATTCCTTTCTCATTTTTTTTATCCATAATGGGAAGAAAAAAAAAGAATGATTTTATTTCAAATATCATGTTGAATAAGAATAAGAACTCATGCACACAAAATGTTTTGTTTGACATTTTGAGCTTAAAAATGCACAAGTTTATATGTAAACGTCGATTTTACAAGTTCTCTCGGGCCGAATTATAAATAATATTTCTCTTGCACTTTGGAATGAAAACTAGAGTCTGTGAATCATACAGAGAGGAGATACAAGAGCTGATTTTAAGACAGATATTGCAGAGCTTATGCTTTTCGATTCGAACAGACACAATTTCATGTGTATGAACTGTGTATGAAAAAAAAAAGAAGAAAGTTTTTACATTTTTACATTGTCTGAACTGGTGCATTACTAGCCTTTCTCAACTGACCTGTGTATGAAACGGATGATATGAGTTCGAGCAGATCTGGCAACCATGATTTACTGGGAGAATGAAAGTGATACTAGATTTCCCAACTTCCACATTTTTATCAACTCGTGATGTTTACAGTCGCTTATGCAGGGATTTGAGAATCTGTGTCTATAACCTTTGATTCTGATCAAGGAGAGTCTTCAGGTGAGACGCATAAAGCCTTCCATTACCTTGAGCAACCATGAAATACTTAAAGTAACATAGTTAAAGTTCTTAATGTAATATGAAGTTCTTGATCTTATTATTCAAATCCTTACTGTCTTTGTTGGACATATAGTTTGATTATAACTGTCTGTGAAAACTAATGTCCAGTATAAAGAGTTCTGTTACAACCTGCCTCAATACCAGAATAACATCAGATGAGGAGGGTTTCTAGAAATAGCAAACATGGAAATCAGTTTACATTGTTTGAATTTCTTCTGTTAATGATTTTAAACTGTTTAATTAAACATTAAACAAGTGTTGTAATTTTAACATTCATTTACATGATCCCAAATCAACTTATAAACCAGAAGTATAATGATCTTTTTCTTTTTTCTTTTTTCTTTTCTCAAATTATTTTATTGTCCTGTAAATTCTTCATATTTTTTCCACCAGGTTGTGAGTTTTATACTAACACACCAGATATAATATTTTATTTAAAAAAAAGTGTTTATCATATTCTTGCAATTCATCATCACAGCTTTTTTTTTAACCAATAACATAGTGGGGGGAAATGTCATGATGGAAAGAGAGTAGAAATATGAGACTTTATTTTTTATTATTATTGTTTTCTTCATAGCATACATAATCAAGCAACTTGTCAAAGTTGCAAATAATTTTGTAATGTATTGTATTTGGGTGTGTGTGAATGAGTGTTTCTGATCTCTTACTCGAGCAGCTCCATGAAGACTGAATGAATCATGGACGACACACACACATTCAGACATGGAGATTCTTCTCCAGGATTCAGGTACTTCAATCTTGTACACAACTCCAGGTGTTGTGTGTGTTTGCCAGGGTTGGTATAGTGATCTGGGTAACACTTTAGAATACTGATCCGTCATTAATGAATAATCACACAGGAACAAATGAGTAACGTACTATTAACATTATAGTAAGCATATAAAACATCCTTAAGAAGGAACTACTATTTATTTGGATCAGTATTCTGAAGTGGAAAACTATCTAGTAATGACTGAAGTCACTTGTACACTTTTGAGGTTTTTTTAAAAGGTTCTGTATAGTAATTCCTTCTGATGGATTTGGTAATAATTTAGTCATTACTAGTGTGTTCCCATGATCTTCACTTGAGAATACTGATCCAAATAATTAGTAGTTCCTTTAGAAGGATGTAGTAACACTTGAGTTATTGCTATCCAAAACCGTACAAAAAAACGTGCAAAAGCGTACAAGTGACTTCAGTCATTACTAGATAGTTATCATGTTTTTCACTTTAGAATACTGATCCAAATAAATAGTATTTCCTTTTTAACGATGTAGTGACACTTGATTCATTACTAGTGGGTAATCATGACATTCACTTTAGAATTAATTATATATTATGCATTATTCACATTAATTATGAACCTGTATATAGTAGTTCTTAGTCTTCAGTGAGGTATGGAAAAAAATAGTAGTTACTGATTAGCTAATAGTGAACTACCACATTCAACTAAGCGCTATTACTTACTAATTCGTTAATCAGAGTTTCTTGCTAGTTAATAGTTACTAGAATATTAATAGTTCATTACTCATTTGTTCCTGTGTAGTTATTCATTAATGACGGATCAGAATTCTAAAGTCTTTCCGTGATCTGTTGTCTCTATCATATTCTGGTGCCGGGATATACAGTAGTTGGAGCCACTCAGGGTCTTTAAAGTCCAACTGAAATCAAAATGGACCCTATTTACTTTGTTAGCGCATATTACTAGTCTTGTGGTGAACAATTAATCCGTGCAAGTTAAAACACGAAAAAAAATGTTTTGGCTTCGTAATCTTTAATCAAAATCTGAAAATGCCCCTCCTCTCTGCATTGGAGGACCTTCCCTGATGACGTATGCTTGACGGCTTGGGTTGAGAAACGCTTAACCACTCCCCTCAAACCGTTAGTCTGTAATGAGCGAGAGATGGAGAGGAGGAGCACTAGAGTAAAACCCTGCCCTCTGTTCAATATTCCTTTTCACTGGGAAATACGTCACAGCACTGGAGAAAAGTCGTTTGCAACTTCCGGTTGACAGGGACTTTAAACACTGTCCGAAGACACACAGATACAGTAGACAGCTAGAGGATATATGACATTATCCTTGGACAGTCTCATCACTCTTCAACACACTGTCTTAATAGACAACCTTCTCATGTGGGATTTATTTTCATGTTAAATCTCATTATCTCTTTTGTATTGAAGTCAATTTAAGGGTGACAGATCAATCTCACCGGAGTCCAGCTGTGTGTCCATGAAGAGTGACGCGTCTATCAGAGTGCCAATGAAATTTAAGGGAAAACACACATCAACATTTTTGTTTAGACAGACAGAGAGACCACAGACACACACAAATAATGCATGTATGGCATAATTTGGCAAATATCCACTTATTATCAAAATACAGGAATAGGTGATGATATTGTGTAAGCATGTATAACTCAGTGACTCACACTATTATAAAGCACTGCAATAGCAGGAGTCGAGCACAGGATCAGGTCTCCTCTCACAGCTGATCCAGAGCTTCAGTCCTGATGTTTGACGGACAGACAGAGAACTTTGAAAAGCGCTGAGCTTGGTTAAGTTACTGTATTTGTAATTAGTTATTTTCCGCCTCTAGATATAGTTGGTACCCTGAGGGTCTCGTCTCACACAGGGTCTTTATACACTTTCATATTAAAAGAGCACACATCTATGTCAATAAACAGGTGAAATGATCCTTGTTCACTGTAATCTCTCTTCAACATTTCTGAAGCTTTTCTGCATCTGGATGTAAAAAAAAAAAAATTCCAAAATTAACTCTTGTCTGTTTTCTTTTGAAGCCAAAGTTGCAGACAGAAATCAAACCCATCGGAGTCCAGCTTTGTGTCCATGAGGAGTGACGCGTCTATGGGGCATCCAATAACATTTAAGGGAAAACACACATCAACAGATCTGAGGTACAACATTTGATAGATAAATAGATAGATAGATAGATAGATAGATAGATAGATAGATAGATAGATAGATAGATATATAGATAGTCTATATAAAGTTTATCTAAATGTAAAATTAGCAATATGAATTCTTGTCTATGATGTCATCTCTGTTATTTTTAAATCGTCTGTTCTATTGAAGCCAAAGCTGCAGACAGAAATCAAACCCACCGGAGTCCAGCTGTGTGTCCATGAGGAGTGACGCGTCTATGGGGCGGCCAATAACATTTAAAGGAAAACACACATCAACTGATCTGAAGTACAACATTTGATAGATAGATAGATAGATAGATAGATAGATAGATAGATAGATAGATAGATAGATAGTCTATATAAAGTTTATCTACATGTAAAATTAGCAATCTGAATTCTTGTCTATTCTGTCATATCTTTTATTTTTAAATCGTCTGTTCTATTGAAGCCAAAGTTACAGACAGAAATCAAACCCACCGGAGTCCAGCTGTGTGTCCATGCGGAGTGATGCGTCTGTGGGGCAGCCAATAACATTTAAAGGAAAACACATATCAACAGATCTGAGGTACAACATTTGATAGATAGATAGATAGATAGATAGATAGATAGATAGATAGATAGATAGATAGATAGATAGATAGATAGATAGATAGATAGATAGATAGATAGATAGATAGATAGATAGCCTATTTTGGATGTTTTTATTATTTAATGTATGTTTAAGTCTGCTTCAGTTATATTGTTAATTAAAAATATAGTAATATGATAAAATAATTAAAAATAAATAGAAAAGTAAGAAACTCAAACTAAAATGTGTTTGTGACAAAGTGGGAAAATTATGAATCAGGTCACATTTCTTTTCTATTTAAAAGAGTTAATTATTGTTGTTTATTATAATTAAGAGTTAATTATCAAAGTATTTCAAAGACTTCAGATTAAATTGAATGTTAATTTATTATGTCTGAATTCAATAATTTGGATACTGTTGCTAATTTAATATTATAGTAATGATCCAAGTGAAGCAGGTCAACTGTATAGTTTACTGCATTAGATGAGAGGTTTTTCCCTACAAAATGTACATGTATCTCAAATATTTCCAGATTTATTTGAATTGAGAACAGAATCAAATAATGAAATTTATATCAATATCCAATTCCTAGAGGCTTGTGCAAATGGCCAAAAAAACTGTTTTACTGATATATAGACCAACAACACTGTTGCTTGTTTGATATTGTCTAATTATTTAATTAGAGAGTGTTGTTATTTTACTAAAACTTATCTCTTTATCTTGTAATCTGTCAATCTTTCACTGGTCCAAAGCAGATTTAAATCAAATCTGCTGAAGAAGTTTCAGTGTCTGCATGAAGGAACAGCAAAGCAGGGAAACCCAACACTCCTGAATGAGATCTACACAGAGCTCTACATCACAGAGAGTGAAAATGGAGAGATCAATAATGAGCATGAGGTGAGACAGATTGAGACACAATCCAGGAGAGCAGCAACAGAGGACACACCAATCAAATGCAATGACATCTTTAGACCTTTACCTGGACAAGACAAACCTATCAGAACTGTGCTGACAAAGGGAGTCGCTGGCATTGGGAAAACAGTCTCTGTGCAGAAGTTCATTGTGGACTGGGCTGAAGGGAAAGAGAATCAGGACGTCCAGCTCATATTTCCCCTTCCTTTCAGAGAGCTCAACTTGATGAAGGACAAAACACTCAGTCTTTCAGATCTTCTTCATGTCTTTTTACCTGAAACTAAAGAAATGGAAATATCCAGTGGTGAATATAAAGTGTTGTTCATCTTTGATGGTCTGGATGAGTGTCGTCTGTCTCTGAACTTTAAGAGCAAAGTGAAACTGTGTAATATATGTGAATCAGCCTCAGTGGACGAGCTGCTGATGAACCTCATTGAGGGGAATCTGCTTCCCTCTGCTCTCATCTGGATCACCTCCAGACCAGCAGCAGCGGATCTCGTCCCCTCTGAGTGTTTCCATCGAGTGACAGAGGTACGAGGCTTCAATGAGCCACAGAAGGAGGAATACTTCAGGAAGAGAATCAGTGATCAGAGTCTGGCCAATACAATCATCACACACCTGAAGTCCTCGAGGAGCCTCCACATCATGTGCCACATCCCAGTGTTCTGCTGGATCTCAGCCGCTGTTCTAGAGGAGATGTTGAGTGAAGCAGAGAGAGGAGAGATTCCCAAGACTCTCACTCAGATGTACACACACTTCCTGATCATTCAGACCAACATCAAACATGAGAAGGACTATGAGAAGAAAGTGAAAGATGAAGACATGATTCTCAAACTGGGGAAACTGGCTTTCCAGCAGCTTGTGAAAGGCAACCTGATCTTCTATGAGGAAGACCTGAGAGAGTGTGGCATTGATGTGACAGAAGCATCAGTGTACTCAGGATTGTGCACTCAGATCTTCAGAGAGGAGTTGGGCTTGTATCAGGGGAAAGTCTTCTGCTTTGTTCATCTGAGCATCCAGGAACATCTAGCAGCTCTATATGCACACATTTACTTTACAAATGAGAACAGAAAAGTGTTTGACACAACCATACAAAGTTTCTTTTCTAAAATATTAAACCAGAAGAAATATCACTCATTATCTGAGCTGCATCAGAGAGCTGTGGATGAGGCTTTACAGAGTAAGAATGGACATCTGGACCTTTTCCTGCGTTTCCTTCTGGGGCTCTCATTGGAGTCCAATCAGACTCTCGTACGAGAACTACTAACACAGACTGGAAGCTGCTCCTACAACAAAGAGGAAACAGTTCAGAAGATCAAACAGGAGATCTGGGAGAATCGCTCTCCAGAGAGATCCATCAATCTCTTCCACTGTCTGAATGAACTGGGTGATGATTCTCTGATGCAGGAGATCCAACATTATCTGAATTCTGGAAAAATAGGAGAAACCAAACTCTCCTCCTCACAGTGGTCAGCTGTGGTTTATGTGTTGCTGACATCAGAGCAGCAGATGGATGTTTTTGAGCTAAAACAGTTTATTGGAGCACGAAATACAGCAGTTGAAGTTCTTCAGAAGCTGCTGTCTGTGGTTAAAGAATCCAGATCAGTTCAGTAAGTCACTCTGACAACAATCATTACACTGATAAAACATGATCATATGTATTATTTTAACATGTGATTTCTAACCATAGCAATACTGTAATAGGAGAAACTCATTTATATCAGTGTTTCCTGAACTGAGAGACTGAAGAGTGTCATTGTTCTCTACAGGTTGAGTGATTGTGGTGTTACAGATAAAGGTTGTGCTGCTCTGACTTCAGCTCTGAGATCAAACCCCTCACACCTGAGAGAACTGCATCTGTCTGAGAATAAAGTAGGAGATTCAGGAGTCAAGCAGCTTTCTGATCTACTGCAGGATCCTCACTGTAAACTGGAGATACTGTGGTAAGATTGTATAAAAGTCTCAACGTCGTCTGTTTCTCTCCTGTGGTGAATAATGAATGATATACAAAAGTAATATATACAAAAAAGTTTACCATCAAGTAACTGAAAAGGAAGTTCAATCTTCATTATATTCTTTCCAAAGCTTCTGAGGTCATTTTACTTTTGATAGTTTTTGATAGTTATAAGCATGATTGGATGACGTGAAGAAGTGACAACTGCTTTCATATGCAAATCTGTTGAGGAGAAAGGAGAAATTCATATATATCTTATCATTTATATCAGTGTTTCCTGAACTGAGAGCTGAAGAGTGTCATTGTTCTCTACAGGTTGAGGGATTGTGGTGTAACAGATGAAGGTTGTGCTGCTCTGACTTCAGCTCTGAGATCAAACCCCTCACACCTGAGACAACTGGATCTGTCATTGAATAAAGTAGGAGATTCTGGAGTCAAGCAGCTTTCTGATCTACTGCAGGATCCTCACTGTAAACTGGAGATACTGTGGTAAGATTGTATAAAAGTCTCAACATTGTCTGTTTCTCTCCTGTGGTGAATAATGAATGATATACAAAAATAATTTATACAAAAAAAGTTTACCATCAAGTAACTGAAAAGGAAGTTCAATCTTCATTATATTCTTTCGACTATTCTCAACACAAATTTGTTGAGGAGAAAGGAGAAATTCATATATATCTCATCATTTATATCAGTGTTTCATACCTGCCAACCTTGAATTTTTTTTTTGCGTACCATCGCGCGGGGGGGGGTTGTGCGAGGAGGAGGTCGGCGACACACATGCATTATATTGCATTGCATAGTCATCTAGTCTAAAATTAAGAAACCCCTAGAAAACAGTAAAAATATTTAGGCTATCCACAATTAGGATAGGCTACTTAATTTATTATTCCAATATCAAAATATGATACTAAATACCACAGGGAAAAGGGCTTCTATTTGTGACATGCTGCCTTTGCGTTTGAACATTGCACATTTTAAACAGGACACGCATTAGCTGGATAAATGTTAGCCAATACAAACATATTTATAGAAAACAGTTGACAATGAATAGACAGGAGTCCAATAATAGCATAACGAATCACTTATTCTAGACGAATCAGACTTATAACGAGGGCTGTGTTAACAGTAAAACGTCCGTCATCAACGAATTTTAAAAACACAGATCGATAATACAAAATACTTTCTGACATTTTGACAGAAAAAAAAACAAGCAAGAACAAAATTTAAACTTAGCCCGTCAATTTTCATTTTACAGTTATCTTCTTTCTCTGTGTGCGCGCGTCCGTGTTTGTGAGAGAGCTCGCGCAGCACTGATACAACGGTACTTTTTAACGCAAGTAACTAACGCGCTAGTTTTCATACAAAATAAATATGTAACTTAATTAGGTACTTTAGTTATTATTAACACAATAACGTAACACGTGAAGGCTACGTTTCTCAACACTGAGAATGAATAAATAAACGCCTGTTTCTCCAGACTCGCGCATCGGTAATCCACAAATCACAGCACTTTCATAATCACTAAGCTATAGCGATTTCAAATTTATTAAGATTTATTGTTCAGCATTACTTGAGAATTTTATTATTTGCATGGCTGAATGATGTCTTCCTCTTATCTGAGTGACCATGAATAACGGAGTATTTTAAGATAATCCATGCGATCCATATGATCATCGAATTCATAGGATTAAGTTAACTCAATACAATATTTCAACTTTCCACATCGAGCACAGGCCGTTTACCTTCAGGAGTCAGAAGTACCGTGACAACTGTAGCCTACTGTCCTCATTTATGAAATCAGTTAGACGGCAGCCACTGGAGTGGAAGGGGGATCGAGCGGGATTCTTTATTGGTGTCGATTTTCAGTCTCTTTTTAATGATAGGCCTTACGCATCTGTCAATCATCCCCGCTTGCTATTTGGGGAATGAACCCAGTGCTATGATTGGTCGAACTCTTCTTCTTTTGCTGTTGCTTGATTTGAGGACTATGCATGCAGAGGCGTCACCAGGTTTTTGCATAGAGTAACAAATCGTACCATCGTACTTTGAAGTCAAAATGTGTATCCGCTACGCAAAATGCATACAGGTTGGCAGGTCTGATGTTTCCTGAACTGAGAGACTGAAGAGTGTCATTGTTCTCTACAGGTTGAGGGATTGTGGTGTTACAGATGGAGATTGTGCTGCTCTGACCTCAGCTCTGAGATCAAACCCCTCACACCTGAGACAACTGGATCTGTCATTTAATAAAGTAGGAGATTCAGGAGTCAAGCAGCTTTCTGATCTACTGCAGGATCCTCACTGTAAACTGGAGATACTGAGGTAAGATTGTATAAAATGTCCCAACATAGTCCTCTATTTTAATGGTAAATAATGATTGCCATACAAAAAAAAAAAAAAAATCTATTGTGAAATTACTAATGGGAATGTTGCTTTCATTTTCATTTTTAATGATAGATTAAACATGACTGGATTATGTAAAGATGTGACAGCCGTGTTCATATACAGATATGTTGATAATTTTTGGGTACTTGCATAAAAAAATGAATATTCCGTTACACTTTATTTTAAGGTGTCATTGCTACAGTGTAATTATATATTTAAGTACTGAGTAATATTAAGCAACTACATGTGCTTACTATAGGGTTAGGGTAGGATTTGGTTGAGGATTAGTTACATGTAATTATGCATAATTTACTGTTACTACTATGGTAAGTTCATGTAACATATGTAACAAGGACACTATTATATAAAGTGTTATTGAATATTCTTGTAATTTTTATGATAAGGAAACTATCCCGCTCAAGTAGTTTGTAGATGCGGGTCTGAACCTTAGACTGGACCTGTTAATGGTGCCGTGGATTAACCCTCTGGGGTCTAAGGTGTTTTTGGGGTCCTTGAGATGTTTTGACATGCCCTGACATTTGTGCTTTTTTCAGTTGCTTATAAACATATTAATGGCAAAGGTATAATTACACTCTATTTAGCACAAACAGGGCTACCATAATATGTGAGCAACATGTATGTACATGTTTATATTTTTGAGAGAATAATGTTTATGCATGGTTATTGAAAAAACTAAAAATGTAAGTTTCTGAAATAAGGCCACAAAACACATACTAAATATGTGTCCACAAGACTTCTGAATAATGCATTTTGTCGCCGAGAGTTTTTTCTTCAAAATGATCTCAAAATCATCCTGCCTAATCATTCACATAAAACAATACATTGATTTAAATTTTGTAAGACACTTTTTGTTTGGAAAGGCAATATGCGTAGAGGCGTGAATAATCCTACACCATCATTAATAATGAGTAGTTCACTACTGAGAAGACAACAACCCGCATAATGAGCCTTTCATTCAGGTCTGTCACTGAGCCACAAGAAAGAATATATATATATATATATATTTGTTCACAGTTGGAAACACAGTTGTTGTTTTTTTCCACAAATTGTGCTTGCAAATTGTAGAATATCCAAGGTAAACATTTCTAGTAATTGTGCAGTTAATTGTTCTCATACTGTATTTTCAGATTTGGAATATATTCTCTACCCAAATGTGTCACTAATAAAACACAATAAAAATTATTTAAAGAGAAGGTTTATTGACCTTTTAAGATTTTGTTTACATCTATATTTGTATATATATATATATATATATATATATATATATATATATATATATATATATATGGGCCATTCTACAGAATTGGTGCAAACTGCTGTCCCTCATCCAAAAAACACATTTGAAAAGCATTTAATTATTAAAATCTTAGATGTTTACTAAGATCCTTCAATTATCTATTGAAACCCACAATAATATTTAAGATATCAGTAAGCTTTATATATATAAAATCATAATTTATGGGCTACTTTCAATTAGGAGGTGGCTGTCCCAAACCCTAACCCCTAAATTTCAACTTGTGAAAATGATATTGAAAAAAATTTTGCAAATTTTTCCATTCTTGTTTTAAAAAAAAATATTTTTGTTTTTTTAAAAAAAATGAAGTTAAAAAAAATATTTATTTTATATTTTATTTTTAAATCATGAAACTTTATCAAAAAAAACATGTCCCGCATTTTCATGTCACTACCAAAACAGTGAATGTTGTAGTCCATTGGCTGAGACTGATTTTAACCACACTCCTACATTTTTGATCAGGAAATATTCCTGTGTCCCTCTCTCTCATGTGCTATATGGTGAGTAGATTGATCCCATCATTTTGAGGTAAATGTGTTCTAAAGTCTAAAAATCTGTGTGTAACTTTAAGGAATGTCACTACCAAACTAATTTTTTCTGCTATTGAGAATTTTTTTTGGGATGTTATTCCATAAAATTTAGTTGTTATATGTGTTCAACTGTTCTGACCAGTGATTGCTAACCATGTGCTGATTAGCATCTTCGAGCTAGGCTCAAAAGTATCTAAAATTGTCACTACCAAAACAGTCACAACCGAAACATTTTCTTGAAGTTTCGGTTGTGACATTGTTTTGGTAGTGACAAAAGGGAACACATAATCCTTTATTTGGAGGAATAAACTACATTTTAGTACAGTTATGCAAATAATTACTACTGTAGTATGTTTTAGTAGTGTTTTAGTATGCAATATTCTGTTAAAATTCTGTAATGTAATGAGGTTACAATTACTTAAGGTTGCAGTCCATGATACTAGCTTAGGTGTAAGGTTGTTGTCAGTAATGTTAATTTATATGATTAACTTGACAGGGAGAATGACATAAAACACCAACATGCCTAAAAAAAATAGAAAAACTACAACAGAGAGACAGAGAGAATACAAACAAAGGTTGAGGGAAGACCCAGTGAAGTACGAGGAATACTTAAGGAAAGAAAGAGAAAGAAATAAGAAACGAAGGGAAGAAGGAAAGTTGAAGAGTATCAGTGAATTACCTGACAGGGAGCAAAGAGATGTCAGAAAAGCATGGAGGAAAAGACACAGGATGATGGTGAAAAGACAAAAAGAGGTGGAGACATTTTGCAGGGCTTCCACACCACCTAGTACTTCCAGTGAGGGTGATCAGACACCAGTACACACACACACACACACACACACACACACACACACACAGTTCAGTGGTTCTGGAGATTTATCTGAATGAGGAAAATTATTCTGAAATTAATGTTTTATGTACACACACACACACACACACACACACACAGTTCAGTGGTTCTGGAGATTTATCTGAATGACTCATAAACAAAATGTTGAAAATGTGCAAATAAAACAAAGTGGTTCTGAGTCTACATTGTAAGTTGTTGTTTTTTTGGGAAGAAAAATCTATGAGCATACCTCTTCTCACTTGCACCCCAAGACCCAAAGTATAGAATAGCTCTAGGTGTTCTTATAAGATATTTACTGTCAGATGTGTGTCTGCTATATGTACTGACTGCATATGTGCATCATAGTTATTTATTTATATTAACATAAAATGTGGACAGTCTGATTCAGCCATGGCAAACTAATTATTGTGGTCACTACCAAAACATTACTGTCACTACCAAAAATGTGCAGTCACTACCGTAACATGGGATGTTTTGTCAAAAATAAAGTATATTGAATTGTCAACTAAGATGTTATGATAGTGTTTGGTTCAATGCATATTCAAACTAATGAATCCTTAACTTTGAAATCAGTACGATAAACTTTATGCCTTCTACAAAGAAAGATTGGGTTCAAAATACAACAAATCTCATAAATCACACTTAAAATATTATTAAAATTATAATCTTTATTGATTTCACCAGTAAAAATATTTTTTAAAAATAGAAAACAATATATTTATAAGGTAGATGTAAACAAAATCTTAATAGGTCATTATAAGCCTTCTTAATAAATTATTTAATATTGTGTTTCGGTAGTGACAAATTTGGGGAGAAGGAAAATATTCCAGCATTTTCTGAAAATACAATATGAGAATTAACTGCACAATTACTAGAAAAGCGTACCTTGGATATTATACAATTTGCATACATGCAAAATTTGTGGGAAAAAACAAAAAAAATTCAAGATGTTTCCAACTCTGACTTTGCACCAATTCTGTAGAATGGCCCATATATATATATATATAGTCGAGTCCCAAAATAGATAAATAGCCCTGGATAAGAACATACTGTACACCATTGTACACTGCTTATCTGTGGTGCCGTTATAAGCAAGGTAGCATTAGAAAGCTCACAGTGGCTTATAATGACAGCATGAGGCTGCTAAGAGTTCCAAGAGACTCCAGTGCAAGCCATATGTTTGTTAGTGCTGGGGTACCTACCTGTGCTGCAGTCTTGCGTAACTTAATGTATAGATTTATGGGTAGGGTGTCTGAGTCAAAAAATGACCTAATTGCTGTGTTGGCTAACCCTAGACGAAGTTCTGTAAGATTTTCGTCCAGACTGTGGAACCATTGGTGTACATGTCTGTATGTTAGACACTGAACACTGTAGAAGGTTTATTTTATTTGTTGCACTTTCTTGTTTTACTTTTTGTGTGTGTATTACTATGTATGTGTTTTGTATTGTATTATGGATCCCTCTGGGTCTGAAATAAAGTTTAAAGATAAGATGCAGTAGGCATTTTTGAGGAAAAATACTTCAAGTGTTGTTTCTATATGATTTTTAGGTGCTGAATCCATTTCTGCCGTATAACAAGTTGTAAACATCACTGTTTTGGCATAAACAATAAAAACAAAATGGCTCCCAAAAAAAAAAAAAAACGTTTTAATGCATTTATTGCAGTTTAAACATTAAACATTATAACTAAACTATGCATTCTCAGAATATTTAAACATGTAAACAATGAAAAAACAACATTAACATGAAAGGGACAGTTTTTAATGGCTGCTGGAATTATGCCAAGATGCCAAGGTACCAAGGTACACTGGGAAGCATATATCAGTGGAAATATGTAATTATGCCCAGCCCGAAGGGGGGAACTTGGAATACACATGACCCCAGGGGGCTGCATATTGAGAATCACTGGGGTGTCCAGCCGCAGGTGGAATATTTCAAACCCAGGGGTGGCAAGGTGGCTTGCCGAGGGAAAGACACATGCTCAGAGAGGACTACAGTGGACTACACACGTGGGGGTCGCCCAGAGGCCGTGTTAGGTGTTGCCCAGCCTGCAGCTCTACCGATCTCTGTTAGCGAGGCGCCATGCGCTAGAGCCCAAGAGGATGCCACACTCCGGGTGGAGTGGGCCGTCACACCAAGGGGGCATGGTCGACCTTGCTGCTGGTAAGCCAAAGCAATGGCGTCCACTATCCAGTGAGACAACCTTTGCTTGGAGAGAGCCTTTCCCTTCAGCTTCCCACCATGACAGACAAAGAGCTGGTCTGAAGTCCTGAAACACTGCGTTCTGTCTACGTAAGCATGGAGGGTGCGTACTGGACAGAGCAGTGCCAAGGCTGGGTCTGCCTTCTCCGAGGGCAGCGCTTGCAGGTTCACCACCTGGTCTCGAAAGGGTGTGGTGGGAACCTTGGGCACATATCCAGGCCGGGGTCTCAGGATCACCTAAGAGTTAGCCGGTCCAAATTCCAGGCACGCTTCTTCAAACCGAAAATGCCTGCAGGTCCCCTACCCTCTTGATGGAGGACAATGCAACCAGGAGCACTGTCTTCATTGACAGGAACTTAAGCTCCACTGATTGCAGAGGCTCAAAGGGAGCACTCTGCAGAGCAGTTAAAACCACTGAGAGGTCCCAAGAGGGAACGAGAGGAGGGCGAGGAGGATTCAGTCTCCTCGCTCCTCTCAGGAAACTGATGATCAGGTCGTGCTTTCCAATGGACATCAACATCAACTGCATCATGATGTGTGGCAATGGCGGCACAGATCTAAACAGATCTACCTGTGCGTCCCCGAACTGATCCCAAATCAGCTGAACCGACTGGGAATGGAGTCTCCATTCTCCAGCGAGAGGCCGAAACCGAGACAGATCGGCTCTCCAGCCCATAGAAAACTGAGGTTCGTCCACGGGGTGAAGGTCTGATGGCAGGTCGAAGTCACTGGGACTCGGAGCGTGCCGTGTTGCCATGCCCACCTCGGGACTTGATCATTAAGCGGTCTCATATGAAGCAAACCGAGCGACGTTACTGCGGCTGCGGATGCCATATGCCCCAGGAGCCTCTGAAATAGTTTCAGTGGAACCGCACTCTTGCCCTCGAACTGACGAAGACAAGTTAGCAGTGACTGCGCGCTCGCTCGTAAGCTGCATGCACATGGCGACCGAGTCGATTTCCATACCGAGAAAAGAGATCCTCTGCACGGAGCAGAGTTTGCTCTTCTCCCAGTTGACCCGAAGGCCCAGACAAGCTAGGTGCCGGAGCACTAGGTCCCTGTGTTCGCAAACCTTGTCTCGAGAGTGAGCTAGGATCAGCCAGTCGTCGAGAGGAACAAGGGCTGCCTCGACAACCTTCGTGAAGACGCGAGGAGACAGGGCTAGCCCGAAAGGGAGAACCGCGTACTGGTATGCCTGCCCCTCGAATTATATATATATATATATATATATATATATATATATATATATATATATATATATATACTGTATATACTGGTATGCCTCATTTGCATATGTAAACATGACATTTCAGAAAACTTGTAATACAAAAAATGTCTGTCTCTATGTAAGTGAAAAACTGGAAAGGTTTTATGGTGATATCTATAACTTAAAAATTTTACCCTATCCACCTGTAGTGTTTCGGCTGTGAATAATGCACCTATTGTTTCAATAACAATTACAAGAAAATGGGACCCTTATTTCAATGTTATACGGTGGATCCTTATTCAGGAGACATTGAACTTTCTAAAAATGTGGTATAACAACTTTTCCTCAAAAATGCCTACAGGGTTACACAATCTTGAAGATTCGGACCTGACTAATATATATATTGCTATTTTATTAAAAAGGTTATACAATTACAACAACAATTAAAATTGTAACAATATTTCCAGTGTAATCTTTCTTTGTAAAAACTAGAGTATTCGTTTTATCATACGTATTTCAAAGTTAAGGATTCATTAGTTTGAATATAACCTACATTGGAACAAACACTATAATAACATCTTAGTTGATGACTTTATTTTTGACAAAACATAGTATATATATATTTAACATATGAGCAGAAATTGGCAACATTATAAGCTTAGTTGATGTGGCAGTATTTTACAGTAAAAACTTTACAATCTATCAGATTTTTTTGTCGTTTTTTACTCATCTCAGTATAGCAATATAGTTTGGTAAAAGCTGTTCATTCATTCACACACAGAAACGCGATTCATATTTAAACAGTCTTTTTGCATGTACAGACACTTGCGATTAGAACAAAGCAAATATAGAACTGACCTATTCCTCAGCTCGATCCGTTGCTCCTCGAAATGAAACTTCCAGCACTTCTGATGTAAAATTTCCTGGATTATTATTAAGATAGTATTATTCCTCAGAGCGTCGTAAAGTACATGACTCTGATTACTCGCGGTGTGTGTTATCCAGCTGATGTGGGCGTTGACACATTTGCATGGATCGCCTCAGATCATTTGCGTTTGAATAGCGCACGCTTTCCGTGGGCGGGGTCACATTAAAACATAATGAGCTGAGATGAGAACGACTGACATTTCTCTCTTTTCATACATATTACATAAACTGAGAATATTTGTTTTTTATATAAATTACTTAATTTAAAAGAAGAGAATTCAAGCTTCATGCCTGTGTGTCTGTATGCCTGTTTGACTGAGTATTCGCTCAGTTGCAGTTCATTTTCGGATGTGTTTCAAAATTGACTTCACTGACAGAGAGAAGGCAGAACTCGCATTATGTTTATTGTTCTTTATTTGGCAAAAAGCACAACACTTTGTTTTTATTGTGATTATACACAAAAAATACACACTTAACAGGATCGATTGATGTATGAAACTTGTATGCAAGATCAAAGTCAACAGAGTATTTTGAGTCTCTTTTGCAAAAAAAGCAAACATATCGCGATGGCGCGATAGCCAATCTCAGGGGGTTAAGTGTCTGATTGTGAAGTTCCTGCTGATCTGAGCTGTAGATCCTGAACTGAGAGACTGAAGAGTGTCATTGTTCTCTACAGGTTGAGGGGTTGTGGTGTTACAGATGAAGGTTGTGCTGCTCTGACTTCAGCTCTGAGATCAAACCCCTCACACCTGAGAGAACTGAGTCTGTCATTGAATAAAGTAGGGGATTCTGGAGTCAAGCAGCTTTCTAAACTACTGAAGGATCCTCACTGTAAACTGGAGATACTGTGGTAAGATTGTATAAAAGTCTCAACGTTGTCTTTTTCTCTCCTGTGGTGAATAATCAATGATATACAAAAATAATATATACATAGAAAGGTTTACCATCAAGTAACTGAAAAGGGTGTTTAATCTTCAGTGGATTCTTTCCAAAGCTTCTGAGGTCATTTTACTTTTGAATGTTTTTGATAGTTACAGTATAAGCATGATTGGATGATGTGAAGATGTGACAACTGCTTTCAAATACATATCTGTTGAGGAGAAAGGAGAAATTCATATATATCTTATCATTTATATCAGTGTTTCCTGAACTGAGAGACTGAAGAGTGTCATTGTTCTCTACAGGTTGAGGGATTGTGGTGTTACAGATGAAGGCTGTGCTGCTCTGACTTCAGCTCTGAGATCAAACCCCTCACACCTGAGAAAACTGGATCTAATTGGAAATAAACTAAGACACTCAGGTGTGAAGCTGCTCTCTGATCTGAAGGACGATCCACATTATAAACTGGATACGCTTCTGTAAGTAGTGATGATTAAAACTGTTCATATTTTAATTTAAAGTTAATTTAGTTTCTTAGTTTACTTTCATTGTGATGGTGAATTATACACTATAAACATGTTTAATAAGAGTTTAATTCATTTATTTTTTTATAATAGTTTATAGCAACAATCAAATATCTTCAAGTTTCTTTTTATTTCAAACAATTCAATATGTTGCTTTTATCATTGTCAATGTCAATTGCAATAAAAGATAATGGTAAATATTTATCACTAGATTCTTTATCATAAATAAAACTGACCCAGTGACATAGAAAGAGGACAGGGTTATAGATAAGATTTAACAATCGTGTATAGATAAGGGTCAAGGGTCATCATTCATGGTGACTTAGAAGCAAAATCAAAATTTGAATGTTTAAAAACAGCTTTAACAATCGTGTATCTCAGTATTATATTATAATCTCTCACTTAATCATCTAAGTAGTTTCTTTTAGTTGTTCTAAAGTGGATAATGAAATAATGTCACACACATTTGACTGTCTGTGTTTTAGTCACAGGTTTTAGATGTTAGTCTGACCTTCTCTGGATCAGCTGATGGAGAATAAAGAGCCTCTACAGACACAATCACATTCAACTGAATCAACAGACACAAACCCACAGTGATCATCACACACACGTGTGTTTGTGTAACTTACAGAATTATCCAATCCTTCATCCAAAGTCAAACCAGGAAACCTTCAACCAGATGAACTGGATACATATTCTGAATGTTCAGATCCAATCTGACCTCTGACCTGTAATGCCTGAATCATAATCATACACTGTTTGTTCGTTGGTCAGAGGAGAACTGAGCGACTGAGCCAGACTGTCACTGATGGAGTTTGAGTTCCTGCCACTGTCGCCTCTGGCTAGCTTAGTTTGGATACACTTAATATTCAACAATATTATTGATCTGCATTGACATCATTATATGAGAACTGAACTGAGCTGGACGATGACATCACGTTTTCTCCAGAGCGGCTGTATAGATAAATGAACTAAAGTAATAACTTTCTATTTTAATAGAAACGAATCAATACTGAACTTACTTAAGCTGGACTATGACACTATTTTCTTCTAGATCTGTTGTACAGCAGGAACAAACTTTGTTGCAATATTTTAGTTGTAACAGTTTAGTTCAGTGACAGTTATCACTGTAAAGCTGCTTTGAAAACATCTGTATTGTAAAAAGCAATATATAAATAAAGGTGACTTGACTTTTGTTTCTACAGAAGTGACATTTATACTGCAAACGCTCTACTACAAACATCTCCATTTATAATATTTATTTAATGATTTAAAGGTAGGGTATGGGATTTGCAAAACGGCCGGCAGATTTTGAAAATACACAACTCAAATGGTCCTACCTTCTTTCCTCCAACGCTGGCCCTGACTCCACCCATTCGAAGAACATGGACATGGATGGGGGAGGGGGGTATGGTACGACCGTTTGTTTGACGAACTTACTGTCCAATGATTCTAGGTGGTCTTGGAAATGATTGGCTGGAGTTTTTCGAGTCCTGCCCATTCCACAGATGATTAAATTGCTTAATTTTCATTTTAGTGCTTCTAACTCAGTAGCTGTAAGTGGGTTAGGAATAGGATTTCAAGTGATTATGAAAAAATGGACAAAAAAGAGAATCACATACCCCACCTTTAATTTGAGTAATTCAGCCCACCAAACATATTCAAATTCCTTTGATTTTTAGTAACATAGTAGACAATTAAATCATCTATTGCCTTTTATTTCTTTTAAATTTAAAAGCAATGATACATCACCACTTTTAAATGTAAAATGAAAATCTATTTTTTAAATTTGAATTCATAATCTATGGACAACTTTCTGTAATAAAATGGTTAATCATGTTTTCATTTTCATTTAGAATTGCAGAATATACATTCCATATGCTGTCTTTAATCTATTGCCAACTCCACATTAAATCTTGTATATGAATGATTTACCGTATTCTATTATAAGTCGATTCAGCCGTCAGAGATGAAACTCAGAGTCCAGCTGTGTGTCCATGAAGAGTGACCGTTCTGGACAAACCAGTGAAATCAACTTATCTGAGGTACAGCATTAATGTCTGGATGGAGAGATAGAAATAACTAACTAGATCTTTCTATGTGAGGTTTATCTGTCAAATTAACTATATTAATTCTTGTCTCAATTCTATTATCTCTGTTCTATTCTATAACTTATACCATTACTTTTACCTCTTTAATTTGTGGTAATCTACTATTGTAATATTTTGTTCATGACTCTCTATTAACTCTTTCCCCGCCATTGATGGAAAATTCCAGCTTTCTGTTTTTTTAACACTTCAAATTAAAGACAAAATGAAACATAAAAAATAAGGGGGAACCACATCCAAGTATATTTGCCAAACAACAGTTCGAAACAAATGCATACCAATAAAAAAATTACAATTAAAAATACAAAATACAAATGAAGGCATACGCCACATTCACCAAAAACAGCTCCAAAGAGTCCTTCACTATCAACTTGGTCCATAAAATGTCCACACAGAAACACAAACTGTTAATATGGGAATATAGATAATGTGGGTGTAATGAATATAAGGAACCTGTAATCCAAAGATCAATCAGTGCACAGTCTGTGTACAAAAATTCAGTTCAAAGTCAGTTCAGTCGCGACCACAGTCTCGTCGTAGCGAATAACTCACTCAGACAAAAATGGTTGAAAAAGTTGGGAAAAAAGGGGGAAAAAATATAATCCACAAAGGTGATCCAAACGAAGAAGAGTTGATGCTGGTGTAGAGTCTGTGGTGAATGCATAGATTTCGGGTAGCACACCAAACAAACACAGTTGATGAAATATACAGCCTGCAATGACTCATTTCATATAAAAAGACAACACAGTTGCACCTGCTTCCATTTATTTGTGATTACAAGAATGCATAAAACAACTATATTCTACGATCTTTGTTCTTGTTCAGATGCTCAGGGCACTGTTTAGCCATAGAAACCGGTAGATGGAGTAATATTCAATTGACAGAGAGATTCTGTAATTATTGTAATCTAACTATGAATGCCTATGTGACTGAAGACGAGAAGCATTTCTTGCGTGACTTTTCTTTGTATGTAGATTGCGTAAGAAATATTTGGGTGATTTCACACAATATGTCACAGGTCTGTGAGTCGAAGCATGCATGGAGATTGGCAACGTATATATCATGAAATGAAGAAAAATTGACTAAATATCATGTTTACGTCACATTTCAGATAATTTCTATTAATTTTCCACGAAATTATGCAATTATTGCGATGTGAGGAGGTTTGAGCGATTTCTTCGTCTCACTATAATGTGTTCCCTTTCGAGGAAACTCGCGTTGCGTCGATGATGCTTTGGGAACGTGTCCGTGTGATCACGTCTGAAGCACGCATGTCAACTATTCTGAT
Organism: Rutilus rutilus; assembly: GCF_951802725.1. NCBI lineage: Eukaryota > Metazoa > Chordata > Actinopteri > Cypriniformes > Leuciscidae > Rutilus > Rutilus rutilus. Next base: position 40,270,054 of record NC_140216.1, on the reverse strand, counting down.
TTTGTTTTATGCTTTAAGTTGAACATTTTGTGAAGTGAATGTTGTATTTTGATAAATACTTAAGAATACCCTCCTGTTCTGTCATTATTTTGTGCCAATAGGTTTTGCTTAGTCTTATGTAACTTTATTACTCTGAGTTTGATTAACTTAAACCATTTAAGCAACGATATAGTTGTTAAGAGTTTAACAACTTAGTTAGCTTTGTTACCCAAATTCAAACTGAATGAATAAAATTAACCTTAAATATTTAAGTTGAGTTTACTCTAAAGATTGACTAAACCAACTGTTACAAACCTCTCACGTCGAGGGAGAATAAGGAATGCAACATCAAAACACTGAACGTGTAGTGGAAAACAATCTCACACAAACCAGTCAAATTTAGGTAAAGTGATAATTTATTACAGTGAGATACGAGAAGAAAAGAGGAATACCACAAGATACTTACTTACATAAATGTACAACTTACATACAAATCTTAACCAAGGAAAAGGTTCACAATAGAACGAGGAAGAGAGAAAAGAACTAGACCGTGCCAAATCAAAGAAAGAAACAAAACAAACCAATCTTACTCTATATAAACAAAAACAATTTCTAATCTAACTAAAATCAACATTCACCAAAAACCCAAAATTAAACAAAAGATCTTTAGCATCAAAGACGCCCTGAATAAACTAACTACAAACCAGAAAATAGAAAGAATCTCACATGTCGCTAAACTAGTGTTTTACAACAGATATACACATATTAAATTTTTTTTTCTTTTTTTTTCTCAAAACACATTGTTTTAATCAGGAACTCAAAAATGGTGTTTGCAGGAGATGCAGCTGCACAATGGCACCCTCATCTGTACCAAAATCATTCTTTAAAAAACATTTTATTAAAACATTATAAATATTCAAAAGCTTATTGTTAAGAAAAAAAGCTTTTATGCTTTTTAAAATGAGCTCAACATTTTATTTTATTAAATCAAGTGATGTGACAAGGCAACAATGCTAAACAACATGTATAACAATGTTGGCTGAGAGGGCAACATTTTATTTTCCTTTTCACCCCATCTTCTATCTAGGAGTGCATTAATGCACGGACTGTCACGAGCTAAAGTCCAGGGGGTAATACTAGCTGCTCAAAAAAAATATTTTTAAAGCAGCTAGTATACCTATTATGCTTCTTCACTTTTTCAACTTTCTTTAGTGTGTAATGTTGCTGTTTGAGCATAAACAGATCTGCAAGTTTACTAAGCTCAAAGCTCACTACAAAGGGAGATATTTTATTTAACAGCATTCACTATTCAAGAACTACAACAAATGACTAGTTTGGACTACAATGCATTTTTTTCCAGACTTATGAAGTCATAATGTTCCTCATTTAAATAATCTCCAAAGAATACACATGAAGTTGGCGAGGCCTGGTTGAGCTGCATTACAGAAGATGAAGAGTATTGTCGCTGTTTTTTACACCCCGGAAAATGTTTGTCCAAAGGCTGACGAACTTTGAGAGGTTACATTTATTTTTAACTCTGTTCCTGAACATTATAACTGTAACATTTGTCTGTGCGCTGCACATTTTACGGAGAACAGCTTCCAGAAGAGAGTTTAATGCAGGCTATATGCTAGACTTGTAGTCAAGACCACCTAAACCGAGACCAAGACACTACCAAGACCAGAGGGTATCGAGACCAAGACAAGACCAAGACCAAGACAGACCAAGTCAAGACCAAGACCAAGTCGAGACCAAGACCAAGTCGAGACCGGAGGGAAAAAAAATAGACTAGTGTTGAAGCTAAGCAATATGAATTCAAGAACAGCAGCATACTAGGGTTCAGCCGCAGTTTACATTCAATACATATTAGATGGTATTACTTCAACTACACAGGCAGAACAATACAGAGACAGACCATGTCATGTGTGTGACTGTGAACTCACTGTAAATGTTTTTGCAGGGTGAGATCAACTATGTGTAGCAATTGCATGACGGCTGTTACTGCACTATTAGAGGATTGAGACTCCCTTAACTTTTGTGTACTGTTGAGGACTGACATGACTGGTACTGACTGGTTCATCTGACAAAACATCAAACACCTCCAACACCATCTTGCTCCTCCAACAACGGTCTAAAGAATGAGAAATATGTAACCAATTGAAATGATACTTAATGTGTAGATGAAATCGTAACATCAAATTAAAGATACGCAATTATAAACTTGGATTAGGCCTAATGTTTAGTCAACACAACGGAGATATGCAGATGATATTTAAAAGACCATTTAGTCTAACACCATCTTAAATACAATACATAATCAAACAACACCCACACACACACACACACACACACACACACAGAGAGAGAGAGAGAGAGAGATATCAAAGACACAAATTCATCTAAGCAAATGCCTGCCTATCTCTGCTGATTTCGGAGTCTCCAAATTAATCCATTCTGCAACTTTTAAATACATAATAAAATGTTTAAAAACGAAATTATAGGCTTAAGTGCAGGATCCTAAAGTTGGTCGTTTTGTCGCTATGGTTACACACACACACACACACACACACACCGTTGGCGGTGCGCTCAAAGTCATCTGTCAGTTGTGCAGTTACCCAAAATCTCCTGAATGAAGTTAAAACCCATCATGTCACTGATATGTTTTTTTTTAAATCAAGTGATCAAAGTGCTCGTTGCCGCTGCGATCAGCGGCGCGGATAAAGTGTTTTCTCGTATATTGGGCGCACACGCCGCACTGTCTTCACTCGGACGCGCGCTTCAATCCGTTCCGTTGCGGATAATAATGTTGCATTATCGAACGTTGTGTCGTCGTGGATATTGTAGTAGCCTATTGTATTGCTAAATCCCCGACCACTATGTCGGTCTGAGACAGCGAGACCTAGACAAGACCGAGAGGTCCGAGACCAAGACAAGACCGAGACCAAAGACCGTCAAGGCCGTGACAAGACCGAGACCACGTAAAAGTGGTCTCGAGACCGGTCTCGAGACCAAGACCGGTCTCGAGACATACATCACTACTATATGCACAAAAGCTTCTCCTGAAAGACGGAGCCATTCCCACATTGTCGGGACAATCTGTTTATGGATCACAACTTGGAAGTATGTCTTATTATTTGCATTTGTGTTTTTTATTAAGAGTTCCAATTATAATTTTAATGCAGTTGCTATGATAGCTATGATGAAAAGCTTTGTCTCTGCTAACTAACATACCAGTATTGATGTAGTGTTTACTGGTGCTTTTGTAAGACTGTTCATCGCCCCTTTGGAAAATTATTCATGATTCTGTGATCAATTACTTTTTATATTACCATAGTTTTCCAGCAAATATGATTAAATGGTGGATAACATTATATCTATAATAAAAAAAAAAAAAAAAAAAAAAAAAAATACCACTCTGAAACTGTGAAATCTGTTCAGCACGATCCTCTGGTTCGTTAACATTGTCAGGGTCTGAATCAGGGCTCGAATTGGTTTGAAATCACCGTCATCGTTAATATTTACATCTGAGAGCAGACGTTGCTGTACGCTTTTGAATCACTCTCGTGGTCCTTTGAAATTGAGTACTTCACTGTTAGCGATTAAGGGCACAGACAGTTCAACTGGGAAAATCCAATATGCTTCAGGTGGAAGTGGGGAAGCTGGGAAGAGAGCACATTTATTTATTTTTTAACTCAATTTTTTACGATTTTGTAAAGCTCTCAATGCCTCTTATTTTACTTACTATGTTCTTGTTTTGTCATCATTTATGTAGTTGAATCCGTCCTTTGATTCTGTACTAGATTCTGTAGAGGAGATTGAAAGGTTACTCATTCAGTTTAGCATCAATCTGATGTTCAAATCATGATGTAACTTCACCAGTTCAAATGCTTTAAACATAATATTTCTCCTCATCCACTGATCTTCTCTCACCTGTGACTGTCATCATGATCAAGATTTCTCCTTCAGAGTCCAGAACCTCATATGTTCCAGTGTCAGTGACTGTAAAATTATTAATAATCAGGTTTCTATCTCTAATAGTCATTCGATCTCTCCTGACCCCGTGACTTCTGCTCCAATCCTCCTTTCGCCCTGTGCTTCTTTTGGCCCAGTGCACAACTTTATCAGCATTGATCAACAGAACATCCAACTTCAGCTCCTCACCTTTCTTTACAGAGATCTCATCTGAGGAGAAACAGAGACATTCATCATTATTATAATGGTGTCAATCAGTCAAGGCCATACGCGCATATATATATATATATATATATATATAGAGAGAGAGAGAGAGAGAGAGAGAGAGAGAGAGAGAGAGAGAGAGAGAGAGAGAGAGAGAGAGAGAGAGATTTAGGATTGGGGACCAAATGTAATAATTGAAAAATCCAGCACTGTGAAGCATATATTGGATTAACTAATCATATTAGTGTCCCATTCAGCGTGTCTGCTGGTTACAGGCCTGTGTGCAATACTAACAAAATTATTAAAGGAAAACCAGAAAGCACATGCTGGTGGTTTGAATAGTTTTGACTTTACCATGAATGCAGAGTTGATACTCCAGTGTTTGTCGCTCCAGCTCTGTCTGATCATTAGTGTAATGGACTCTCAGAATGTATTTCCCAGCGTCACTGAATCTCAGATCCTTGATGATCATGTCACATGATCCTTCTTTAAATACTCGTCCATTTTCACTCTTACTCTCACATTCTTCATTCTGACAAGAAAGGATGCTTTTTAACCTGCTTAAATCAATATAAACAACGTCTCTGTCCTCAGATTCACACGACAGGGTGACGTTGCCTCCCTTTATTCCTGACACAAGTTTAGTAGCAGTTCCTGCAAATACAGACAGTAATATTTATTAATATCCACACACACACACACAATTTGAAGTGGATCAAAAAAGTTGTCCTGAGAGAAGCACAGGTATTGTTAAAAATTCATGTAATAACTTTGATGAAAGGTTTTGAACCACTTCAAATGTTGACTACTGTATATACACTTCATATATGAATGAAAGTATTAATGCGCCAACAATAGTAGCTATGCCACATTTTAACACTTCAAATGTTGATGACAGTAGCATAAAGCTGTATTAGATGTGTCAGTGCAGATGTAGTGAATTCCTGAACAAATAACTGAACTCAGCAGAGAAACAATCAACTAGAATAACTGTACCTGACAGTGTCACGTGAAAACTAAGTGAGGACTCAAATGCAAAAGAATAATGATTTATTTAATAAAAGAAACAAAGTAAAACAAAAAAATAATATAAACCAAAACAACAACTTCAAAAACAAACATACCAAAGGGTCACGGGAAAACAGGAGACGTATACAAGACAACGATCCAACACAGACTAGTGATGGGACATTTGAACCGAGGCGTCGGAGCGTGTGTCGAGAAAAAGTGGGCGTGCCAGATGAAGCCGCGATTCGAGGCTTGTGTTGTTAACGTGAAAATCACGTGACTAATGACAAACGAGGCCTCGGTTTGTGTGGATACGTCATCGGTTCGGTCTGAGTGTCGCTTCCGGATAAAAGGCGGTTCGAAACTCGCGCCTCCTTGTGGGTGTTGCAGGAGTAGTAGAAGCAGTTGTAGTAGTGTCAGAGAGTCAGAGAGTTAGATGATAACTGTTGTGTCATATGTGAGGGCTGTATATTATTACATTATCAGGTTAGAATAGTTATAGTAGCCTATATTATTATTATAGTAGGCCTAGCTATATTATAGTCTTGTTATATTAATTAGATAAGATTATTTGGATTGCTCTGGATTTTTGCATCTGGACTGGACTGCTTTTTGATTTGGATTGCCTTTTTGGATGTGTTTGCTTTTTGTGACTCTTCTTTTTCCTGGTAATGGACAAGCAAGAAAGAGGGAATCCTTCCCTGTCTGGGCTCAACAGAAGCATCAGTGTCCTCATTTGTACCACTGCCATTTTTACGTTCCCCTGCATCCCCTGTTCCTTGTGAAAGGATATTTTCCAAGGCTAGAGAGATTTTGTCCAAGAAGAGGAATCGTCTAAACCCCAACACACTTGAAATAATTCTGTTTCTCAATAAAAAATCTATTGTAATCCTTCCTTCCGGACTATTCTGTTGCAGTTTACTTTGATAATCTGTTATCTATAATCTGCTAAATGAATAAATTGACTTTATTACACTCCCTCAAACATAAGCACTGCACTCAACACAGTGTCACTGTTGTTGTTCATACTGTCACTATCCAAACAATTTATGAATAATTAATAAACTGTGTGTGTGACTCTGTACAAGTAAATTCAGACAGAGAAAGATACATATTTTATAATATACACAGTAATGGACAAATGTCTGATCATGTCTTTTTATTATTGCAAATGAAAGGTTACAGACATCAACAGTGAGTAGCCTACAAAATAAATAAATAAATATTTGTATTTATAAAAATATTTTTATAAAATATACATTTAAATAAAAATATACAAATAAATATAAATAATTATTTGTATATTTACATTACAAATAAATATTTGTATTTCTAAAAGTATTTTATAAAATATACATTTTTTATTAAAGAAAAAAAAAAATTTATAGAGGGAGGGAGGGAGGGGGGGCGTGGCTCTGAACACTGGTTCAGAATGAATTAATTTGTCTGCTATTTCTTTGCACAGTAGCTAGGTGTCACTAGTGAGCAATGCTGAATGAAGCTTCGAGTAATGAACCTTTGGCTGAAGCAATGGACTGCGAGGTCTCAGTGGTTCAGGAAGCCTCATTTTGCCATCACTAACACAGACTGCAAACACAAAGGAACTTATAAAAGGGACAAATCAAGCAGGTGATGAGGGAACAACAGGTGGGGCAAATGAAACCAATAATGAGATAACAAGGAGGGTTGGGATCAAGACAGAGACAGGAACACAAAACACCACAGCTGTGTCCCAAAGTGAAGGCTGCATCCTTCGAAGGCCGTATTTGAAGGCCGGATGGCCGTATTTGAAGGCCGATTGCGTCACCGCGGCGCGACGAAGGACGTCCCAATTCAAAGGCTGCATCCTTGGAAGGTCGCATTTGAAGGCCGATTGCGTCACCGCGGCTCCATGAAGGCTGTCCCAATTCAATTCTCCATCCTTCAAAGGCCGTATTCGAAGGCCGGTTGCGTCATCGCGCCGCGACGAAGGCTTCCCTGATTCAAAAGCGACGCCAAATGCACCCTTCGTTTCCCCGTGAAAAGAAGGATACATAAATGGACACTTAGCGGCCTATTCTACCCCATAAGTCATTGCGTGCCGTTGAAGACAGCATTTATTTATTTATTTTTAAAGGCGGACGAGACTAGAAATAGGTGGTGGACAGCAAATTCACATTTAAATGTAAGTATTATGTTTTCATTTACTCAAATAGCTAGCGAAACCAGAGTTAAATTTTCTTATAAACTTCTTCTTAACTCCTTCGTCACCATTGCGTGGCTTCATTTATCAGGTAGTTTTAGGCAAAACTTGTGGTAATAACGTTATTAGTTTAACGATCTTTTTGTAATATTTGCACTTGTGTATTATAAGAAATATCACTCACCCAATAAAGCCCAAAACAATAAGAAAAGCAGTAGATAAGGCAATGGGGTTTCACTTTTATGTGTTTTTGTAGTGCTGTCATGCAAGGTATGTGGTTTAATCAAATTTTAGTATACAGAAATATGATTTCTTAAGTATTTTGTATGCATGTCTTGATGTGTCATATTTTGCAGTGTTAACAATGCACTTAAGATTGCTCCTCTGTGTTAAGTACCCTTTTCTGCTTTTTTAGAACAATTCAGGAAAAAATGGGTCTATATATATATATATATATATATATATATATATATATATATATATATATATATATATATATATATAAAGAAAAGTAATACACACATCTTTGCTGAAATGTATTGTCCTGTTGTTGTTAACAAGCCATGGTTCATTTGCTCTGCCTTTAGGATTGCAAGTGTCCTGGGACAGGAGAGGGTGTGAGTGGGAAACCCACTGCTGCAACTTGGCCCTGGTTTGTCCTCATGGATGAGATGTTGGGACAGAGGCATTGTACCAACCCCCCTGTCCTCATCGCCTCAATCCCTGAGGACACACCAGGGGCGAGTTCAGCAGTGGGTGCCCACGGTGAGGAGGAGCCAGGGGCAGCAGCAGCAGCAGCACAAAGGCGGCGAGACAGGACGACTTTTTGGACTTGATCAGAGAAGAAATGCAACTACAGAGGGAGGCAGAGGCGAGGAGTGCACAGGAAAGAAGGGAGAGGATGGACAGACTGTTTTCTCTTCTTGAGAGAATGATTGAAAAATATATATATTTTCTACATATTCTTGTTTAACTTTTTTCACTTTTATTTTTTTAAAGAAAAATTATGTACATTTATTTTTATGCAACTTTAATTGTGTAAATAAAAGAGAATGAATTGTTCTGGACATTGTTTATTTTTGTAATGACAGTAATACTTTCTGCATGAAACAAATTTTATACCTTTTTATTTTTTCAAATAAAATTGGTAAATGAAAATCATTTGTTCTTTAGGCTACATTAAAGTACTTTTTCCAACTATTTACAAAATACGTTAAACTTATCAAAATCAACATAAACATTTATTTTACAATACATAAAATAAGAAAAAAATGTAGACTCTATTGAGCTGAGCTGCTGGACCGGGATGGGCTGCCCCTGGTAATGCCTCCATCTGGGATGGTCTCCAGAGTGTTAAAGTGCATATTTCCACTATCCACTAAGTTGTCTACCAACAGGTTTGCAGGGCTGATTCAATCGACGGCTTTCTGAAAAAAGTACTTTTAATAACTACTGCATTTATATTAGGCTACTACTGCATTACTGCGTAGGCTGTGTTGCATTTTACTTCTGTATATTTTCAATATACAGTAATATCTGGTTGTTACATTATATACTTTTGTGTAGTTTAATGTAATCATATTGTGATGTGAGGGAAAAAAGTACTTCAGTAGGTTACTTCACATTTGTAAGTGAATACTTAACGAAATATGCAGTTCCGAAAATTAAAGTAACAAGATGTAGGCTTATTGTCACAATATTAACAAATTGTTGCTAACTACAGCAGCGTCCCATATCAAAGGGCGCATCTGAAGCGTTCGGACCGGTCTAGCCTACGGAGGATTGTTCTTGTCGCCTGGCGACCGTGACAGCTGCAGATGACGAGCGCGAGAAATACTGGACTTTTTATATTAAATTGGGTTTTGTATTCAAACAGGGCTAAACCGAAAATACATGATCCGGCAGCGCCGGATAAAACATAAAAATGACAATATAGCCAATTCTGGCTCCATAGCTGTTTACTCAGTTATCAAAATGAATGATCAGGATAGCAGCTGTCCTCTCGCACCGTTGCTTGGCGCCAGGAGCAGTGATCGGGAACACCTGGTTGCACAATTAGGAAATCCTAGGAAGGCTACATGGTGCGTCCTTCAGAGGACGCATAGGCTGCATCCTTGAAGTCTGCGTCCTTCGAAGGATGCAGCCTTCAACATTGGGACACAGCTCACATGTGCTACAAGACAGGACAGGCATGTGACAGACAGTGAATGATCAATCAAAAATGTTTAAAATGTATTAACAGAAATGACTGAATACTGACCGCTGTAATTGAAAAGGCACATCAGCAGCAGAAGATTGAAGAGTTTAAACCTGATGAAAAAACAGAAGAGCTGTGATGTCACAGATTCATAAAGATAAGATAAGATGCTTACCTGAGATTAAAGAAAATCACTTTCACTTTCATTTCTTCTGAATATTTAACGTGAGGATGTTACATGATAAAAATGCCCAATAAGAAACATCAAACTATAATTCTCAGAAAAAAAAGGTACAAAAGCTGTCAGTGGTGCGGTATACACTTTTAATAATTAATAGAGGGATAATAATAAGGTAGAAAGGATGCACTGCACTGACAGCTTTTGTACTGTTTGTCCTGAGAGTGTGACTTGATTCTCGTGTAATACTCAAAACTATCTTTCAAAACAAAAGTCCCAAAACACAAACAACAATAATGGTCATAATCACAGTAATGGATATATTCTGCATTAATATGTTAATTAATTTTCTCATTAGCATCATTAGCAGGTTTAGTTTTTCACAAAAAGAAACAACTGTTCATTTAATAACATAAAAACACACAAGCTGGATTTATATTTTAAAAAGAAACATGAAAACTTACATTGTAAATATTTAGCAGGAGTGTTCTGGGTGTCTTCATAAGCCACAGCAGGTTTAGTGAGATGTGGCATTAGTGAGATGTGGCATTTCAGTAAAAACAAAACTAAAGAATGGCACACAGGAGGTTTTCCAGAAACTAGTTTGGTGCCTCCAACTAATGACGAGTAAATTATTAGTTATTATTGTTCTCTACTGGTTATTCTTTCAAAGCTGAATGAGCAGAAGATTAACAAAATATTGCATGGTAGGGTTCATTTTGAATTAATTGCATATGAACTGGATTTTACTGGATATTAAATCTGACTTTTGTTTTGAAGGAATGCCTGTTTCCATTGACAGCTCTATGATCATGTGACATGATGATGTAGTGAAATCTGATCTCTGATCAGTTGTTAGAGCCGCACGGGTCACGTGACTGATGCGAAAACAAAACCCAGCAGAGGTTTCATTCTTCATTCAGCTTCTGTATTCAGAGTTTAAAGCATGTCAACATTTAAATTTAATCATTTGACCACAATGCAGAGACCACAAAGTCTTTCCACGTCATTTACAAAGCAATGTCTTGTTTTAAACTTTTAACATTTAAACGTTTCCTGTACCAGTTTTTTAAATCATTATATAACTTCTAAGAACAAAAACAATGCCATGGGTAAGCACAGTTACAGGTTACAAAATCAGGAAAATATCATAAAAATGACACAGTGAGACATTCAGAGTTGCTGGATGTTAGAAGAGTGTCCAGGTTAGGGTTTAAGTTCATTACCAAAACCGAAAAAGCCTGAAAACTAAGTTTTGAACACCCAGTAGAAAATATATACATCAATAATTATTCATAATTACAGGTTGCGTTGAACTCCGAGATTTGAGAAGCAGTCGTCAGTAAAATGATGTGTTTGAGGAGGGCTGGTCCAGTTGTTTGCGAAACAAAAACACTAAAACAACTCGTAAAGCCGGTTCAGAGTCAATTCTTTCTTTTGGGAGACGATTGTTGTCACCATTATGTTCAGTTTGTTTAGTTATCATGGACTCTCTGTTTGTTTTCATTAGTCACATGTGTTCCGTTGTTCTAGTTTCCCGCCATTCATCAGTTACCATGGAGACAAACACTAATCATCACAGCTGTTCATTATTTTGTTATCATCACCATGTATTTAAGTTTCTTCAGGGGCACGTTCAAGTTCAAAATGGTGCACAACGTTTTGCTACGGTTTCCGGGTTGAACGTCATGTTTCCTGGAAACGGCGTGCACCGGTGTGCAACGGGGTTTGAGATACGTTTTCTCTTGTTTGGTGGGTGTGTCAGAACTGCAGTCCAATCAGCAGCAACATGTATATAAAGCACGCGGTATTAAAGTGAACTCGCACAATGGGTTCAAGGAAAGTAATGTACAAATGTGTTCGATGCAGCTCGGTATACGCAACAACTGAGGATATTAGAAGACATGTTTGTCGAAAGTTTTATTGTAAAAAAATATAGGAAATCAACATAATGATGTAGTTGTTTATATTTTTAGCTTCATTGCAAGTGTATTGGTATAGAAATAAACAATGGTAATTAAGTGCTTTTCCTAAAAATGAGAAAGAAAATACAGGGTATTAAAACAGTATGACCTACAAATAAAGTCAGTACGTGAGGCTAAATAGATGTGTTTTAGTCTGAATTAGGTAAGATGTGTGCTTCCATTTCAGTTTCCACAAATCCCATCACTCGATTGGGATGTTCTCTTTTGTTCTGGGCGGCAAATGCAGTAACTGTAACACCGGGCATATTTTGTAGTATTAAACACATATTTATACCGACTTCATCAGGCTCTGAAAATTCTTCACAAAGAACACAAAGAATGGCCTTCTCAGCTGCCATAGCTGCAACTCTTGCGTCATCAGAACAGTGTGTTCAACGCATCACCGTTTCTGTTTAAAAAACATTGTGCAACGTTTTGTCGGGGCTGAACGCAGCCCAGTTGTCCGGTATTGTTCGTGTATCACATACATGCTGTTATGTTGCCTTCCTGCTATTGGATTACCTGAGTTTGTGGAAACTTGTTTTCTTAATTTAAACCATTAATTATAGCCATTCAACATTATTATATATATATATATATATATATATATATATACATCATGATACTGATGTCTCTCTTAAATTGAATTTTTTCCTCAATTTTAGTAATTAATTATAGCCATCCAACATTACCGTATAAAATAAAATCAATGTAAAAACTGCATGTTTAAAATACAATAAAGCAAGCTAAAAGGGTCATTAGCTGACCATACAATAATAGCCATCATATTTGTTTATTGAAAATGTGAAAATTAATGGAACTACCGAGATTTGTATATTCACAATGCCAGTTATAAGTGAACCACACCGTATTTTAAGAGGTCATGACATGAAACTAGGCGAATCATATTTACTGAAGAGCTGTGTACCTTTAGTTTACTAGTGAATCTGGACAGACAAAAGTATAAAGATCAGTATTAAAACATCTAAAAAGAAATAGGTTTTGATGGAAGGGTTGAAGAACTTCATGTATGCAAGGATAAATTATAAGCAATATTTTTATGTGGTTTATTCTTACCTCCTATTTCCTCATCCTTTCAGTGTTTCACACTCCAGTCAATATGGTGGCAGTAATGAAGGCTTAAGAGAGAAGAAGTAAACAGGAACTAAGCAGAGGAAGAACAATTTTTGTTTCCTTATTCACATACGTGCTACACGGTCAACATGCCAACATTTGCAAAAGCTTGTAAAATATGTAAGTCCATATTTATTTGTATAGATATTTATATAGATGTAGATATTGAAATCACAGCCAGGTTGTATGTTCGGTTCCTATATATGTTTATTTCCATTTAGCAACAAAATGTCAAAAACTGATGCAACCAACAAAATTCTAGTCAAACTGCGAGTCAGCATTGTTTTGTTTTTTTTGTTGCTCAGAATAATATGTTTTTTTATCAGCACACTCTGTGTTAATAAGAAGGAATTTTCCATATAGATTTTTTCGCTGGTGTTCTACCTGTGTTTTGAATCATGCATTGCATTATTGCATTATTAAGGAAATTTCTGTAAACTTATCAGAAATTTGGTGATTCTCTGCCAGGACATTATCTGTTTTTCTACAGACTTTTTTCTTACAGTTTACTTTTTAGATAAATATTAGTTTAGAAATACATGGATTATTAATGCAATGAGAGCATTGGTTGAAGATGGATCCAATTTTTAAAACCTTCAATTTGATGAATCCATGAGGATTTGATGAACCCTCATCTGAGGCTTTAATTGCAGTCTCATTTATTTCAAATTTGAGCAAAAAAAAAAAAAAAAAAAAAATCTATTCAGAAGAAAAGTTTATAACCAGCTGATTTTTTCATTCTTTCTCAATAACAAGTTGGAGTTTGTGAATGGTGCATAAGAAATGTAAAAGTGCTGGGTTTAGAGTTAGCTCTATGATTAGGTATAGTGTTTTTTGCTCTCAGGCTCTATTTACTCCTGGTATTCAGATGCGTTTTGGTCGATCAGATCACAAGTAGATGAGAGACACATTCCCGTTTACACCTGGTGTTTTAATCTCTTTTGTCCACTTTCAAACCACTTCTGTCCTGATTTATTCAAGAGGAGGGTCTATGGGCGGGTAAATGAATGGGTTTTCGATCTAATGAACAAAACATAATTTAAATATAAACGTGACGGGAGACGACGGAAAAACACACAGAGAGCATCAGCTTTAGTTTCTGCTCTGACAGCCACAAGATCAGCCGAACGCTGTGAGTGTGTGTTAGAAATCAGGAATGGTGAGAGAACATTGTGCTTGGTACGTTTTTTCCTCTTCAAACCAAACTTGGGTCTTCAGCTGATAAAGTTTATATCCCGTCTGACTAGAGCTCTTCCCATAATGTTACTCATTAGGTCAGTAGACGGAGAGAAGACGGTCTTTTGTGGCTGTTTGAACACATTCGACCGCATGAGCGTTTACACTACGAAAGCAATCCGGTCGAATGCGTTTTCAACTCCCTCTGGAAGGGGTTGAAAGTGGACAAGCTCAAAATGTTTTAGACCCTGTTTACACCCTGTGATCCGATCGACCAAAACGCCTCTTAACACCAGGTGTAAACACGGCTTTAGGAAAACTGATCACTTTTTCAGATCTGTACTTTAATTGACAAGTATTCTGATAAACCACATAATCAATCTTTTTGTAATTCACAGCAGTTGGACTAATCACGGCGCTGTTGATCATTGTTTATTTTGCAGGTGAGTATTTTATTTCTGTGATGTTTTTACTTTTGTTTTACTACTTAATAAAAAGAAAAAGAAATATCAACATATGTATATTAATATTGCATTGTTTCTATCCTCAGGTCCGTATGCTCTTCAGAAGAGATCCAGCGATTGCCGGTGTTCTCTGTCTTGTGATGGAGAACCTGAGCTAAAGCAACTCAAGAGCGTTCATGTTCTTGTAGAACACCATTCAAACCCAGTTCTGGATAAAACATTCTCCAGTTTGTATGATGGAGGACACTGTTCAGTGCCAGGTTGTTTCCAGACGGACACAACGTACTCACTACAAATATATACTCATGATAATGCGCAAGTACCTAAGCTGCTCTACGACAAAAAGGGTGTACAGCCTGGTAAGAATGGGCAGCTTAAACAACTTTTCTATTCAATTAAAGTGGAGGCCGATTTTTTTAAAATGCCAATATTGGACAAAACACCATGTATTATTAAAGTCCATGTAACAGGTGAGCTGTATCCTCATTAGCCTAAAGTCATATGATGATAGCTTTGTGTGAGGAACAGAAGGTCAATATTGACTGACAATCTTTCTCTCAGTTATTGCTTTCAAATCACATTCAGTCACATTTTTAAAACAGTCACATGACGTGTGAGAACCGGAATAGCTTTACTGGGATTGAATATTCACAGAATTTCATTTTTTTTTGGGTGAACTATTCCTTTAAAGTTATTTTAAAAATGTAGTTCTATTATCATTCTGAATGAATAATTGTATGGCTCACCCTCTTAAATTTTCCACAGTGTGTGACACAGTACCAGAAGGGAGGATTGACACAGAGAAACCAACAGAAGGGAGGCTTGTGGGTAAGTAAACTAAAGAAGGCTCAATTCTTGAGATACACACAATTGTGTTTTTTTTTTAATGTTTTCTCCCAACATTTATGCAGGAATTCATTCAAAGATGTGTTTTTTTTTTTTTTTGCCTGTGTTTATTTTCAGTCCCAGGTGGTGCTGATAGGAACTTCTCCAACAAACTCCTGATCCTGATGATTTTCTGCTGTTTTGTTTTTGTTTTTTAAATTCCTGCCAAAGGAATGGTGCCATAATGCTATGCCATTTTCAGACCTCAGACCAGCACAAGATTCGCTACAGAACTACTCGACTTTTCTGAAGAGTATTAAGTGGTGTTCTTCTTAGTGAGGTCTACTGTAAACTCTTGCACACTAGCACTTTCAGTGAACACACTTGTTCATTTGACCTCAGAGTTCAGCTCGTTTCGATGAACCGAACCCCAGTCCGCTTAAAAATTAAAAACATGGTCCACGTATGGAATTTGGCATTATCAGGACACACAAATATTCCCCCATTGCATTATTATACATTATATTCAACACTATATATATTAGTTTAATGTTGTTCTGACACTAAAACTCTGAAAACGGGCATTTTTTCTCACACAGTAATTTTTATTTTGGGTGAACTATACACCATACATATTGTTGCATTTTTGTATTGTGATATATTGTGACACAATATACTGTTACACCCTTATATATTAGGCTATATATCAACAACTTTAAATGAATAGTTTTATATTTCTCCATCGTTTTTAATTAGATGTCATTGTGGCAGCTCCTTCACGGCAGCTCGAGTTCTGTGCCATTCTGTGTTGAGCCTTAGAAACAAATCAAAGGTTCAAATCCCAAGTACAAAAGCGAGGCAAGCAATGCTATAGATTCTGCCACCGTCTCCAGCGTTAACATTACCAGCAGCAGGAGAAGCGTCTGTCTATGTGTTCATGCAAACATATCACACTTCTGACCCAAAAAATGTGAATACACTAAACACAATCCAGCGGAGGCGGGGGGTCAAATTGTTTCGGACCAAGTGTGAAAGCATGTTATTTATTTTTTTCTAAAGCTATTTTTATGTCTTTTATATCTATATGCTCATGTTGCACTATCACTTTTTGCACTGCTGTAGCTTTACTATTCTGAATAAAACTATGTATATATTTGATTAATTTATTTACTGCACAAATTTAACTTAAGGTACTTGTGTAAGTTAAGCTGTTTTCTTACCTGAACTATGCATCAGGTCATTGTACTGTAATAATAACTTAATCTGTGATGAAAACCCTATTGATGTGACAAATGTTTGTTTTGTATGTTTACATTTTTATTTCATATTAAGGGTTTATAAAATTTGCCAAATATGAAAGAAGCTTTGAGTTGAGCCTCATTTATCATTTAGATTTGATGAAGCTGATAAATAGTTTCTCATATTTGACTACAACACACACAGACCACATCTAATTAAATATGTATTTTCATTATGGTATTGCACATAAAGGTTTGAAGCATACGTGATAAAAACAGCTGTAACAAAACACAGCACTCATTTATGAAAGGAAGTGGAAACACTTTGTGGTTTATGTCTCTGCATTGTTATGAAACCAAACGTTTGATCGACACAGGTCAACATACAAAATGGAGAAATTCATTTTGTTCTGTGTTTTTTCTTCCTGGAATTTGCAAATAATTACCAGTGGTAAGAATATTCTTTAATCTTGCACTTAACTCACCATTTTAACCTCACATACAACAGTTGTTTGTATCAAAACTATTTCAGAGAATTGGTTTATCATTTTCTCCAGTTGTTCCTGAAGATGAAGTGACTCTGTTCAGAGTCGAGCTGAAGGACAGGATCAGTCTGAACTGCAACATGAGCGACAGATATGAGATCGCCTGGTTTCATCAGTATTCTCAACAACTAACCCAAATAATATCTGCAAAAACAAGCAATACAGCCGGAAGAAAACTTCTAGTTACGCACAATCTCAACAAAAGTCGTCTGAAAGTTGATGCAGATATAGATATCACTACAGTCATGCTAGTTATTAATGGAGTAACAGAGTCTGATTCAGGACTTTATTTCTGTGGAACAAAATCTGTGTTGTCTTCAGAGATGCACTTCCAGAAACCCATCAGACTGGAGATTGAGGGTTAGTGCTGTGATTTTTCATTCTCACTCAAATCTTCATAATGCTTTCAATGTTGAGATATTTGTCTACTGCTAATTTAATAAAGTACTAGTGCTGCTAGTGATCTGATCAAACCTCTTTCACTAAGTATTAGAGTGGAGTGTGTAAGTGCAGTGTTTGAATGATTCTTGTTGAGGAAAGAGCTGCTGTTATAGTAATATTGAAACTATAATAATATTTATTTTTTTAAAACTTCTCTTTGCTTTCAATTCACATTTATTTGTATAGCACTTTTCACAATACACACAGTTTCAAAGCAGCTTTACAGAAAATGCCATATTGCAATTTACAGTGATCTGTCTAAGTTATGTATTTCAGAATCACAGTTGGCCAAAAATTATTAAACAATGTAATAATTTAAGGTAAAAACAATGAGCTCATTGAAGTAATGAATACTTGTTTGTTAACAAATGATTAGGACATGTAGAAAATTGTAGCACTGATACAGTGATCAATACATTAAATAATTTTCAGACAAGCTGACAGACAGAGAGGACAAAGATAATTCTGTCACAGAGCCGCCAGAGGATGTGGAGATCGGTAAGAGCGGATGTTATTCTTGATTTTCTCACACACACACACCAAAAAAAAGGACTGATTTGCCAAAGCATGTACACTTGAAATCAAAATTATTCAACCCTTTCATGGATCTTTAGTACTTATTAGAACAGCCTTTCGCTGACCTTCAAACGAGTGTAACCAGACAGCAGCTTCTGGCAGCGTTTCTGAGCAATCTGAGCCCGTTCCTCGTGAGCAAAGGCCTGCAGTTCAGTGATATTCGTGGGTTTGCGCCTTCTTTAAATCCCACCAGAGATTTTCTATGGGGTTCGAGTCAGGAGACTGTGATGCCATTGTATCTTCCAGGACTTCTTCTGAAAGTAAGCCTTGGTGGAATTTGAGGTATGCTTGGGTTTGTTGTCCTGTTGGAAGGCCCAAGCTTCAGCTTCCTCACTGACGGCATGATGTTTTCTCCTAGGATTTCCTGATACTTCAATGAATCCATCTTGCATTCCACACACAGCAGGTTTCCAGTGATAGAGAATGTAAATCAGCCGCAGAGCACCACAAGCCCCATCATGTTTAACTGTAGACAGTGTTCATTTCAGCATATTCTCCTTCTTCTTCCTCCAGACATACTACTGATCCATAGGGCCTTAAAGTTCCAGATTTGTTTCAATCGCTCCACAGAACAGAATCCCAAAACTTCTGTGGTTTATTTATATGATTTTGAGCACTTTTATTGTGCTTATGGGTCAGTAGTGGTGTAGTCTCGGAGTTCTGGCATGCGTTTAGTACTGAAACCTCAGTTCCTGTTTCCATCAAGTCTTGCTGCAGGTCTTTTGCAGTCACTCAAGGGTTGTTCTGAACCTGCCTTCTCAGAAATCGTTGATAGCTTCCTTTTTCTGCCCCATCCAGGTGTAAACACTGTTCCTTTAACTCTGAACTTGAAAACTATGCTTCCAACTGTGTCTCAAGGAACATTTAGTGCATTTGCTATCTTATTTTATCCTGTTCCTTGTTTGTGAAGGCAGATTATATCTTCTCTCAACTTTTTGGACCAATCTTTTGCCATATTTCTAACATGCAATCAAACGTGACACTCAACAAACCTCGCCAGTTCAGATATTGCATGTGTTCTAGCTCAAGCACACCTGATGCAACTAATGAAGCCCTTGATTAGTGAATACTTTTGAGACTGCAGAAGTCATTAAAAGTGCCATTTCCTTTGAATTTGTGGAAACCGCTTAAACCAAATGTTGTTTTGAGCTATTTCAATTACTTTTGTTTGATTTGTTAATTACAAACAGCTGAAAGTCTGTTAATGTTGCCAATACCCTGATTTGCAATGGCGGTTGAATAATTTTGATTACAACTGTAACTCGGAATTTAGTGGCGGAAATTTCTGTCTTCATTCTGCAAAACGCTTTTCTGTCTCTGTAGACGAGGTGACGGTGACGGAGAGTGTGTTGATGTTCGGCGGTGTTGGACTGGCTATGTTTGTGTTTTTTCTGGCCACAGTCGTCGCCGGAGGAATCATTTACCATCGTGGACAGCAGAAAGGATGGAAAGCAGCGAAACGTGCTTCTATAATGAGCTACAAATCAGCTATATGACACATTTATCATTATTATTTATGAATCGTTCACTATCACGGCTGGCAGAAAGGATGGGCCGCAGCGAAACATGGAGCTCAATTCATCAAAAATCACCTAAATGACAGATTTCTGTGCTTTATTTCACAATCTATCTCAATTAATTCCTACCAGTAAAATCAGCTTTGCTGTAGGGAAACACGTATTAAAATAGATAACTGTGGTTCAGATGCTTTTCCAGCTGGCCAGATCTTACTTTCACTTCAGAGAAAATGAGATATTGTGGCTAATGTTACCAGTTTTCAGTCAATTGAAACTTAAAGGGATCATTAAATTTCATCATTTACTCATACAGGTTTGGAACAGCTTGAGGGTGAGTAAATGATGACAGAATTTGCATTTTGGGGTGAACTATCCCTTTAAGAAATCATTAATGGTTGTGGTGATTATTCAGGTTTGTGTGGTTCATTTGTGCTGGACAATAATGAGCCAATGTTCTTGTAATGGCTTCTATATAATACAAGCAAACAAAAGCTTTAATATCATTAGACAAGCAGGACTTGTGGTAAAAATGAACATTGTGTCTGACTATACCTTTAGACTTCATATATTTATGTAGGGGAGCATTAATATACATATAAGCTGTTTTCAAGATAAGATATAAATGTAAATCTCTTCTGTCACATAAACCTTGATTTAATAAAAATGTCAACCGATCTTCAATGATAAATGTGTTGTTGAGAGTTATGATCAAATAAACAGCAGTATACAGAAATTATGCTTTAACGAGTCATTACCAAAGCGAAACCTGTTCAAACACTGTTTAAAGCCAATGTCAGATCTTAAGTTCCACCACACTTTCACACCATTGTCATGCAATGCAGAATAATGATTTCCTGTCTGACTGCATAATGATGATACAAGTATACCACAAAAATGGGGTTATAAGAAACTGACTATCACTGACACTAAAAGGACTTTACTCATGGTCAGAAATCAATATAGGCTACTAACACTAATAATATACTATGTATACATATACACTCACCTAAAGGATTATTGAACACCTGTTAAATTTCTCATTAATGCAATTATCTAATCAACCAATCACATGGCAGTTGCTTCAATGCATTTAGGGGTGTGGTCCTGGTCAAGACAATCTCCTGAACTCCAAACTGAATGTCAGAATGGGAAAGAAAGGTGATTTAAGCAATTTTGAGCGTGGCATGGTTGTTGGTGCCAGGCGGGCCGGTCTGAGTATTTTACAATCAGCTCAGTTACTGGGATTTTCACGCACAACCATCACAAAAACTCTTCTAGCACGTGTATTTACCTGTGTCAGCTGTGTGTTGTGTGTTTACCTGTGTCAGCTGTGTTGTTGATGCCTCGAGAGAAAAGAAAGTGCAGAGCGCGAAAGCACCAGAGTGACTGAAGGATTGACATATAGCAGTATCTCTGGACGTACTTTTTAAAGCAAATAAGTGACTCTAAAAAATCTAACACCCAGCAATGTGTAATTTCTTTGCATCTCCTTTCGAATACAATATTCAAATTACTAGACAAAAAAAATATATCCTGAGAAGAGTGGATTTTGATGGCTGTAGCGCCATAGACCTCCATTCATTCTGCACTCGTCCTGTGAGCGCCCTCATGTGGAGCCAGAGTGGAACTGCAGCCAGTTCAGAAGCCGGAAGTTTTTGAGAGTGAAACTTCTCGCTATATTAGACATTCTCTGCCTACACCTAAAATTTGTAGGAAGTAGAAGACGAGCATTAAAGGAAGTGTGAAGAAATGAAGAGGAGCATCAGATTTTATTCTCCACTAATACTAATACTGTCTATGCTAATACTCTGGTCTTTAGGCTACTTTTCACATACAGTAGCCTACTGTATTTGTGCCTTAGCAATCGGACGCATCGACATCTACCCTGTTTATTACATCTGGTATTCAGATGCGTTTTGGTCGATCTGCACGAGTAAACGAGGGACACACTCCCGTTTACACCTGGTGTTTTAATCTTTTAATCCGTCTCTTTTGTACACTTTCAACCACTTCTGTCCTGATTTCTTAATGTGGAGAGTCTATGGGTGAGTAAATATGGGTTTTACAGATTATCGATCTAATGGACGAAATAAGCTCTCGTAAATTACACGAACGCGTCAGAAAAAAATATTATTTGATCCAAAATACAGCATAAACCAGTGGTGTAGTCTAGTTTTTTGTAGTGGGTATACTGTAATATAGCTCTGCGATGAAAGTGCACATGTGTATCCTATCCTACATCATGTCTCAATACAGTGAAACGCTGAAAAAACCACGAGCGTGAGTCACGCGTGCTTCAGTGTGTGTGTGTGTGTGTGTGTGTGTGTGTGTGTGTGCGTATAGTGGAGCACACATTGAGCGCTCATTCCCAGAGACGCGTAGAACAATTGCAGTCTCTTTTAACTTTAATATTCACAGACGTTAGTCCATATCGAGATTTGATTCATTGTACAGCCCTACTTTTGATTTATTTATTCAAAAATAGCAAAATTCCGTGATGTTCTGCTTAGCAAGCTCCATTTGTGACTGGATTCCGCGATTCGGTGTCACTTCACAAACACTGACGGGGTGAATTTTTGAATGAAAGTGAAAGTTCTGACACAAAACGAAGTTGTTACGTATCCTCACGATTTTTTAAGTGGGTATACGGAAATCCTTGGCCTTTTCTAGTGGGTATACGGCGTATACCTGCGTATCACGTAGACTACACCACTGGCATAAACAGTAATATTGTTAAATATTTTTACAATTTAAAATACCTTTTCTATTTGAATATATTTAAAAAATGCAATTTATTTCTGTGTTGGCAAAGCTGAATTTTTAGCATCATTACTCCAGTCTTCAGAAATCATCCTAATATGATGATTTGGTGCTCAAGAAACATTTATTATTATTATCAATGTTGAAAACAGTTGTGTACCTTTTTTTCAGGATTATTTGATGAATAGAAAGTTCTCATACAATATAGATATTTATCACAATATTAATTTGCAATCAATGGGGAATGAAATGCTCTCCAGATGTTTGTTAGTCCTTGAGAATTAATGTAGACATAACTTGTTTGTTCACAATTAAACTCTTCTTTTAAAGGGCCCCATGAAACCTACCCCAATTTTTAATAGTAATTTACAATAAAACATTTTTACTTTTTGTCACATAAGACACTGCACGACATAACTTTATGTTTGATATTAACACATGGATGAAGAAATATCTTGGTTGTATGATATTACTTACAATAATAATAATATTATTTTTACATTGAGCAATACATTTTAATCACAATTGGAAAACTGAAAACTCTGTTTCCGACTGCCCAAACTACATACTACAACAAAATAATGAATTGAATGAACCCTATTATAATTAGAATTGCGCAATATAGCTTATCAGACACAAGATGACAAATGTTTAGGGCAATCTAGATCAATTGTCAACAAGGACTAATGCATTTTTTTCACAGTATGATTTTTTATTAACAAGGTTCGGGAGGAGCACGTTCAGATAATTAACACAAGTGGAGAGCACTCAGCAATCATTGATAAGAGGTGTATATATACTCAGCAGTCTCACCTCATTCCATTGACAGTTTTTGCAGCATCCCTCCACCACCCCTTCTCCACGCTTCTAGTCCTAAACACTTACATACGGGGGGAGTACTCTGGGTTCGGGCCGAACTCCGAGCTCGGAGCCCTCCCTCCGGACAGCACGCCAAATACGCATTAAACTTTATCCCTTCAAATTATATGTAAGTGTGAACTTGTAAATACTAAAAAGATCGAAGATGAAGGAAAATTCTAATGCTTATATCAGGGATGGGCAACTTCGGTCATGCAGGGCCACTGTCCTACAGAGTTTAGCTCCAACCCTGAAAAAATCACCTGCCTGTAATTTTCTAGTAATCCTGAGGACCTTGATTAGCTTGTTCAGGTGTGTTTGATTAGGGTTGAAGCTAAACTCTGTAGGACAGTGGCCCTCCAGGACCGAAGTTGCCCATCCCTGGCTTATATGATCATGTTGTTGATTTTTTTTACTACTCCATGTTATTGTATTTTTTGTTTGTATTCACAGAATGCAGGATTTGGAGCAGAAGAACAGAAGTGGGGTCTATCATAGGGCGACGCTATCGAGTCAGTCAGGGTAGAAGAAAGGACAAAAAGAGAAAGCGTTCCTCCAGGACACATCCACGGAGAGAGGGAAGATGCTCCACTGGTGGGTCCCTTTTACTCTGTGATCATATTCTGTGTGTAAATGATGAGCACACTGGTGTAGTGAAGGCTTGAGTTGTTAAATGTAGTAAATGCATAATTGACCTCTCGCCGGCCCCTCCCCCAAAACGGCCATTGTCCGATCACACATCATAGCAACCGTTACTATGTGAGCAGGTCCGACAAACATTCTCCAAGCAAGATGGTGAAGCGGTGCGCCCAGGGCGTTTGTAAATATGTGGAAAGGGCTGCCTCCGACAAAAAAAAAACATTGTCTAGTTGACTATAGTTATTCATTTAAGCCATTAGTGGACAAATCGGCCCTTTATATTAATTGAAATACTTAAATAGGCTATATAGCCTACAGGATAATGAGCGTTTACGTAATATAGCCGCACTCTAGTGCACGACCGCACGCATAAAGCTTGCCACAAAAAAACGGTAAAAGTAATTTGGGGTCAGTAAGATTTTTTAAGAAATTAAGAAAAGTAATAGGCAAGGATGCATTCAATTGATCAAAAGTGACAGTATAGACATTTATAACGTTTTATAAAACGGTTAGTTTCAATCCTTGATTCTGATTGGTCAATAGCTGTTCTTTATTCACGATAAAACACGGCTATGACCGCTTCACCCAATGGTTCCATGTATCACTACAACACCCCTAGCAACCACTCTTAGCAACTTAAACACATGTGCGATCTCATTGATATTGTCCATTGAAGCTAGTGGAGTATTAGTGCAGGGCCATATGTAGCAAAATAAAGTGTTTGGAACATTTCATATAGATTTTTGCAAATTATGTTTTTTGACTTCTTCAGGCCCTATAGTTTGCAAAACTACCTGTTTCCGATTTTTTCCCGGGCTGCACAGGCCCAAAATCCAAGATGGCGGATATATCACCAAAAATTGCACATAATCGCCTTTTTAAACATTTCAAATGGATATATGTTAGGTATATCATTATATAAATACATTTTCTAATTAACTGATTGACTTGGGTAATAAATATGACCATGGGTAACATGAATTATCATGATTATCAACCAATGATGGGTGTAACCACCATTATGCTATTTATTGGCTTTCTCGAGAATACTGAAGCCAAAAATTATCCTTAATTTTGCATTAATTTAAAACGCATTGCTGCATAAGCAGACCTAGGCGAGATAGCTCGCGCGCCTATTGGTTGCTCTGCAGCGACTGCTGCAACCTATCGAGGGACTGCTCGTGACGTAAGCACCAATGAGCCCGTGCACGTCACGTCAGGCCAGAATGGGCGTGGCTATGTCTATATAAGCTGAGTCCTGATAGGATGTTCTTTGGTTTTTCATACTGAAGCGAAACCAGAAAGTAGCACAAGCACGGCAGGGTTACGCAACACTCGTTCCCTCATCTAGAGAGAACCGAGGTTACGTTAGTAACCGAGTGCGTTCTCTTACGAGAGTACTCTCGTGTTGTGTAAGCTATCTTACGCTACGGGTACCCAATGTAAAACGCTGTGCGTGCTAGTGTCGTCCACACATATATTCCCAAGAGCATGTGCCCGGGGTACACATGATAGTGGGTAACATCTAGGCCAACGGGATGTGGGCCTAAGAATATAACATAACCATCCCAGAGTTAAAGGGATGGGTGCTTAGCACAGTATAGCAGTCAGGATCGACATCAGTCGGCCTGAACCGCATAATAGAATGATCTAATAACTTTTTTGTCAGTCAGTAGACATCTGAGCCAGAGGGACAGATGTGAATGTAGAATTACAGTCAGGAGGGACCTAAGTCAACCTGATTTGTTGGTCTTAGTCTCGTGCTGGCAGCACGAGTATAATATACAGTCTGCGCGGCGCTGAGTCGAGCAGAGCAGTGGATATTTCGTTTAGACTGACAACAGCTTAGCCTGTAAGGCTGGAACTTCTAGGTTGTAAAACCTCATAAATGTAGACGGAGAGGCCCAACCTGCCACCATACAAATATCTTGGAGTGAAACTCCACTGGACCAGGCCCACGAGGAGGCCATGCCTCTGGTGGAATGAGCTCTGATGCCCAGAGGACATTGAAGGCCCTCAGACATATTAAGCTAGAGCGATAGTGTCCACTATCCACCTGGACAGGCTCTGTTTCGACATGGCTAGCCCTTTAGTACGGCCACCAAAAGAAACAAGAGCTGTTCTGACTGCCTGAAGCAGCAGACCGTTCAACGTATATTCTCAATGCCCTGACAGGGCAGAGAAAAATTCACATCGCCCTCACCATCAGACCTTGGGAGAGCCGACAGTGAAAGGACTTGGATCTGAACGGAGTGGAAAGCACTTTGGGGACATAACCGTGTCTTGGTTTGAGGATGACTTTGGAGTCATTGGGCCCAAACTCAATGCACGCAGCACTCACAGAGAGCGCGTGAAGGTTACCCACTCGCATAACTGAGCCGAGAGCCACGAGGAAAGCGGTCTTAACGAAAGATGCCGCAGATCCACGGACTGAAGTGGTTCAAAGGGTTTGCCCTTCATGGCATCCAGGACCATGGAGAGGTCCCAGACCGGAACCAGAGGGGCCGGGGAGGGTTTAGTCTCCTAGCTCCTCTCAGGAAGCGGATGATGAGATCATTCCTTCCCAGTGACTGGCCACGCATAGGTTTAGTAAACGCTGCTATGGCCGCCACGTATACTTTGAGCGTGGAGGGGGACCTGCCCTCGTCCAAAAGCTCTTGTAGGAAGGAGAGAATCTCCGTAACGCTACAGCGTTGTGGATCTATGTTTTGAACCAAGCACCAGCCGGAAAACACTGACCACTCGGAGGTGTAGAGCCGTCTAGTAGAGGGCGCTCTGGCCTGTGTAATTGTGTTTAGCACTCCCGCTGGGAGATCAGCGGGTACCCGTTGATGGCCCATAAATGCAGATTTTTTTTTTCATTTTTTCCACTTTTTTTTCGCCCAATTTTTTGGTAAATGATCCAATAAATATTTTGTGTCTCACTTCTCTGCCTTATTAGGAATACATTCATCAAAAAGTTTATCATTTTAAAGCCTTTAAAGAAGTGAAAAGATTATATATTTTATTTTCTGTGATTTTTCTGCATATATTGTCTGCAATCTTGAATTTTGGCACTAAAAATGAAGAAAAAATTTGGAAACAGGTTGTTTTGTATTCAGTGGGGTCCTAGCAAGTAAAAAAACACCAGTTGCAAAAATCTATATGAACCGTTCCTAAAATAACACAATTCCCCACACTATATTGTGAGAGATCGAAAAAGCGAGTGTACCTGTATTCACAGTTACCCATAAGTTACCTGCATTCACAGTAGACATTGCACTTTCCTTCAGGTCAGTCCTATATTCATAATAAAATATTCCGTTTGAATGTCCGCTGCATATCTTGTCCTTTTAACAGTAAGGGGGTTTCCCTGTCATCTGTCAGTTGCATCTTCCTTCTCCGTGAAAACAAGTTTGAGTCTTTTCAATATAAAAGTCTTCTCTACCGACTGACTCATTCATAAGACAGACTTTGCCGCCATCTATTGGCGAAATAATGTATGTAACTTCTGTTGCTGTTCACGGTCAGGGACTATTTTTTCCAGCGGAAGGAATGCTTTTAGTTATTTTACTTCATGAAAGTTGCATAGATACATTTTTTGGCTTTAATATTTGTATTGTGTGGCAACCGTTTTATAAAAGCAATAAGGTACTCGAGGCAAGTGCTGTATCTTGAATAAGTAACGGCTGAAGGGGTTGCAGGCACGACGCGAAGCCCTTCAGCCGTTACTTATTCACGATACAGCACTTGCCTCGAGTACCTTATTGCTTACAGAAAAGCTTTCCATTTCAGAAAACTCTGAAACTTTCTATTCATCAAAGAATCCTGAAAAAAAAAAAAAAAAAAAACAGTTTTCTACATTGAGAACAATCAGAAATATTTATTGAGCAGTAAATCAGCGTATTATTCCCTCAGGTAGGTTGCATGTTTTTTTGCGGAATATTTTGTTGGAATCAATAATCACGTTGTTTGCATTCGCCTAAACTGATTTGCCGAAATCAAAATGCTGACATTGAAAGTCCCGCTCGGAGTGGTAAATCAAACAATGATTTGTCCCTAAATAATGATATATTATATCATAATATATTATATCATAATATATTATATATTATTATTATTGATAGGATGATAACAGGTGTCGTGATCAGCACTGCTGCTGTATCAGTCAGTGGTTAGATCAGCTTTGCAGTAAAAAAAACAGGACAAGGGAGATTTAAATTATGCATTATTAATTATGACAAATAAATTATGCCCAAAATACGGGACATTTGGCAACTCTAACGTTAGTTTTTCCCTTCCCCAAGAACAAAGCACATAACATTAGCAGGGCTGAACTGGGATAAAAAAATAAAAATCAAATTTGCTAATAAAAATGAGCAAAATATAGCTAACAGCTCAGATAACTGCGATTGTCTGCAACAAATTGGAGAAAATCAAGACAGAAGAAGAGGTCTACGATGCCTACGGATGTTGGTTGATCACAAACTACCAAGATGCCGTCTGCAAGTGTGTTTATGTCGATTGCGTGGGTATTCGAGATTTTTTTGCGATTGTCATGGGGTTTCTCAGATTTCGCTTGAGACCGGTAAGCATTAGCCTCGATAGTAGTCGTGTCTCCTTCATTGCGTATTTTTATATTTTGAATATATCCCTCCACTGCATACTGTATACCCTTTTGCCTCGATCTGGAGGATATCGCGGAGGTATTGCTCCAAAAAAGGTCACTGACACGCACGGGTATACCTCTTCCCGTCATGGCAATCTGTCGCGCTGGTCGTGTTTGACCATTTGTTTGTCGGACGTAGCAACAGTAACTAAGGGGGGCGGGGCTCGACGAAAGGCTAATTAAAGAGACAGAATTATTTGCTTTGATTCTGATCCTGCCTTTCATAATGCCATTACTATCAATAATGGCATGCCCCCCTGGAAGAAAATTATGAAAAATAACCCCTGAAATGATGACTTCTGTTGAATATTATGGAAACTAATTGATACATTTAGATAAATATATTTCATACATTATAGCATATTATAATACAACTTATTAGACCTATATATTTGTAGAATAGCAAAGTAGGCCTAATCAATATAACGCACAAGACTGAACCACATAGATGTGAAATATAAAGGCTATCATGATCATTTTGCCAACAATGAACCATGGATTTGTTTAGTTTATAATGCGTTTTATTTTTAACTTAAACAAATACAACATATAACATTCAAAACTCATCAGCTTAGACTGCATTTGAAGAAAAATAAACACAACAGTTTTCTGTAGCCTTGTGCAAACTTATTCAATAGAATTAGACTTCTAGAATGTTCTTTTCAGTGCAAAAATAATATGTTTAATTTAATTAGACAACATTTTAAGGAAGTGTAGTGCAAATATCTTTATATAATTATACTTCCATTATAGTTAACTTTCTTTCCAGTGCAAAACAATAATACATAAAAAAACAGATAATAAAGAAAATATAAAATATTGCACTCAAATACTGCATTCAAGCAATACAACACCGTATGTATATTTTTATGCTCTTTTCTTTTTCGCCGGCTGCTCGGAGGTAGTCATTTTTACATTTCCCGCTGTTGTCACTTGTCGTCATCGTTGCTACGATACGTGACTCACACTGACTACGTTTACATGCAGCCAATAACCCGTTCAAAACCGGGATATTAGCAATAACCCGGTCGCGCACGGCCATGTAAACACCGGCAAAAACCCGGATATGCTCATATCCCGGTTTTTAAAAACCCGGATATTACCCCTGGGGTACCCCTTTTCTAACCCGAATATTTGGTCATGTAAACGCGTATCGGCATATCCCCATCAAAAGGAACATTGATTTGTGTTCTGCGCATGTTCTATTCGCAAGGAATCTTGGTCTTTTGAGTAGAGACGGCGCATACAGAAACCCGCGTGCAGTATACCGGAAGTAAACAAGAAGTAGAGGTTAACATGGCGAGACGCAGCACAGCACCACACTTTTGGAGCGAGGAGGAAAGCGCAAACAAAGGCGATCGCTATCTGCCACGAACTATTCATTATCCGGGTGCTGCTGCTGTTGTTATTGTCTTTGGATACAGGAAGAAGAATTGGAAATGACGCATATTGCGTCTTAAGGTTGTCCGTACGTCCTGACGCTAACCGTGCGTCGCCGTTTACATCGGGATATTCCCAACTGATTACAAATTCCATGTATACAGGAGTAACTCTCTCTGCTCACGCATGTAAACGGGTTATTCCGAATGTTTCAGAAACCCAAATAGTGACCTTAACCCGACCATAACCCGGATATTGGCTGCATGTAAACGTAGTCAATGACTGAAACGACCAATTAAAAGGGCATTCTCTGATGATGTTAAAAACGCTACGCTGATCATAGACAAACAGGGGGACAAATTAATATATACCGCACCGTCTGTTTTTTTTTTCTTATCATAGCCTACAAATGTCTTCGTTCATAGTCTGACATGTGTCTGTCGTGGATTTGCACTGAATTGATTTTCAAAAATACAGAACAAAGTGTTCCGTATCAGTTCAATACGGAACAAGGCTTTTATGTGTCAAATACGGGACGATTCCGTATTATACGGAACGGTTGGCAACCCTACTACCAAATGATTCATTGATTAACCATTAAGATCAATTGGATTAAATAATAGACAAATATATTAAACTGAACAAGAAAGATGCAAATCAAAAGTTTGATAGTAATGGCATTATGAAAGGCAGCCACTGTGAATGAAACATTAATATAGATGAAAGTTATTTTGTGTTGTGAAAAGGATACTTTTCATTTTGAGTATTGTACTAAAACAATTGAAAACATGATGTTTGAAATAAAGTGCACGTTTGATGATCTGTTGTGATATTAGCACTAAAAATGTATGCCTTAGTTACTTGTGAAAATAGTACCAAAGCGAATAAAATGAAACTGTAAATAGACGCATAAGCCTTTACTGGCTAATGGTTTGCCAGCTGATGTACCTGTGGATAATATCATTATAAAGCTATCAACAATCAGTGTAATGACAATGTTATTCTTTGCATGAAAACACTTGAATTAGAATAATTGAACACAGGGTGAATTACAACTTCAGAATTATATTCCTATAGACGGTCAACAGTGTTGTATAATATCAAGAAAATGCAATTACCTGCCTCCTCGTTTATTGTAGATGCCTATTTGTTACACCTATTTAGCCAATGTATTGGATATAATGCATTGCATTCAATGTTGTTATTTATTTTGTTTGTAAAAGATGGCTTATATTGTTTTGGCATAGATGTACAGTAATTGGTTATGTATGTATATGTGACTGTGCCAACCCATGTTAAGAGGAGCAGAAAAGTGCGATTATGTGTGTGCGCTAGACTCCTAGAACTTTAAATAAACTCAGCCATCTTAGCTGAGTTTACTGTAGTTCAAGGACATGAAGAGGTGGGCCGCTTGCACCTGCCTGGAGAAGGATCTGGGAAACTTTGGAGGAGTGACAACCCAACGCCTGTTGTAAACAACAGAAGTATAAAAGACTGAAGAACTGATTTGCCCGGGGGATACTGATACGCGAGTGTGCCCCCGACGCCTAGAAGCCCAGAGCTGAGGACAAGAAACCCCAAGCAGAAGAGAAGAAGAGGGGTGGTGTGGCGCAATGGATAAGACACATGCCTTTGGTGTGAGAGACCCGGGTTCGAATCCACTGTGAGACACCAATGTGTCCCTGAGCAAGACACTTAACCCCTAGTTGCTCCAGAGGCGTGCGACCTCTGACATATATAGCAATTGTAAGTCGCTTTGGATAAAAGCGTCAGCTAAATGAATAAATGTAAATGTAAATGTAAGAAGCCCAGAGCTTACTACACCTTTGATTCAAGATGTGATTATTGTATTTTATACTTAAACGATGAAGTTTTATTCGCCTTTATATTTTTGTTTATTATAAAAGAAAAGTAACCAATTAAAATAAATTTAATTGATTACAAAATCTGCCTACTGAGACTTAGATTTATGATGCTGGAAGACTTTTAATGCGAACATACCACAGGGGAGTCTTCTGACCAAATTGTAAGTACCTTTTGAATGCTTACGGTTTAGGTCAGATTTGACTTTCTTTACCTTACCTGAGAATAATAAATAAATAGGTAAAAGGTGTTAAGAGTAAAGTACACACCGTAAAACAACAGTGATAAGATAAAGCTAAGATTGGTCCAGACCAACCTAACAAACGTATGACTTACAGAAGGTGTACTTAACTAGGAACGTTTCGGGAAACACGTAGTAATGATAAGGTTCAGCTGAAGGTGTAACTTAAGAACGACGCAGAGTAAAGGAGGATTTGGGAAACGCAGCCCTGATCTGTAGCTGAGATCTATGAGTTACTGGTAACCTCTGTTGGAGTGACTATAATTGGTTTTAATTAAAAAGTCAAGGAGCATGTGACATTACAAGCTCCCACCTCCGTTCATATTTATCTGCATAACTTCTAAAGTACTTTTAATACCAAAGATGATGTTCAGTAAGACTTTTGTGCATGTGGTGAGAGAAGCCTTAATGTGTAATGGGAATGGGAAGTTGTTCAGTAGTGGTTCACAAAGTGAGGCAAATAAAATAAAAAATAAAAAAAGTAAGGAAATCTTGTTCACTCTTAATTTTAAATACAGCACAATGAAGACAGACACAAGGTCCAATGAAGTCTGTGTGCAGCTTCATCTTATGTGGTGTAGAGTTGGAATGGAGTTGAGAGTTGTTGTGGTCTGTGTTTTTACCTTTTAAATAAGCTGTTCTGTTTTTTGAGTTATGCGTTCTGCACTGTAAATATTCTTTACTTTAGGTGATATTTGAGGACCATTTCATTATGTCTGTGTAAGTGTTCATAGACTGCAATACAGCAGTAAGTGAAAAAGTAAAGTGTTGACAACTTTGTTTACTTCTTTTCACTTCGAGTCCCAAACATTACACATATATAACCACCGTTTTTATTTTATTTGTATCAGGTGTCTCTTCAGTTTGCTGGTGTTACATTTGTCTGGTGAGTGTGTGTAATGTAAAGAGAAATTATTTGTAAATTGGACATTAAAAACCACGTCAGTATCAATATTGTATAGTAATTCAACAGTGTTTTTAGGTGCTGCTTCTCTAACTCTCCACGGACAAAAAGATGGAAGTGTTTCCCTGCCTTTTAATTTTATCATCGGAGAGAATGTATCCATTCGCCTAATATTTGGATCCAAAGTCGCTTATGGTGGTCAACAGAACGAACAATTCAAGGGCCGGGTGAATGAGAGTGATCAAGGAGACCTCATTATTAAAGACCTGAAGACCACTGATGCTGGCAAATACACTTTAATTACTTATGGCAACAGTCATCCAATTTCCTACCGCCGTTATGAAATCCATGTCCTTGGTGAGATCAGAACTGATTTTAAATATTGATTTGGGCTTTTTGTTGCTTTCATTTTTGTATGCATGTTATATCTTCTTTTAATCATGTCGCAACTATTCTCTCATTTCATTTCTCTTCAGTTAACGTAACAGTACGGAAAGGCGAAGAGTTGACGTTTGATGATCTTCCCCTGGAAGCTGATGCAGTTGAGCGCTGTAAAGGCACAGTTTGCTCAGAGATGTGGAGGAGAGGACGAGGTCTCCTGAATGATCGACTGGACGACAGCAATGGTCGCCTGGTCATCAGAGAGTTCAACTCAAGTGATGCTGGGATTTACAGAGTCCTGAACTCAACAGGAGGAGTCCTGGTCACTGTGAATGTCACAGGTGAGAGAAATTCAATGGATGTTTGGAAATATTACATATAAAGCGGACAGGTGAGGTTTATTTTTCATAATTTGAACAGAAAATTAATACTAATTAATACTAGAGAAGAAATGCTGCAAGATGAAGTTATTCTGATTCAAGATTATTAAAACTATAATGATGTGCACCGATAAATCAACATACAAACATAAAATACAATAAAACAAGACTTAAACACACACACACACTCTGATCCTACTCCTACAACCTTTTTGCATTGTTTTCCTGTTATCCTGGTAAAGCTGCTTTGAAACATTCTGTATTGTAAAAAGCGCTGTTTCATTAAAGTTGACTTGACTAAACTGTGTGACTAAGCTTTCAATATCCTCTTCAGAATCTGGCACAGGATCAGAGGGAAATGATCTGAACAGCACAGATGATCACAGAACTGATGACACCGAACAACACTGTAAGTAAAACCAGAGACACTGAGACCGTTACAACATTTGTAAAAGCGTTTAATAATAGTTTCTTTCCCCTTCCAGCTGCTTGGGTTTGGATTGTGGCTCTGTTGGCTCTGATGGCTCTGATTATATTTATCAAGATAACTCGTCAACATCTGAACAGGAACAAGCAACCAGATTCCTACAAAGTAGCGATGAGCAAGAACGATCAAGTATTGGAGTACTCGTTCGTGACTGTGTAGAACGATCATAAAAACGATGATCACAACGATGGTTATTGCTGCTTTTGCATCCCGGATGCAAACTCAAGACATGAAGGAGATACTGATAGGGCCTGAAGATCTCCGGCTCTTTTTAGTGAGGAGATGGCTAGAAGGAACACAGTTTTGAGGGTCAGAAACTTTTCTGAGACTGAATCAAGAGGCTGGAAGAGAGTGACAGATAAACCTTCTTGAACAAGAGCCAGATCCCAAGCTGGAACTGCAGGCCTCGGGATGCCACGAAGGAAACGTTTTATAAGAGGATCTCTTATAACTATTTTGCACTCATGTTTTATTTATCTATTTTTTTTACTTTTGCTGCTGTATCATGCTCTAACCTAATTTATAATGGTATTTTTTTTTACATAGTTTATGAATATAGCTTTTCTTACTGTGTCAGTTTAAATCTTTGTAAATAAATGTCTTTCGCAATTTGTTTTGACGGAGATGGTTGGTTGTTTTAATTTTTAATTTCCTCAGAAAGTGCTGTGATTGCTGGGTGGGGAGGTTTAAACACCAGGCTGAAGGGGGAGTGGCCTGTGGAAATCACCCATGGGTGGACATAGGAAGAAAATCCTAGAGGAAACACTGTATTCATGTGCCATTGCTGAGTATTTTCCCCTTAAAACTGCAGTGAACCAAAGAAATCACAGGCTTTGAAATCCTTTTTTTTCTTTTTTCTGATGTCACAAGCTACCGTAACCAACTATCACGGCTGGCAGAAAGGATGGGCCGCAGCAAAACATGGAGCTCTGATTCATCAAAAATCACCTAAATGGCATATTTCTGTGCTTTATTTCTCAATCTATCTCAATAAATCCCTACCAGTAAAATCAGCATTGCTGTAGGGTAACATGAATTAAAATAGATAACTGTGTCTCAGATGCTTTTCCAGCTGGCCAGATCCCTCTTTCACTTCAGAGAAACTGAGATATTGTGGCTAATGTTACCAGTTTTCAGGGGGTTTTTTTTACTAAAAGGGATAGTTAACCCCAAATGAAAATTCTGTCATCATTTATTCACCCTCAAGTTGTTCCAAACCTGTGTGAGTTTCTTTCTTCTGCTGAACACAACAGAATATATTTTAAAGAATGTTGGTAACTAGACAGCTGATGTACCCCATTGACTATTTATTTTCCTAGTATTCGTTTTGAGGGTGAATAAATGATGACAGAATTTTCATTTGGGGTGAACTCTCCCTTAAGTTTCAACTATCCCTTTAAATAAAAATAATTTATGGTTGTGGTGATTATTCAGGTTTGTGTGTGCTTGCCAATAACATTTAGTTAAATATCAAAGCACTGCTGTTGCCACTGTCTTTATTGATTCAGTGATAAAGCATTACGAGTTAGAGCAACTGCAGTTTTTACATGCCAATGTCCTTTATCACAGTTAATTCAAGCAAACATATGCTTTAATATCATTAGACCAGCAGGACTCATGATAAAAAATTAACATTGTGTCTGATTAAATCTTTAGACTTTATATATTTATCTAAAGGGCATTATGTACATGCTAAATTTCTAAATAAAATGTAAATGTAAATCTCTTCTCTGTCACATAAAGGCTGATTTAATAAAAAATGTTAACAGATGTCTTCAATGATAAATGTGTTGTTCAGAGTTCTGATCAAAGCATACCTAGAGATCGGCATGGGGTACTTTCCATAAGATCATCTCTTAATGCAAATCAAACCAGCTATTAGGCTAACTGAAATAAAACCATGCCAATTGCCAATTAAGGCATTAAGTTCAATTTCCAAAAGATTATTTTTTATTCCTTTTTAGTCAACTTTAGCATGGGTGTCTAAACTTATGCATAGCACTATATATATATATATATATATATATATATATATATATATATATATACACATACAACTTAAAATCTTGAATTTTAAGTAAATGCATATGAAGACGTTGAATGAAGATGCTGCCCTTAAGAACAGTATGTATTTACAGCTAAATTGTGACAAGAAATAAGCTTTCATTGGTGTTTGTGAGATATCGCTATACAGTATAGGGATGAACAAATGAAGCTTCATGAAGCACTGAGGCTTCCCCATGATTGTTCCCGGGAAAAATATGAAGCATCAGGAATGTCTAAAACAGCGCCATTTTGTGGCAGGACAAATTTATAACAGCCATAAACTCCGTTGTTTTATCCATTATGTACAAATAAAAGCCTGACAATGCAAAATGTTCAGTTTTCTGATAATATAATTCACAAACAACAAAGTGTGGCAATAAATTAAATGTAACAATTATATTAATAGCCTAGCATAATACTAATTATAAAAATACCAACAGAGTTGCTTGATGCAACGGTGGTCTAATTATTTTATGGTTTCTATGCTGTTTACATGTCAGAATATATCATGAAGCATAGGCTATAGGCTTATATATATAAGTGTTAGTAAAAAGACTTAAACTTACAAAAACCTGTAGAGTTGTGGTCTGGGTTCAAACATTCAGACATGCAAAGTGAAGCATTCACGTGACTGGAAAGAAAGTGAGGCTTCGTTAGCCTCATATGTAACATCACTACTTCCCATCATTGTCTGGTCTCGTCTTTACCGCAATGACGCACTGAATACCTGTCTGCTATACTCACCCCTTGTTATACTTCTGGCATCCTCCGTCCAGATCGCCTCACTTCAAGCAAAGAGCAAAGAGAACACACATTCAATTACCTAGAGATGGCTAAGTGAAGCTTTATAGGAAAATAGTTCATTACTCTAAGCTTTTAAAATCAGAGCTCGACGAGGACCTCTGGTGAAAGTGAGGGAAAGCTCTGTGTCGCAAAATGATTCACAACCGACCAACGCATTAATCTTAGAAGCAAAAATGAATGAATAGATAGATTAATTAATTAATGAATCAATATATTAAATACATGACAACAATCTGTTCCATACCATTTTGTATTGTGGATGTGGACATTTTTCCTGTTAGTAAAAAAATTGTATTCCTAAGGAATAGAGGAAGTAAATAAATGCAGGTGCGTACACAAACACACACACACACACACACACACACACACACGATTATCGTAAATCTAGCCTACTGCAACAATGTATTGTAGCCCAGGTGGGCAAGGCTTATGCAGGTTTAATTAATGTGCTTAATGAACATTGTAAGAAGTGTTCTTCAGAATTACTGGTGCTTGGGGAGAGGGTAGTGCTTAAAGTGTTTTGAACTGGGACCAGGGGCCTGTTTCAGAAAGGAGGTTAAGTGAAAACTCTGAGTATGTTAACCCTTAAATGAGGGAAACTCTGGGTTTTCTGTTTCAGAATGGGATGTCAAACCTGAGAAAGCAGAGTAAGTCAAGCCCGTTTCTGAAAGATAGGTAACTTATACCTTATACTCAGAGTCAGTTACCATGGTAACTTACTCTGTGAACCTAACCTGGTCGGGAGCAGGTTTTCTTCGGTAAACCCAGAGTTTCTTTCAGTCTCCTCCCATTTTTCAAAGAGGAAGCAGTGTTTAAACACCTCATTCATTCTTTCAGTACCTTTTTATTAATAAAATTAATATTTTATTAATAAATAAAAGATTGCTATTTTTACTGCTGTTTTTTTGTTGTTGTTGTTTTTTAATAAAATGAAGTCTATATAACTCCTTAACTGGCAGCTGAAAATACAGTAGTAGATTAGAGTTACATAATGTAGTTCTAAACAAATTCTACAGAATTAAACTGTGGCATTTACTGAAAATCACTGAACTGTTCATCTGTGCACCAGAAGCTGATGGACTGTCCTCCTGCTGTTCTTCCACACTCTGGGGAGACATAAGAATACCTGTTTATACTTAGATTTTAACTTAAATTCTATAGGCTACTCCACATAAAATGTGAAAAAATCTGAATGTGTAGATTGTTTGATGTGTAGACACATAATATTAACATTACCTCTGTAGGCCTCTCTGTGGCAGCAGAAACTCTTTATCCCCATGTGATGAGCATTTGGTTGAGGACACTTTATAACACTATTTGTCATAATTTCTGGTGTATTGAGTAGGCGACTTACGACTGCCTGGGGTTCTGTTGGGACAGGAGGCTCCAAAAGACAGATATTACCACCAGAATCTATTGAGATCAACAAAAACCCAACCCAAAGTAAAATATATGGAAATATAAAAAAATAAATTACCTCAGCCGAAAATGCTGCTGCACTGCTAGACACTGGATGCTATTTAGTTATTTAATATGTCAAATGTTTGTAAAGTCAGGTAGCCTACACCCATGATATGCTCAAGCCTTACTTGAATTAATTATGTTTTTATATTTAATTTTCCAGCTGCTGCCATGTTCTTTTAATGCCTGCAGGATTGCACCTACATGACAATTAAAATTAGGTTGAATAACATACTGTTCTTCCAGTTTTACCTCTGATATTATAACAGTTGGGCAAGTTACTTGTATTACTAACAACAAATGACATCTTCAACTGTGTAATTAGATTAATGTAATAATGACTATCTTTAGATTTTATGACATGGGATTTTATTACTAAATGCCATGTCAACCTCAACCACTTGCATGAATTATTCTTGAATTGACCAAAGTGTGTAGAGGGAGAAGGTTACATTAAAAATATACCTTTTAAAAATGTATGTTAAATAGCCTATACAGAATTGTTCTATAGTCTAATACAATTACATCATATTTAATTTTAAATTACAGAATAATTAAGAGTAATCCCTTTAATTAAATTACACTATATAGATTACTTGGTAATTAATTACACCCATCACCGTATAACAGTAATTAAAATGTAAACTTATAACTTATAAATGAAATAATGTTCATACTCTCCATATGCTTGCAGAAGCTCATCCAGTTCTGCTGGTGAGAAATATGCAGACCTCTTGTTGTCTGGCGCTGTTGCCATGGTGACTCATAATATCTGTGCTCCATTGATAATGGCTTTTTATAGTTGTGGTGCACGCGGTTAACTCAGAGTAGGTCAACTCAGAGTTGATTGAACTAACTCATTTCAGCTGTTCTGAAACCAAAAACTCAGAGTTTCCCATCTCAGGGTAAGTCAACTCAGAGTTCAAGTTTTAACTCAGAGTTGGTTGAACCTCCTTATTGAAACAGGCCCCAGTGCAGTGCTTTAAAACAGTGGGAGCATGTAGGCTATGTAAACTACAGTGACCCTTCCTGCTTTAAGAAATCCAGACACAGTGGAATGGGAATATTTTATACTGCAACAATAATCTCTCACATTGCAACAAACAGTTCAATGCAGCGCAACCTATTATATTCATAATTTAAATGTAAGTGCCTTAAAGAGGTTCTAGGCCTATGCTTTTTCACTTTTTCAACTTTTAGTCTGCAACGTTGCTGTTTGATCATAAAAATTTAGTTAATAATATTAAATGTTTATCTAACAGAATCACCTTTCCAAGAACTACAACAAACGGCTTGTTTAGATTACAACGCGATTTTTTCAGATTTTATTAAGTCATAACTTAAGGCTTGTTCGACTTGAACTGGCGTTGCACAGACCGATAGGTGAATGACATCAAAGTTGGTAGCCTACCTTTAATTTGAACTAATTAAAACTATTAGAAGACCCTGATTCATGATTTATAAGCTTTATAAGCATGTGTGGATTGCTTTGTGCATTTGTGGATTGCTTTTAGTGTGTGTGTGTGTGTGTGTGTGTGTGTGTGTGTGTGTGTGTGTGTGTGTCTCACGTGGATTTGTAGAAGGTTATAATGTTTTCACTTCTTGTTTACTGTCTTCTCAGTAATGATTTCATGTAATTTAAATGTTTAACTCCATGAATGAGAATTGCATAATTTAATCTAAATGTTTATAGGCCTTGTTGGGGATTGCCCCACTGAAAACTGGTGGATTATATTATTGACCGCTGTAGAACTCTGGTCAGGGAGTCGGAGTCATCAGATAGAGTTTAGACGTTTATTGCACAATAAATAACAGTAATAAATACTCATTGTCTAAATATATTCAACAACTTAACAGTTTGCAAACTCAAATATAAACATCTCTGTAAAGTGCATTGATACATGAAATATATTAGTATGAGTCTGCAATAACAAACTGCATAGTTGACAAAACCATGACAAAATTGACAAAAACACCAAAATATGGATTAGAAATTGGACTGTCTCATTAATACAGGCAGTAATAAATGAAAACCAGTGAAGGATATTATCCCACGGAGAACCGCATTTCAAGGTAATAACAGAGCCTGTCTACGGAGAGCCTGCCCACTTCCTATTAAGCCCTGTTGTACCGAATTTTGGTTGTAGTACCACCAGAGTTCCACTGGGGGCGATCGCCATGAGTGCAAAATGAATGGGAGTCTATGGGGCTAGATGGCTAAATTTGTCTCTTTTACCCGATTGCCGTTGAGAAATCTCAGATCTGATTGTAGATTTTGCAAGTTTAACATGGGTTATAGGTCGAAAGTTGAATGAATGAGTACTTATGTCCTTTCGATTTCTTACAGGTTGAGTTGTTGTTGCCCATAACACACTAGCATTCTGCTAATGAACGCTGATTGGTCAGTGAAGGACTGATTACGACCAGAGATCCCTCTTGATGGCATCGTGTCATCCGAAGCGAGACCAGAAACAAAC
Organism: Rutilus rutilus; assembly: GCF_951802725.1. Taxonomy (NCBI): domain Eukaryota; kingdom Metazoa; phylum Chordata; class Actinopteri; order Cypriniformes; family Leuciscidae; genus Rutilus; species Rutilus rutilus. Next base: position 40,229,125 of record NC_140216.1, on the reverse strand, counting down.
AAAACAAAAACTCTTCTAGCACGTGTGTTTACCTGTGTCAGCTGTGTTGTCGATGCCTCGAGTGAAAAGAAAGTGCAGAGCGCGAACACACCAGAGTGAGTGAAGGATTGCCGTGAAGCAGTATCTCTGGTCGTACATGTGTATGACGTCATTGACACTTTAAAAGACTTTTTAAAGCAAATAAGTGACTCTAAAAAATCTAACACCCAGCAATGTGTAATTTCTTTGCATTTTCTTTCGAATACAACATTCAAATTACTAGACAAAAAATTATATCCTGAGAAAAGTGGATTTTGAGGGGTATAGCGCCATAGACCTCCATTCATTCTGAACTCGTCCTGTGAGTGCCCTCATGTGGAATCAGAGAGGAACTGCAACCAGTTCAGAAGCTGGAAGTGTACTGAGAGTGAAACTTCTCGCCATATTAGACATTCTCTGGTAATAACTAGTAAACATGAACAATATGAGCAGTGATGCTAGCGGGATAATCCACTCGTTAAGCAGGATCAAATTACACTTAGAAAGATCGCTAAACAGCAACTACACCACAAACATGGTCTAACTTAGTGCAGTTGGGATACAGTGTGACAATCTGTGTTATTAACAATATACCACGTAGAAGGAAAACATACTTTGTCACAAACTTTATCTTGCACAAACACTGCACATGAATGTGTGCAAGCGATGATCGCTCAACTGGAGTACTTAGCTTAGTGAATAGTCTGGGGATGACATCAGCGAGATTGAGAAGACTCTGGGTAACGAATTAAATAGTGTCAGAAAGTGGCTTATAGACAACAGGCTTTCAATACATCTGGGAAAAACTGAGTCCATTTTATTTGGAACAAAAAAAAAGTTGTCTAAAATAAAATTGCTTAAGATCAAATGTAATGGCACTGAAATAGTGTCTCAGAAAAGTGTTACATACTTGGGGTTAACATTAGACCAGTCATTAACCTGTTCATCTATTGCTGACAAAATACTATCCAAGTGTGCAGGTAAATTGAAATTTTTGTATCGCAGAACAAGGCTTTTAGATTTTTCTATCAAGAAATTACTGGTTGTATCGTTGATTCAATGTCATTTCGATTATGCATGCTCAGCTTGGTACTGTGGATTATCAGTTAAACTTAAAAACAGACTGCAAGTGATGCAAAATAATGTTATCCGCTATCTGTTAAATGCACCCCCTAGGACTCATATTGGCAGAGATGCTTTTAAAAGAGTAGGTCTGTTGCCAGTACAGGTTAGAGTGGAGCAGTTAAAGCTGAATCATATGTATAATGTTATAAATGGTTCTGCTCCCAAATATTTACTGTCCAATATAAAAATGGTTCATACACAGCATTACCATAATACTAGGGCCAGTATCCGTTCTTGTAAAGTGCCCAGAGTCAACAATGCAGCTGGAAGTTCTTTTTTTTATACAGGTATCATGTTGTGGAATAATTTGCCAATTTCCCTCAAAATGGTAAATACCAGAGGGACTTTTAGATACCAGGTTAAGGCCCTTTTATGGAATAGAGTAGCTGATCTTTTTAACTAGCACTGAGTGATTTATGATTGCCTGTTTTTAGGATGTTGTTGAAATCCGGATGATTTGTGTAAATGTTTTTGTCTTTGACTTATAATAGGTCTTTGTTTGTGTGAATTGTTTTACCACCAAGGACCATGTTGGAAATAAGTGTTTACACTTTTACATGTTATCCTTTGGATTATGTATGTCTTTCAATCCATAAATAAATCAAATCAAATCAAATCAATAGGCAATTACACTGAGTACGTACGTGCTGAGAACGCTGCACTACGTTATTTGCGTACAACGCAACTTAAAGGAACACTTCGACTTTTTGGGACTTTAGCTTATTCACCGTATCCCCCAGAGTTAGATAAGTCCATACATACCCTTTTCATCTCCGTGCGTGCCGTAACTCTGTCTGACACAAATAACAAGGTCATATGAGACACAGACATTTTTTAAACGTTTAAATACTGGGAACTATTTTCTCAGAAGGCGAAGCACTGCTACTTCTGCGGAGTGATTAGCGCAGCACCCGAGAAGCGTCGTTCCGTCAACAAAACCAACGTGACTAACTAGCTAGTAGCGAACGTGATTCGTGATCATGGCTGACTTCGAGGAATTGTCAGAGGATTTTTATTTGGTATCAAACCAAAATCCAGAACCATATCGTTTTGAGCCAGAATACAGACGAGGAGTTACAAACTTTGGAAGCTGATATAGACAAGATGCCGAACAGACTGAGGTCGAGGGGAGAATCAGAACGGGAGTAGCCTACTATTTCACAAACAAGGTCACTGTTTCTCAAAAATGAAAACTGCCCATCCCCCCATCCAATTCATTAGCAAGTTGAAGGGTACAGTCCTGAAAGTTACATTTAGCGCCGCTTATTTGTTACTGGGGCGATAGAGCGCGTTTGTGACAACACAATACTAACATTACAGGGGATACATGAAGCCCGGGAACAACTGTAATAGTAGTGAGCACCCTATTCATGTAAAAGTGTCACTAAGGTTACATTACATCTAGCTAATGGCACTGTAACAGTAGGCTAGTCATCTAAAAACATAACGGAACACTTACCGCAGCCGATCCACTTTGTCCTGTCTTTACTATCAATGAGATGGCCGTATCCTTCAGCACACGTTTCATGGTCCGTGTGGCAAATTCCATATTTTTTCAAAATAGTCATCCTCAGTGAAATGTTCTGAGCAAACGCGATAGTCCTTGATGATGTATACAGGTGTGTTTGGATCAATATCCAGAGCAAGTAGCCATTGATTCATCAGGTCAGTGTTTTTGGTTGGAATTCTAGGAAACATCATGGTATTACCTGGTCTCCCCTGTTTATTGTCGCAGCTCTTTACAATACAGCGAACACCCATGATTGTAAACTTTGCATTTACTATCTAGTAATTGCTGACTCTATTACTCCAACTCTGAGCGAACTCTCTGCTCCTCACCACGGGGCGTCTCGGGTGCTGCGCTAATCACTCCGCAGAAGTAGCAGTGCTTCGCCTTCTGAGCAAATAGTTCCCAGTATTTAAACGTTTAAAAAATGGCTGTGTCTCATATGACCTTGTTATTTGTACACACTGTGACTATACAAATCACAACATGTAAATAGGAAAAAGTTTGGCGTTATTTTGTCACTTATTGGGATTAGTTTGCTAGCTGTAGCCATTTACAAATAAAATAAAATAAAAATAAAATAAAATAAATGCAATAAAAAACACACTGGACTAAGCTAAACATTAAAAGCAATTTTAAAAAGGTGAGTTTTTGTCAGTGATTTGAATGTTGGAAGGTCAGTGCAGTCACAGATTTGTTTGGGGAGAGAGTTCCAGAGGGAGGGGGCAGCAACAGAAAAGGCTCTGTCACCACAGGTTCGGTGTTTGGTCCTGGGAGGTAGAGTCAGGAGGTTGGCATCAGATGAGCGGAGGCTACAAGATGGGTTGTGGTGCTGGAGCAGGTCACTGAGGTAGGAAGGGGCCTGGTTATGGAGGGCTTTGTGTGTGAGGAGAAGGATTTTGAATTGAATTCGTTGTGGGACCCGGAGCCAGTGGAGGTTCCTGAGGACAGGGGTGATGTGGTCACAGGTGCGGGTGTGGGTGAGCAGACGAGAGCAGGGTTCTGGATTTATTGGAGTTTATTTAAGGTTTTGGATGTTATGCCGTACAGGATGCTGTTGCAATAGTCCATTCTGGAGGTGATGAAGGCGTGGATGAGGGTTTCTGCAGCAGAGAAAGAGAGTGATGGATGGAGTTGGGCGATGTTTTTGAGGTGAAAGAAGGCAGTTCTGGTGATTTGTTTTATGTGGTGTTCAAAGGAGAGGTTATTGTCAAAGATGACTCCGAGGTTGCGACTGTGAAGGGATGGAGACAGTTGAGTTTTTTCGCAGTTGAGTTGAAGGAAATTGGTGTGCATCCAGGATTTAATGTCAGTGAGGCAGTTGGTAATAGTGGAGTGGGTGGCAGAGGCGATGGATTTAGTGGAGATGTAGAGCTGAACATCATCGGCATAGCAGTGAAAGTTGAGACCATGGTGGCGAATGATATTGCCAAGGGGAAGCAGGTATAGTATAAAGAGGAGAGGACCAAGCACCAAACCCTGTGGGACACCTTGGGGCAGCGGAGCAGTGGAGGAGGTGCAGTTGTTGATGTGGATGAATTGTTGTCTGTCAGTGAGATAAGATTGGAGCCAGGAGAGGGCAGTGCCGGTGATACTGAGGGAAGATTCAAGGCGGGAGAGAAGAATGCAAGACTGTATCATACCACTTAGACAAAGTAAATTTAGTCAATCTGCTTTTTCTGTTAAAGCTGCACAAGAATGGAACACTATTCCAACAACTATAAGAGATCTAGACACTTATGTTTTATTTACGGCTCAATTGAAGAATTGGTTAATCAGTACTCAGATCTGTCAACACTAGAATCTTATTTCTGCGTATTAGATATAATATTGCTTAAAATATTATTACATCCTCTTATTGTTTGCAGTTGCAGTTAGATCAAGGAGGATGAGGATGGTGAGGTGACCATGCAGCGTCTGCAGAGAGAGGGATGTCGTTGGTGACTTTGAGGAGGGCTGTTTCAGTGCTGTGTTGTGATCGGAAACCAGATTGAAATGGTTCAAAAAGGTCATTTGAGCAGAGGTGAGTTTTAAATTGTTTGGCGACAGTGCGTTCCAGTATCTTAGACAGAAAGGGGAGATTGGAGATGGGCCAAAAGTTTGACATGATGTCAGGGTTGAGTCCGGGTTTTTTGAGGATGGGGGTGACAGCAGCCAGTTTGAGTAAAGGGGGGATTGAGCCAGAGCTGAGAGAGGAGTTAATGATTTCTGTGATGAGTGTGGAGATAGCAGGTAGACAGTCCTTGATAAGGTTGGATGGAATGGGGTCCAGGACACATGTAGATGTTTTCATTCCTGTTACGATTTTGGACAGTTCCCCTGCCGACACAGGGGAGAACTGAGACAGGGACTGAGAGGTGAAGGGGGGAGGAACAAATGATGGAGTGGGACAGGTTGTTGTAAATAGGGTCAATTTTGGTCTGAAAGCATGAAAGAAAAGAGTTGCATTTATCAGTTGTGAATGAGTTGGTGGTATTGTCACTGGGTTTGAGAAATGTATTTACTGTGGAGAAGAGAGCCTTGGGGTTGGTGGAACCAGAGTGTATGAGGTGCGAGTAGTAAGTGGACCGGGTAGTGTTAAGAGCTTCCTTATACTGCTGAAGGTAATCTGTGTAGGCTTGTAGATAAACAGTTAAACCTAAGGAGTCTTTCAAGCTGACGCTTACGGGATTTCATTTTGTGCAGATCAGGAGTGTACCAGGGAGCATAGTGAGTGAATGAGACAGTTTTGGTTTTGATGGGAGCCAGATGATCGAGACAGGAGGAGAGTGTTTCATTGTAGTAGTTGATGGGGTCGGAGGGGTTGTCAGTCAGCGGTGGGGGGGAAGAGGATAATTTGCTGACAAGAGAGGCTGAAAGGGCAGGAGTGGAGATGGATTCTTGGTCGAAATAGGGAGATCAATGTTCATGGTGATTGCCAGATGGTCAGAGATGTTGAGGTTGAAGCTGGAGAGGTGAGGTATAGTGAGACCAGTAGAACAGACCAGATTCAGGATGTGACCACGGCTGTGGGTAGGAAAGTTGACATGTTGGGTGAAGTTGAAGCACTGTAGCAGTTCCAGGAATTCAGTGGCAGATTTGCAGTTAGTGTCGATGTGAATGTTGAAATCTCCCAGAAGCAGAACAGAAGGTGAGATGGCAGATAACTGAGTTAAAAAGTCAGAAAAGTCAGAGAGAAAGGAAGGATTTGGTTTGGGAGGGCGGTAGATTATGGCAGTGACCAGAGGAGTGGGACCAGAGAATTTGAAAGTGATGTGTTCAAAGGACTGAGCAGCAGGGATGGAGATGGTGGATGTTTTGATATGCTTTCTGTACACTGCAGCGAAACCACCTCCCCGCTCCTCAGGTCGAGGTATGTCCATGTAAGTATATCCTGTGGGTGTGGTTTCGTTGAGTGAGAAATAGTCCAGAGGTTTGTGCCAAGTTTCAGTGATACAGAGGAAATCCAGGTTATTGTCAGTTATGAATTCATTTAAAATGAGACTTTTATTGTTGAGTGAGCGGGTATAGAGCAAAGCCAGTTTCAGGTGACGTTGCTTCGTGATGGGTTGAGAGGACCAGGGAAGGGGGCAGAGATTAAATAGGTGCACGTGCCGTTTGTTGTGATGACGTTGTGAGGTAGTTGCAGTGCGCGAATTGGACCAGATGGATGGGATAGAGCTTGGGGTTGAAAAGTTGTAATTGAACATACGACCAGAGCCTCTGTGTGGAGGACGGCGAAGTAGTCCAGTTTCTTGGAAGAAGTTAATGCAGTCCAGACAGAGGTGGTTGTTGAGTGGACGGAAGTCAGCAGTGGAGCAGAGCTGGCGCTAGCTTGCACTCAGATGCCGGGGCCCGGGCGCCCAGTTCCAGTCCGATTCCAGCAAGTAAGTTATGTATATCCTTTTCCTTGCGATCAGAGTGTTGTTCATCTGGTCGATGGTCGCAGGTGAATCGGGCTCTTGTTGCTTGCTCTGGTGTTTGCCTTACTAGAGATTTCCTGGACAGAATATCCACTTCTTGTTATTATTCATTCATGCATTTTCAGTTGCGATTCCGTTGTGTTTTCCAGTTCTAGGGTGGCAAAGAGGATGAAGTGAACTTGTAATAATAAAATTATTACTGTTTAAAAGTAAATAAAAACATAAAAAAGCCGGACGGAGAAGTGGCAGCCAACGTGCGCCAGCGTTCCTTTCACGGTTTATATGGACTTATCTAACTCTGGGGGATACGGTGAATAAGCTAAAGTCACAAAAAGTCGAAGTGTTCCTTTAAAACATCACACACGTAGCCAGCTTAATACTGAAAGGGAGAGAATTCGTGGATATTTGCATCAAGTGATAGGCTTGGTGAGTGAAATTATATTTGTATTATCTTTCTGTAGGGGAGAGCGGGGCACAACTTAACGCTTTTTGACTTTCTCAGTTTGTGTAAATCTACTAGAGAATTTATTCAGAGTATTTATTTTTCCCCACATCATTTTCACACGTCTAGTATAATTATGTGGTTTTGTTTTATTAATACAGTGTATACTTTTATCTTGATATACCCCAAAAGAATGGAAGTGAAATGTGACAACATGCCCCATGTGGGTTACACTGTAACAAGTGAGGGGCACATTATAACATGACCATATGACAGCTTAAAACGCTATCTGATCTAATAAAAAATAGATGGTCTTTCCAGCTCTTAAAGCTACAATATGTAATTTTTTCGCCACCAGCGATCACATTTTCATAACAATAACAAAGACGCAGCTTGATGACGCTATGAAGGAGAGTGGGACGATGGGAGATGTCGTTTTCGCCATCCTTAGATGTGTAGAATTCACGAAAGTTTACGGTTTTTAGGATTTTCTGTACTCGCCAATCTATAATCGTGAACCATGATGACTGAACGAGAAACCTCGAGAGACTGAACTCAAAAACTATGGTACTAGTTTCATCACGATCCACAGACCCTTGGCAGAACGTCTTCTGATCCCTGAACTCAGTCCCCTACCCCCCTCAAGTAATCTCTGAATCTCTGTGCCGACGTCTGTATATTATGAAAGCAGTCAGAACCACCAGAACCAGAAACACAGTCAGTCCAACCAGCAGCATCCAGTGATCTACAGGTGAAGGGAAAATATATATTTTTTATATATATATATATATATATATATATATATATATATATATATATATATTAAATTCACTGTTTAAGAACTCCTGTAAAGCTCTCATGTCTCATGTTTTACTCACTTCGATGTTTAGTGTCGTCAATTTTGTCTTCATCTGTGTCGATCAGATTTCCCTTCCAGTCTAGAACAGATTCTGTACAGAATATTGAAAGGTTAGTCGTGCAGTTTAGGATTAATTTACTGATTAAACATAATATTTCTCCTCATCCACTGATCTTCTCTCACCTGTGACTGAGACTGTGATCAAGCTTTCTCCTTCATAATCCAGAACTCTGTATGTTCCAGTGTCATTGGCTGTAAACTCATTAATGGTCAGATTTCCATCACGATCAGTCAGTCGATCACTGTTGACCCCGTGACCTCTCTTCCACACCTCTGTCCAGCCTTCACTAGAGTTTATATCCACTTTATCAGCATTGTAAAACAGAACATCCAACTTCAGATCCCCTCCTTTCTTCACAGAGATCTCATCTGAGGAAAAACAGAAAGACACTTTATCCTTAATCATTATTATTAGTGTCATTTAATCAAGGCCATAATCACATATAGGACTGAGGGAACAGATGTAAACATTTATTAATTAGATAAAATCAGCCATTGGAAAAAAACAATCCAATCTGAATATTAAACTTGTCCCATTCATTGTTTGTGCTGTATCTAGTCCTGCATGCAATTCCTGTCGTGTGTTTTCTTCTCAGCGAGCAGTAATGACCACTGACGACTTGAATTAAAATAAAACAGTTTCCTAAGGTTTATGAACAGGATTACACATGGATACAGCGGACACACACATTGAATCAGATCTCATTACTTTTCTCTCTTTTTTCTTTCTGTGCACTCTCGCCCACTACACTGCATTATGGGTAGGCTTTTCTTAAAGCTGAACAACCTTATAAATGACAATATAAACTGTTTCTGTTATTATTAAAAATAATTAATTAAAGATTTCTATTCTAATAAATTCACAACAATACTAACACTATTAGAGGAAATCCAGAAACACGTGATGATGGTTTGATCAGTTTTGACTTTACCACGAATATGAAGATGATACTCCAGGATCTGTCGCTCCACTTCTGTCTGATTATTATTGTAATAAACATATATAAAGTATTTCCCAGCATCACTGTAGATCAGATCCTTGATGACGACGTCACATGATCCTTCTTTAAACACTCGACCACTGCAGTTTCTCTTCTCACACACAGGGATGATATCTGAAACACTGTATAATCTGATCTCCACAATCTCTCTGTCCTCAGATCCACATGATAGAGTGACGTTTCCTCCCTTTATTCCTGACACAGCTTTAGTGGAGGATCCTGCAAATACACACACAGCAATATTCACTCAATACAAAGTATTAAACAGAAAAATAGATGGTGTTTGTCTCTATTTTCTTGAATCAATATGATCTTAAATATTCTAGTACAGTTATTTTAGTGAACTGTATTAAAAAATAAAATAAATAAAGGCAAAAAGTAACCAAAAATACTAGAAGTGGCACATTACAAATGTTTCAAATGTTGATGACAGTATAAACCTAGAGATGTGTCAGAGCAGTTTTAGTGAACAACGTTTATTAATCAATGACCAGAAAAAACCCAGTGATCTCAGTGTGTTATTGATGTAATATGATGGGAAATTTACACCATCAATCCACAAATACCCACCAAATCAATGAGTGGCAACAACAGAATAATACAAATAATGAAAAAATAAAATAAAAAAATTGAAAAATATTACACTTACCGGTAATAACACATATACCAAAATGAGACTGACCACTATAAATGATAAAGCATAACAGCAGCAGAAGAAGAAGATTCATCCTGATGAGAAAACAGAAGGTTTGTAAGTGACAGATACAGACTACATTATACACTCACTTTCATTTTATTTAAAATAATTCCACTTTAAAACAAATACAATAATAAACATCAAACTATAATCTTTTTATCCTCATTTCTCCCCTCATATGAAAGCACAATGGACATGTGTGTGTGTCAGAAAGAGAGAGTGTGTGTGTGTGCGCGTGTCTGTGTGAGTAATAATAATAATAATAATAATAATAATAAATATATATAACAGCCAGCCCTTATGGCTATTTTATTTTTGGGGCTTGTTTGGAGTTTTTTAAAAAGAAATCTTTTGAACATTGCACAATTCACATGGTTTAATGTTTGCTACATATTGAATTTGATTAATCAATTTTCAAATCTATAGCCTCTTGCTATATTAGAAAGAATAGTCTCTGATTAGCATGCTATTTGATTGGCATGCTAAGCTAACTAGCATATGGCAACAAATACAGGCAAGGTCACATTCGGAGACGAATATCTCGGAATATCTAATTTTTCCATAAAAAAAAAACCTGTATATCTCTGGAGCAATAGGTGGCGCTATGTTTAAACTTCTCAGGCACCTTCAGGACATGGTGTCGATTATCCCTACCAATTTTTGTGAAGATATGTCAAATTGTTTAAAAGATATTGCAATTAATGACAAAATTCAAAATGGCAGCACGGTTGTCTGATTGGTATCCACAGATTTGCAACATCCTAAGTTTTGAACAGAGATGAATAAAACAATCAGTTAAGTCATTTCTGTGCGGCTCAGGAGCACAGAATGGCCCGCCTCCCTGATTCTCCTGATTACCTGTGGTAACAGCGAGATTGGGGGAAAAGCGTACAGCGGGCAACTGGGCCACGCTTGGGCCAGCGCGTCCTCGTTCTTTGAAAAGAACCGTGGACAACGAGCGTTGTCTTTCGATGCAAACAGGTTGACTTTCGCTTTGCCGAAATGGCGCCACAGCAGCTGGACTGCCTGAGGATGCAGGGACCATTCTCCCAGGGGAGCATTGTCCCTGGACAGTCTGTCTGGACCGTTGTTTAGGCATCCAGGCACATGTGCGGCTCTTAGCAAGAGCAGGGAGTGCTGAGTCCAAACGAGGAGGCGTTCCGCCAGAGCATTGAGATTTTTGGATCTGACACCGCCCTGGCGGTTCACGTAGGCTACCACTGACATATTGTCCGTGCGGACCAGCACGTGGTGGCCCCGTAGGTGTGGGAGGAAGTGCCTCAGCGTGTTCTCGACCGCCATCATCTCCAGACAGTTTATGTGAAGGCACTTTTCCTGGTCTGACCACTGGCCATAGACCGGTCTGCCCTCGAAAAGGGCGCCCCAACCTAGGTTGGAGGCGTCTGTAGAGATAACCTTTCGCTACGAGATAGCTCCCATCGTCACCCCCGACTGGTACCACTCGGCCGCTATCCAGGGCTCCAGAGCTGAGACGCAGCTCTGAGTCACTCTGATATGCAGACCGCCGAAAGCCCAAGCTCGGTGTGGTACTTGTGCACTCAGCCAGCTCTGTAGCGGGCGCATACGTAGCAAACCCAGCTGAAGCACCGCTGCAGCTGAGGCCATGCAGCATAGCATTCTCTGAAAAGTTTTCAGGGGGACAAGGCTGCCTGTCTGGAATGAAGCGGCCAAGTGTCAAATGCGGCGGCGTGCGCTGTGTCGACAGGCCGGCCGTCATAGACACAGAGTCCAGATCTATCCCCAGAAAAGAGATGAGAATCTCTTGGTCCAGTTGACCGTGAGACCCAAGCAGCGTTCTGTGAGATATTAATTAGAATCAGCCAATCCAAGTAATTCAATATTCGCATGCCCTGACTTCTCAGGGGAGCGAAAGCTGCGACCATGCACTTCGTAAATGTACGGGGTGCTAGGGACAGGCCAAACGGGAGGACGGTGTATTGATATACCTGACCGTCGAAGGCGAATCTCAAGAATGGCCTGTGACGGGGTATTATCTGGATCTGAAAATATGCGTTTTTCAGATTGAGAGATATAAACCAGTCCCTTGGGGGAATTTGCGCGAGGATTTGTCTGGTCGTAATCATTTTTAACGGTCGCCTCATGAGGGCTTTGTTCAAGTGTCTCAGATCTAAGATGGGTCTGAGAGCCCCATCCTTCTTTGGAATGAGGAAAAAGCGGCTGTAGAAGCCTGACTCGCTCTGAGAAAGTGGTACTGGTTCTACAGCCCCTTTGCATAGCAGCTTTGCTATTTCTGCTCGAAGTAGGTGTTCTACTTCTTGATTTACTTTCGTCTCGGTCCGGGCTCGAAAGCGCGGAGGGCGGCAAGCGAATTGCAGCAAATAGCCCTGCTTCACTGTATTTAGCACCCACTCTGACACTCCCGGAATAGCTTCCCACGCTTCTGCGTGTGTAGCTAGGGGAAGAATGGTCTCTCAGTCCCGATCGCCGCACAGTGTGGGCTCGTGAACCTGAGTCTGAGGTATTGGCGCTGTGAGCGCGCTCTCGGTGCTTGTATACAGCGGCGCGCTGAAAACGGCGGCTGGCCATTTTAAATGAAATTTCCCGGTAAGCCTGGACAGGGAACACTTCATGGGAAAAAACCCGGGGCCCGTGTGTAGCGCTGGGCGTGGTGTGTTTATCAGTAAGCGTGAGTGCTCGCGGGCAGCCACAGGTCTTACGACATAGCCGGTGTGTGCCGGCTTTATATTTTCTGTTCCCTGGGATAGAGGTGTAACAGAGTGGGCATTGAGTAGGTGTGGGCACTGTTTTATGGGCACATATCCTACATTTAACACTTGAGCGGCATATGCCAGCTTCATGAGAGTGGGCTCTGCATGAGTGAATGACACCGGGGGAACCGTGCTTATGTGTAGGGGTGAACACTGGGAAGCGGGCACATTTTCTACACTTAAAACACCATCGGCATGAGCTGGATAACCAGATATTGTGCTCTTTATGAGATTTCTCTGGGTCGCCGTAAAAACGGCGTTTGTGTGCAGGTGAGCGCGTTGCGCGATGCGCTCGTTGACTGCAAAATACACATCTGCAGTTGCCTATTCTAAGGGAACTGACAGAGCGAGATGTTTTGATGGTGGTCCGGCCGCAGCGGGATTCAACCACCTTTCCCTCCTTGATGCTAGGAGGACTTCGCTGGCTCAGGTGTCAGCGCAATCCTAGTCCAGGGTCCCTGAGAGGGAGGTGGCCTGCGGCGGCTTGACGACCACGATCTCTGGCGAGCGCCTTGGTGTTGTTGCAGAGGCGGAGGCTGAGAGGACTGCTGAGTAGAGCTAAGGGGCAGGCGGCTGCTTCTGAGAGCGGTCCACGGCAGAGCTCGAGCGTCGAGGTAAGAAGAGCTTCATGGCCTGAGTGGTCTTCTGTACCTCAGAGAAACAGTCCACAATCCCACTCACGGCTGGGCCAAAGAGGCCGGTCGGAGAGAGCGGGGCGTTTAGAAACACAGCCCGCTCAGCTTCCCTCATGTCCGTGAGTGTCAGCCAGAGATGCCTCTCTGTAACGATGAGCAAGGCCATGCATCGTCCAATGGCCTGGGCCACGGATTTTGTAGTGCGAAGAGAGAGGTCTGTCGCGCTTTTTAAATCCGTCACGATGGACTGATTCGCACCTTTCTCGTCCCATTCACGGAGGAGATCGGCCTGAAGGATCTGGAGCACGGCCATCGAGTGCAGGGCGGCGAATGAAAGCTGAAGTAGCCCGGCAGGCTTTAGACGGGAGGGCAGCATTAGTGCGCCATCCAGCGGAGGGCAGACTGAGGTGCGCTGCTACCGCCTCTTACACGGGGGGAATGGACTTGTATCCTTTCTCACTAGCGCCGTCCACTTGGGAGAGCGTCGAGGAGATAGAGGAGTGAAGTCTCCCGGAGAATGGAGCATTCCACGATTTAGTAAACTCGTTGTGGAGCTCTGGCAGGAAGGGAGCCGATCTTCATGCGGGCACTTGGAGGCAGCCAGGTAGAAAGCACCCGTCAAGCCTGTTGGTTGCAGGCTCTTGAGGCGGGGACCACTCGAGGCCGAGTTGACCGACTGCCTTAGTGAGGAGGCGAATAAGCTCAGCCTCCACGCTGGCCCTAGACCCACTGGACTCCTGGAGCGAAGGGGCGGGGTCTGGGTTGGAACCAGACCAATCCTCGCCTCCTGAAGCCAAGAGGGAACAGCTGTCATTAATGGCGTCCTTGTCCGCTTTATCTCCCGAGGCATCGACAGTGAGGGCGGCAGCCGGCATCTGTGCATCCGGGAGGGAGTGCGGAGAAGGGGAAGGCAAGGCTCGCAGGGAAGGTTCCGGCACATTACACCGGCAGCCTCTGGGGGCGACGCTTCTTGCAGCGGGCAGAGGTGCAGCTTCAGCGTCGAACATCGGGACGACGACGACGACTTCGCTTTACAGAAGGTGTGCCACTAGCGCCGTTCCAAGCCACACCCACTCATTAACATAGAATTTGCATGCAGGTTGTCTTTGAAAATGAAAACGAAAATGAAAACTATGAAATAAAAGAGGAATTAAAATGAAAACGAAAATTTACATTTGAATTTGAATTGTGTCACTATTATTGCGTGAGCATTAATAAAGAGCTTTGTAAAAACTGTATTTGTAGTTTCTTTTTCACGTTTGGCTTTTCATTTTAATATCGGCAGTCTTGCCTCGAGACTGTAGTGAAAATGAAATGTGAAATCACCAATTGCATTTTATTTTTCAATTTGACAGGGATGATGCACTGTCACCGTGCAAATGAAATCATTTCATTTCATTCTCAATTTTGTCACATATTTTGCGTACAGTTTTCTGTAATGAAATCGTTAAACTGGTTTTAATTTTAATTTTAATCATTTAATTTATTTATTTAAATTTGGCAGAAAATGCCTTCCATACCTCTGAGCCATGGAACAAACAAAACAAGCCCTGAACATTAATAGAAGAACATATATTATACAGACACTTGATATTTAATCTTATTAGATGATAAGTTAATGGCAGTTGATGTTGATATTTTACTGAGCTATGTGTTTGTAAGCTGTTTTTCTGCATGTTTGGTCTGAGTTTGCTGTATTTACACTGTTTGACCAGCAGGAGTCGCCAGCGTGTGGGGATTCGAACAGTGAATCATTTTGCGAACCAATTGGTTCAATTGATTCGAAACTTTGAAAAGCTTCTTTTCTCCCATCACTACAGGACACTACTAAATAAAACTAACATGCATTTTTTTTTTTTACAACTGCACAAAACGTGCATAATAATTTTAAAAAGTTACAAGGTAGCCTAAACAATTGTAGTCTAGAAATAAGCGCGACGCTGAAACTATAGGCTAGTTATCTTTATGAAATAATCCATCCATCAAACGTTCTGTTGACGTGAACAAATCATTTCTCAGTTGCACACGCAGTCGCGCATGTCTGAAAAATTTAATAAATATTCATGTTTGCTCCGCTTTCGGAAACAAAAATCAACACTGTTAATCAACCAACAACAGCCCCGACACATTTCCTAACAGTAATGTTAACGTTAGTAGTTAGTTATTCCTGCTGTAAGGAAATATTCATGGGTTAGTCACGTAACATTACCTTCACAAAATTATTCCTTTAAAAATATACCAGAGCCCAATGACGTCCAGCTCCACCTCTGTGGACCTAATGGGTGTAGCTGGGATGGGACTCAGCACTTCACCACCACCACACCGGGACACAAACGAAGCGAACGCCGCAAGCGAGCGACAGTCATAGGCGACAGTGCCCAAGAGAGACTAGCCCTGACGTCTCAATGTCCATACCATCCATCCTAAACAGTGTGAGAGATTAAAATAAGTGTATCCCAAAGCATCTATGTTGAAAGGAGTGTAGCCTACCAGAAGTCGATTATCTACTATTTCGGTGGATTTTCGAAGTGTGGATCCGTGCTCACTATAACAGCTAACATTGCCCACAACCCAATGCGCTTTAGAGAAGGAAATACAAACACGAGTAACAAGTGTTTAAAAAAAATGCAAAACATGGCGGATATGCGCGACGGTGAGCGGTTTAGATAAAGGTTTGAGTGAATAATCAAAGTTAAACCTGATAGAAAAATATTGATTTAATGTTATCCGTGTTATATTTAATCTGCTATAACAATTTGGACTTTTATAAAGATCCGTTTGGCCACTAACTTTTAAATGCATCATTATATAATATGAGGAGTCTACTCGTGTATGAAAGACACGTGTCTGCAGATCAACAAGATTCTGCATTTCTCTCGATATACGGTAGGAAATTAAATTAAATGTGGAGGATTTTATCTTTGACAAGATGATTGACAGGTCATTATAAATTTATATTTTATAAATAGGCTACACAAGCAACAAGTTAGTTATTTTTCCTACTAACAACCATTCGGAGTAATATCATGCTAAAACATTTTAAGAATTATATTAATAACCCCACTATAAAAAAAAACAACCACATCATTGTCATAATTGTATCTACTGAGTTTCCCAAAAACAAGACAAAACTATTGGGGTAGGCCTATATAAGAACACAAAAACTCACAAGCTGGCGTTGTATTTAAAAATATGAAAACTTACATAATAGCCTAGTTCTGAATGCAGTTGTGTGTTCAGTCTTCAAAATCACAGAGTTCACATGGCACGTTCTTTGATTGTCCACTATCTGTATCACTGCTGGGTTTAGCAAACTTTCACACTCACCGAGACTGTAGCAATTCATCTCCAATATAGTCATATGACAGTGAAAACATTACGTAGCCTATACATTTCATTACTTATAATAATGAAAGCATGAGATCAGGTTTGAAGAATTACAAACTGTGTTACTGTAACCACCTCCACATTTATAGGGGAGAGCACGGTTGGTTGGCACCATTTTTACCCCCCATGTCATATTTCTGTCATGCTAAAATAGTCTAATCCAGGGGTTCCCAAACTTTTCCATGACAAGGCCCCCCAAATACCACTAGGTTCTGCCCAAGGCCCCCCTTTTGCAGGATGCGTTATTGAACCCATCGGCAATACTACGGCAAATGTAGAAATAAATAAATAAAACATCTATGAACATCAGATTATGTGATGGTGTGATACCAGCCAAACAGAAAGATTATAGAGATGCACAAATTTACAATTTTCTTAGCCGATTCCGATTTTTCATTGAGTTTGACCTGCCGATACAGATTTTAGCCGGTTCCGATTTCATTTTTTCTAACCACTTTACAGCACACACAAATATTTATTTTCTTTATAAAACACCATGTACTTTTACCCAAACTGAATAATAAAAACCAGTTTAAATGGGTACATTTTCTTTAAATATTTTTTGAGTCTTCATTTTCTTTTCTGACATAGCCTACTCCAGTTTTTGTGAAAACACACTAGACATGCAAATGCTTCACTACTGCTCACGCGACGCTCCTGCTTGACACTCACGCCCCTTTTTCAGTTGGTAAACATGGTGATGTTTTTGTGTGGGCGGGGCTTAGCTGGAGGCAGAACAATCCCTCTGGCCGCTTTACTAACGTTAGTTTGCAAGTTTTCTTAGCTTGTTTTTTAATAATGACTGGAGAAAATCCGATTTTATCTTAATGTGCAAGGTCACTCACTGTCCAGGACCTCGATTGTTATTTGCAAAAGATCATTTTAAAGGGATAGTTCACTTTGAAATTAAATTTTGGTATGTTTTAGCTTACCTGAAGGGCATCCAAGATGTAGGTGTCTTTTTTTCCTCAGTAGTTTCAATTTTGATATTTTAGGTCAAACCGTTCTTGTCTGTCAGTCATATAATGCAGGTCTGCGGTCACTGTCTCAAAACAGCATGCACAAGTCCAAATTAAAACAATTCCCCGTTGTCCAAATGAAACAATTCCCCATCGTAAGTACACTTTGATGGCCTAAGACACGAAACGAGCGGTTTGTGTGAGAAAACGAACAGTATTTATATAGTTTTTGCCTCTTGAACAAAGCCGCGTCCAACTGATCTGACGGCGCGGGCGGGTATAGATATATACACTGATGTCGCCTTGGCTAATGAACTGCAATAGCGAAGGCGACATCTAGTGTTTCTATATCTATATCCGCCCGCGTGCGGGTATAGAAACACTAGCACTAGATGTCGCCTTCGCTATTGCAGTTCATTAGCCAAGGCGACATCAGTGTATATATCTATACCCGCCCGCGCCGTCAGATCAGTTGGACGCGGCTTTGTTCAAGAGGCAAAAACTATATAAATACTGTTCGTTTTCTCACACAAACCGCTCGTTTCGTGTCTTAGGCCATCAAAGTGTACTTACGATGGGGAATTGTTTCATTTGGACAACGGGGAATTGTTTTAATTTGGACTTGTGCATGCTGTTTTGAGACAGTGACCGCAGACCTGCATTATATGACTGACAGACAAGAACGGTTTGACCTAAAATATCAAAATTGAAACTACTGAGGAAAAAAAAGACACCTACATCTTGGATGCCCTTGAGGTAAGCTAAAACATACCAAAATTTAATTTCAAAGTGAACTATCCCTTTAACGGACATCCCAGATTGGCTGATCAGGTGTCGTGGCGAAAAGTGATCGTCCGCCGAAAATTGATTGCGCCCAGTCTCTTTACGTCTACAGCTGTATCAAACAGACATAACGTGCAAATAACCATCAGTTTATGTCCGTGGTAATAGCAAAGGTATGTCTGTGTGATACTTTAATGTTTCTTTTAACATAATAATAACAATTGTGGCCAAATAAGTGTTTGCAGTTTATAGCTTAATCAGGTATGACATTTACATGATTATAGGAAATAACAGAAGCCTGTTGTTGCCGATGGAATACGTGTTTGTATTTGGAAAACGGACTGTAGCCTAACATGACTTCTGAGCTGTATAACATAATGATCTCTTTTGCAATTATCCTTATGACTCTGCATTATTTTACCATGTGTACCAACCAATCCAGCCCTTTTTATCTGTTAAAATACCTTTAAATGTCGAAAACAACCCATAAAATGCAGTATTCTACTTACAACAAATGATTGAAGCCTCTACTTATTGCAATAAATAATGCAATAAATTTTCGGCAGACCATCACTTTTCGGTTAGACACCGGCATAGGCCTACACGCTCAGTCAATGGATGGACGATCTGACAGGATTAACGTTAACGATTCCTCCGGTTGAGTGGCCTGACGTCTACACCGACCTGATAGAGAAACCGAGGGTAAAGAGAAACTGAGGGCATATAAATCTTTAGATGCCTATAACTGTACTAGTCTCAAGACTTGTGTGGTAGCCTATGATCCGCAGTTCTGCATAGCCAGCGCCAAGACCAGACAGAAGATGACAATGTAAAGAGTGACATTACGGTGCAATTTTAATAATGTAACGAGGACTTTCGGGAGAGTGTACGCTGTGCGTGTAGGCCTGTGTCTGCCGCTGCTCTCCGGGTTTTAATAAATTAGCTTGTTTTAATTTAGTTTTAATAAGTCCTATTTTAATTTGTTTCCTATTTTAATTTGTTTTTCCAACCTTATTATCTTTATTATCTTCAAGTCACGTCTGGGACAAAACAACTCAGTCAGCGATTCAAGAGTACCATGGCATTTTGTTACATTGTGGATCAGCAGATCGGATTTATGTTTTGGGCTCATCACCGGTTTTACAATATATTCGGTTCCTGAAATATTTGGGTCCAATGGGTGGAGCTACCATGAATATTCACGAGACCATAGCGTGGACGGGGCGATCAATACAAGCAAGTGGAACAAAAAATATTTAACGTGAGCGCCTCAGACCGCATTTTGTCCTAAACTCTTGGTTTCTCATGATGAATGACTGAGATTAAGCTTTTGTGTATTATTGCATGTTTAAATAAATATTTAGAAATATATTCTTGTGTATTTATTCTGTCTCCCAAAGTTGTCTGTATATTATTAAAATAGCTTTTAAATTATAGGCTGATAGCTCAAGACAACATAAGGAGTTGCATGCTGCATGCTTTAAATGTTGCTTTACACTCAACTGAAAATAATTTTGATATACACAACTTTCATACTTTATCATAAATGTTAAGCTTCAGTTGCTTTAACAGTTGTTTCAATGCTTTAAAATGTTGGTCAAATTAAGCGATAATTATTTCAATTGTATTGATGTATACAAAGCAAGGTCCAACTAAAGTAAATGTTGTAGCTACTTAGTTTGTGCAATTTGTTGATAGTAGTTTATTGTTTGCCTTTCCTGCTGTAGTAATATTTCCCTTTTCTTACCTCAGTAGTCACAGCCAAGTTTGGTGACACAATGGTTACTATATTGCATAATGGGTTAGGATTTGCTCCATGAATGTAGCTCTAAATTCAAACTGAACTGTATGTATTTTCCCATAGGCTATATAGGACGTTGTGGTTGAAAATGAACATTAGAGATGTTCCTTGAAGGCATGCTCTGTGCACTGAACAGCAATCGAACCAAGGAAGAGCCCACTTTTATGTTTTAGGCCATAAGGCTCCCAGGGCAATAAAAACCTCACTGTATAAGATAGTATAAGACCTCATCTATAAGTAGTATGTTTTGATCATCAGAGAAATCACTTATAGTGTTACTTAACTCACCTTAGCTTCTGACCAAGGCTGTATCTCAATACTAGTTTTATTGATCTTAGTGCTGCGTTCGATACTGTAGATCATACAATACTCTTAGATCGACTACAAAATTATACTGGTGTTCAAGGACAAGCATTAAGCTGGTTCAGATCATACTTATCTGACCGCTACCATTTTGTCATAATCGATTATAACTCCAGTAAACTATGGAGTGCCGCAGGGATCTGTGTTAGGCCCTCTGTTATTCTCAATATATATGATGCCACTTGGAAATATTACAAGAAAACATGGAATTAGTTTCCATTGTTATGCTGATGACACTCATCTATATTTCATCACGGCCGGATGAAAACGCTAAAGTATCCAAATTTACTTAGTGTGTTAAAGATATAAAAGATTGGATGACGCGTAATTTTCTTTTATTAAATCCAGACAAGACAGAGGTACTACTTATCGGTTCAAAAAAACGCCCACAGAACCTCTCACAATACAACTTTGACATCGTAGGATGTCCTATTACTTTATCCTCTACAGTAAAAGACCTGGGTGTTATACTCGATTGTAACCTGTCTTTTGTAAATCATATTTCGTATGTTACAAAAACAGCCTTTTTCCACCTTAGAAACATTGCTAAGCTACGTAATATGCTATCTGTTTCTGATGCAGAAAAGTTAGTTCATGCATTCATGACCTCGAGACTAGATTACTGTAATGCTTTATTAGCTGGTTGTCCTGCATCCTCAATAAACAAGCTACAGTTAGTCCAAAATGCAGCTGCTAGAGTTCTTACTAGATCAAGAAAATATGATCATATAACACCGGTTTTATCATCACTACATTGGTTACCTATAAAGTTCCGTATTAATAATAAGGTATTGCTACTGACTTATAAAGCCCTAAACGGCTTAGCTCCAGTCTATTTAACGGATCTTCTTTCGCCCTATAATCCATTGCACTCTTTAAGATCACTAAATTCGAGGCTTTTGGTCATAGATCAACCAAAGGAGGGAGAGCATTTTCACATTTAGCTCCAAAACTCTGGAATAGCCTTCCTGATACTGTTCGTTGCTCGGACTCGCTCTTCCAGTTTAAAACTAGATTAAAGACGCATCTCTTCAGCCAGGCATTTATATAATACTTTTAATCTTACAGTTAAATCCGACCTCTAGTTCATAAACGCCAGAGGAGAACTGGCCCCCGACTGAGCCTGGGTTCTCCCAAGGTTTTTTTTTCTCCATTAGGTCACCTGATGGAGTTTTTCGGTTCCTTGCCACTGTTGCCTTTGGCTTGCTCAGTTGGGGATATTTGGGATATTTAATTTAATTAATCAATCAATCAACAATACTATTGATCAGCATTACCAAACGTGGACGTTTTCCACTAGAAACAAACATTGATGTATTATTTTAATTTAATACTGTGAAGCTGCTTTGATACAATCTGTATTTTGAAAAGCGCTATATAAATAAACTTGACTTGACTTTGATTGAGAAGTTCTGTGCCCTTCCAAGGACATATTTTTTTTATATTTACTTGGCCTATATATATCTATATTGACAGCCAAAATGACAAATTCAACAAGTATGGGTAGGTTTATTTTTATGAATTGTGGTTGAGAATCTTTTAAAAACAAACAAACTATTTTTTCTGGTTGAGATTCTTTTAAAACATCATCACCATAGCCAATTGGGTGTTGAATGCTCCACAAACCTCATTTGTAAGTCGCTTTGGAAAGCGTCTGCTAAATGAATAAATGTAAACAAATAAAAGATTAACCTTTTTTGTGTCTCTGAGAGTGTGATGGCAGATCTGACATTGTCTTTAAACGTGTGTAAGGAGGTTTAGCATTAGTAATGATAACGTTTCCTGACAGAAAATGCACAAACACATCAAATGTCTTGGTTTTACAGCTGTTTATTTGATCAAAACACATTTCTGTTGACATTTTTAAACAAGATTTATTTGCCATAAAACAGTTTGTATTTCTATTTTCTCAAACTCAGCTTATGTGTGCAAATGAATGCTCATCAGTCTAGATAAACATATAATGTCTAAAGATGCAGTCTAATGATTTTCAAGAGAGTCTGCTGATCTTTTTTGAGCTTATTCTGTACATGTAAAAACTGCACACTGCTTGAACTCTAAGCTTGAATATTGTTTATGTTGAATGAATAAATATTGCATTAAAGTCAGTGACGCAGTGCTTTCATATTGAACTAAATATCATTGACACACAAATGAACCACAAATTATTATTATTTTTTTTAAATCACCACAACTATTAATGATTGCTTTCACTGTTGCTGAAAAAGGCAACATTTGACACATCTCAGATTTTCAACACTGATAGTGAAATCTTGTGAACAGATGAAGTCATCTGAAACACGGCTGTCTGTTTTAATGAGTGTTTCCTTCCATGCTCTGATTTTACTGGCAGTGCAAAGCTCAGATTTTCAAATAAGGGTTAGGGTTTTTTTGATTCATCAGAGCTTCTTGTTTCGCATCTCTCCACCCTTTCTGCTGTCCACAATGGTAACTGATCACTCCTGCAACGACTATAGTCAGAAGAAACACACACACAGCCAGTCCAACAACAGCGAACATCAACACACGCTCCGTCACCATCACTCCATCTACAGAGACAGAAGAGTTACTCACATTCATACACAACCAGACAGTGTTAGAAGTAGAGCTGGATTTCCACATAATCAATTAAACAACCAAGATGTTACCTGTGATGTCCACTGTTTTTGGCAGTTCTGTTTAAGAAAGACAAATATGTCACTTTATTAAAAACACAGAAATCTGTTTAAACAATGTTTCTGAAAGTCTTAAAAAAATGTAAACATGTTTATTAGTGCACAAAACAAATAACTGAATTTACACAAATGAATGAATGAATGAGGCATTTATATAGCGCATTTACATATTTACATTTACATTTATTCATTTAGCAGACGCTTTTATCCAAAGTGACTTACAAATGAGAACAAGAGAAGCAGTGAAACTAACATTAGGACAACAATATGCAAGTGCTATTGTCATTCCCAGTTTAATCTTTAATCTACAAAAAAGTACATGCACTCTTTTTTCTTATATATACAGGTGCTGGTCATATAATTAGAATATCATCAAAAAGTTGATTTATTTCAGTAATTCCATTAAAAAAGTGAAACTTGTATATTATATAGACTCATTACATGCAAAGTGAGATATCTCAAGCGTTTATTTGTTATAATTTTGATGATTATGGCTTACAGCTTGTGAAAACCACAAAATCAAAATCTCAGAAAATTAGAATATTACATGAAATCACACAGTAATTACACAGTGATACCATGGTCATTGAACCAGGTTTTGGTTATTTTGGCAGTGTGGGCAGGTGCAAATCCTGCTGGAAAATGAAGGAAGCATCTCCATAAAGCTTGTCTGCTGAAGGAAGCATGAAGTGCTCTGAAAATGTCCTGGTAGACGGCTGCGTTGAGTGGACAGCACAGTGGACCAACACCAGCCGATGACATGGCTCCCCAAACCAACACAGACTATGGAAACTTCACACTGGACTTCAAGCATCTTGGATTGTGTGCCTCTCCATTCTTCCTCCAGACTCTGGGACCTTGGTTTCCAAATGAGATGCAAAATTTGCTCTCATCAGAAAAGAGGACTTTGGTCCACTGTGCTTTATTAAATCCAGAGTCAACGCAGCCGTCTACCAGGACATGTCCAGAGCACTTCATGCTTCCTTCATTTTCCAGCAGGATTTGCACCTGCCCACACTGCCAAAATAACCAAAACCTGGTTCAATGACCATGGTATCACTGTGTGATTACTGTGTGATTTCATGTAATATTCTAATTTTCTGAGATTTTGATTTTGTGGTTTTCACAAGCTGTAAGCCATAATCATCAAAATTATAACAAATAAAGGCTTGAGATATCTCACTTTGCATGTAATGAGTCTATATAATATACAAGTTTCACTTTTTTAACAGAATTACTGAAATAAATCAACTTTTTGATGATATTCTAATTATATGACCAGCACCTGTATATATGTGTGACCCTGGACCACAAAACCACACATGGGTCTGTTTTTTTTTTTTTTTTTTTTTAATTGAGAGATTTATACATCATCTGAAAGCTGAATAAATAAGTTTCCATTGATGTATGGTTTGTTAGGATAGGACAATATTGGGTCGAGAAACAACTATATGTAAATCTGGAATCTGAGGGAGCAAAAAAATCTAAACATTGAGAAAATCTCCTTTAAAGTTGTTCATTTATGTTGGCGATTTTGCTGCATTCACACAAAAATAAATGTTTTATATATTTACGGTAGGAAATTTACTAAATATCTTCATGGAACATTTTTGATGTTTTTTTGGCATTTTTGATTTTTGGCATTAAAGAAAAATCTACAATTTTGACCCATATAATGTATTGTTGGATATTGTCACAGATATAGCCGTGCGACTCGAGACTGGTGACGTGATCCAGATTTCCACAAAAATCAATTAAACAACCAAGATGTTACCTGTGACGTCCACTGTTTTTGGCAGTTCTGTTTAAGAAAGACAAATATATGTCACTTTATTAAAAACACAGAAATCTATTTTAACATAATGTTTCTGAAAGTCTTAAAAAAATAAACAATAAACAGATGTTTATAGTGCACGAAACAAATGACTGAATTTACACAAATGACTGAATGAATGAGGCATTTATTTAGCGCATTTATATATTTACATTTATTAATTTAGCAGACGCTTTTATCCAAAGCGACTTACAAATGAGAACAACAGAAGCAGTGAAACTAACATTAGGACAACAATATGCAAGTGCTATGACCCTTCCCAGTTTAATCTTTAATCTACATGAACTCTTTTTTTCTTTATATATATATATATATATATATATATATATATATATATATATATGTATATATATTTGTGACCCTGGACCACAAAACCAGTCACATGGGTAATTTATTTATTTTTAATTGAGATTTATACATCATCTGAATGCTGAATAAATAAGCTTTCCACTGACTTATGGTTTGTTAGGATAGAACAATATTTGGCTGAGAAGATACATCTATTTGAAACAACTGGAATCTGAGGGTGCAAAACAAAAATCGAAACATTGAGAAAATCTCATTTCTCTCACTCTTTCTATCTCTCACTCCATCTACAGAGACACAAGAGTTACTCACATTCATACAACAGACAGTGTTAGAAGTAGAGCTGGATTTACACATAATCAATTAAACAGCCAAGATGTTACCTGTGATGTCCTCTTCTTTTGGCAGTTCTGTTTAAGAAAGACAAATATATGTCACTTTATTAAAAACACAGAAATCTATTTAAACAATGTTTCTGAAAGTCTTAAAGTTTTTTAACAGATGTTTATTAGTGCACAAAACAAATAACTGAATTTTCACAAATGATTAGGGGTGTAACGATCCCCTCATGTCACGATTCATGATACATATCACGATACTGAACTCACAATACCATATTATTGTGATACTACAAGACATTTGATAAAAAAGGTTTACAAAACACTTTCTGTTGATTAGAATGCTAATTTGATATTACATTGTGTGTGAAAATGAATTTTCTTGAACTTGTGCTGAAAAACCCAAAGCTCAGGACAATAAAGACGCCAGAATAACAATATTCATGATTCTAAAGATGAAAATACTGAATTATTTTAGATGAATATGCTTGACTAGATATATTTATGATAATGACGGCCACTTTTTACTGGTGACAGACATTTATAATTTTCAGATTCAGGACCCACAAATATTCACCAATTAAATTTGTATACATTATATTCAACATTATATATAGTAGTTTAATGTAGTACTGACACTAAAACTCTGTAAACTTGAATTTTTTCTCACACTGAAATTTTTATTTTGGGTGAATTATCCACAATACATATTGACACTATCCACACGCATACCTATAGACTGAACATGTAATACGCATGTGCACGCCGTCAGCGTTCTCACTGAGTCACGTTATTGAAGTTTACGCGGAGATGATAAAGTTTTTATAAATTGCTCAACGCTTGCACCTTGGACCCTGTTTCAAGGTTTGTGTTCTTAAGCTGGTCATAAAATTAGAATATCATCAAAATGTTGATTTATTTCAGTAATTCCATTAAAAAAGTGAAAGTCTATTATATAGACTCATTACATGCAAAGTGAGATATCTCAAGCCTTTATTTGTTATAATTTTGATGATTATGGCTTACTGCTTGTGAAAACCACAAAATCAAAATCTCAGAAAATTAGAATATTACATGAAATCACACAGTAATTACACAGTAATCCCATGGTCATTGAACCAGGTTTTGGTTCTTTTGGCAGTGTGGGCAGGTGCAAATCCTGCTGGAAAATATTTTTGTCGTAAAAATATACATATTTAAAACTTTATAAACAAAAATAACTGGCTTCCGGTCGCGGTCGACGCGCGTTCACAGATATGGATGCTGGCGTATGACGTAGGACGTAGCGTAGGAAGCGTCGTGACGTAGAACGAACGTGACAGTGCAGCCAGAGAGCAGAGCAAAACAAAACTCTACGTTCGTTCTACGTCACGACGCTTCCTACGCTACGTCCTACGTCATACGCCAGCATCCATCTCCATGAATGCGCGTCGACAGCTACCGGAAGCCAGTTATTTTCGTTTATAAAGTTTTAAATATATATAATTTTACGACAAAACCGCACGGATTACCCTCAGAAGGCCTTCGTGACCTGCCAGAACTGCTCCACCTGTAGTCAAGTCAAGTCAAGTCCAGTCCCCTTCATTTATACAGCGCTTTTAACAATATGGACGATTTCAAAGCAGCTTTACAGTGATAATAGGAGATTACAGTAACAGAGATTGTTTAGGCTTTACAGCAGCTCTAGAATAAAGTTATTGTCCAGCTAAAGTTAGTTTTGAATGATTCACTTCCGTCGAAAAGATCATTAGGTATTAACTTAGCGGCCGCTAACACAACACCGTTCTAACAGAAGACAGAAAACTTTTAATGATTTCTCGCCGTACAGGAGCCGGATGGATTACTTTTGTGAAGGATGCATGCACATTTTTGGGACTTGAAGCAGTGGACCCCATAACTTCACATTATAACCACTGAAAGATCTAAGACATTTTCTAAAATAACTGAAAATGTGTTCGTCTGAAAAATGATTGACATATGCATCTCGAACGGCTTGAGGGTGAGTAAATCATGGCTTAAATATCATTTTTGGGCGAACTATCCCTTTAACTTCTCTATATTTGATAGACAAATATCATACTTTTAACTCTTTGAAAGTCAATTAACTTTGAAAGTCAGTGGATGATTTTTTTTTTCTTGTTAAAACGTGATTGTTTTTTTATTGTTTTTTTTTTTTGCAGATAGCCTATCAGTAATCGCACATGTAGGGTAACATGAAGTTCAATGATTTCCCAGCATTTTTTGAACACTGATCATTTGATGGCAAAGTTTGACAATGACATTAGTTAACAAGCAAAAATATATTCAGCTAATAATGTTACCTGAAGTCCTTTCAGATACAGTGGTGTGAAAAAGTGTTTGCCCCCTTGGTAAATATGATCAAATATGGCTGTAAAAAATAAATCTGCATTTTTAATCCTTTTGATATTTTATTTAAAATATGTGCAAAAATCTAACCTTTCATTGAAGTGAAATGATTGAAAGTGGGGGGAAAATAACATTATGAAAAAAAAATTTTTCTCCAAAACACGTTGGGAACAATTGTTTGCCCCCTTTTATTAAATACTTTTTGCAACTTCTTTTTTTCCAAGATAACAGCTCTGAGTTCTCTTACGAGAGGTCTCTCGTACTGCGTTTGTAAAAACGCAATGGGGAAAAACTCTTTTCCACGAAATACTGAAGCCAAAAAATTATCCTATAATTTTGCATTGTTGTAAGGCGCGTTGCAGCAGCACACAGCCAAAGGCGAGACGGCTCACTCGCTCATTGGCTGCTCTGCAGCAACTGCATTAGCCTATCGAGCGAGGTCTGAGGTGACGTCAGACCAATGAGGGCGCTTCGCGCCCTCTGTGCCACCTCCCGCCGAAACGGGTGTGGCCTAGCCTTATAAAAGGAGCTCGAAAAGGCTGATTCACTGATTTTTCAACTCTTCAGCGAAGCTCTCGCATCGCTGGATCACGGAAGAAGCCGCGCCGTCTGAGAAAGCACTTCAGCGGGACGAGCCACTCAGAAGCTGCTGGCCCATGCCGCCTTCGACTGCCGTTCCAGCTGCGCTATCCGGCGCATATATCCTTTAAAGCCTTCTTACTGTTCTTTGTGTGTGTGTGTGTGTGTGTGTGTGTGTGTTCGCCCTGCGACACGCACTACTAAAAGAGCTAGCGTCTTTCTAAAGATGCCTTCATGCGGCTCGTGCCGAGCCTCACTCAGCGAGGGAGACCTCCATGTCATCTGCGTCTCCTGCCTGGGTGAAGATCACGCAGCGCTCGCGCTCGCCGACGGCGGCTGCCCTCACTGCGAGATATTGCCTATGGTGACTCTTAGGACTCGCCTGGCATTTTTCTCCGAGCCTGCACCTCCCGCTACACTGCCGCGCCGTAAAAAGTGTCGCTCTCAGCGGGCCCCTGAGTCTTCTCCAGCCCGACCAAGCTCGCCGGTTCGCCCGCCTGCTTCTCCGGCTTCGCCCGAATCACTTCATGATGCACAGCGGCCGCAGTCTGCCGCCGCTTCATTCGAGGAAGATGATGCTAAAGCCGCATCGGGGGAGGATGACACGTGTTCTCTGCTAGCCTCGGGCAGCGAGGATTGGGCGAGCTCTGAGGATCTCGCGCCTCCTGCTCGTAAACCTGGCAAGAGAGCTAACATCGAGAGGGAACTGATGCGCGTACTCACGTTGGCCGCGGCGAGCCTCGGCCTCGAGTGGTCTGCTCCGGAACTCCCTTCTCATACCCGGCTGGATGGTTGCTTCCTTCCTGGTGAGCGCTCTTCGCCTGAGTCCAAGCCCGCTCCATTTCTTCCTGAGCTTCATAAAGAAGTTGCAAAAGCTTGGGGCGCTCCCCTCTCAGCACGAACCCGTTCGTCTGTGTCACCAGCATTCTCCACTCTGGACGATGCTAAAAACAGAGGCTACCACTCACTTCCGCCGGTGGAACAGGCGATAGCAACCCATCTTTGCCCACCCTCTGCTGGACGGCGGACGAAACCGGTATTGCCATCCAAAGCCTGCCGCACGACGTCAACACTGCTTGCGCGTATTTTCTCCGCCGCTGAGCAGGCTGCGTCTGCACTACATACGATGGCCACGCTGCAGATTTTTCAGGGTGATCTCCTCCGTAAGTTGGACGAGATGGGACCTGACGCTATCTGCCTCACGGACCTGCGTAGCGCTTCGGACCTCACCCTTCGCGCTACTAAGTCTGCTGCACAGGCCATTGGACGGTGCATGGCTTCTGCTACTGTAGCTGAGAGACATCTTTGGCTGACGCTCTCGGAGATGTACGAGTCTGAATGCACCGCGTTCCTCGACGCCCCG
This sequence comes from Rutilus rutilus, assembly GCF_951802725.1. Lineage (NCBI taxonomy): Eukaryota > Metazoa > Chordata > Actinopteri > Cypriniformes > Leuciscidae > Rutilus > Rutilus rutilus. Next base: position 40,199,374 of record NC_140216.1, on the reverse strand, counting down.
CTATCTTCTGCCGGCCTCTTTGGATCCTCCGTCAACGAGTTTGTGGAGAGATTCGCCGAGGCTCAGAAAGCGTCTCAAGCCTTCAAGCACTTCCTCCCGAAGCGCTCCGGCTCTGCGTCGGGTCGTGCTAAACCGACCGCTCGGAGCTCTCAGCCACAGCGACCGCCTCCCGCTGCTTCATCGCAATGACGCTCCGCGTGGACCGCGGCAGAAGGTCACGGTGAAACCGGAAGCCCCGAAGACATCCTAGCATGCCTAGGAAAGCGCCGGTGTTTGAGTCCCCCTGCGGCCGTACTCTCACCAAAGTGCACCGCTGTTTCAGTTCCAGGAACTGCGACTGTCTCAGCCTATTCTGCAATGCGCAAGCCCGTACAGCTGCCCGCTTGCCTGCACACAAAAGCCGTTTTTACGACTACCCAGATAAATCCTGTGAAGAGTGTATTTTCTGGTGTCCCGGCCACGGCCGATGGTGCTATAAATGTAGAGCCGATGCCCACTTCACAGTGCCCATCCCTACACACAAGCACAGCCCTTCACACAGGGCTCGCGCTCTCAAACTCGACCCAGGTCGAACGCGCACCAAACATAGCAAACGTGCCCACTGCCCAGTGCCCACAAACACTATGTTATGCATGTCGCACGGTTTCTGTAAAAACGAAACCTGTGTGCGCTCACTCTGTTCAGACAGACAGCGCGCTCAATGCAGTAAATGTGCCTGCCCCGCTGCGCCCACATTTACCCACAGACATCATGAGCCCGGCCACGGCCGATGGTGCTATAAATGTAGAGCTGATGCCCACTTCCCAGTGCCCATCCCTACACACAAGCACAGCCCTTCACACAGAGCTCGCGCTCATAAGTTCGACCCAGGTCGAACGCGCACCCAACATAGCTCAAACACCATGTTATGCATGTCGCGCGGTTTCTGTAAAAACGAAACCTGTGTGCGCTCGCTCTGTTCAGACAGACAGTGCGCTCAATGCAGTAAATGTGCCCGCCCCGCTGCGCCCACATTTACCCACAGACTTCATGAGTCCTACGGAACTCGCTCAGCCCTCCCTCAATCGGTTAAGCACCATAGCGGGGTCGAGGGCGAGTGTCCCGCCGGCTGTAATCAGTGCGCTCCACGCCTCGAATGTCACGGGCATCACACCTATGTTACTGCACACCGAAGCGCTTCGGTCGCCCAGCGACCAGAGCGCGCTTCGCATCCAACCCTTAGCCAACCACGCAGATGCATGGGCAGCGCTTCCAGGGGTTTCGGATTGGGTGCTAGACATTATAAAGAAAGGCTACTCGCTACAGTTCTATCGACGTCCTAGCCGCTTTACAGCACGCGTCGAGACGAAAGTAAATTCAGAAGTAGCACACCTACTTCGTACCGAGATATCAGAACTGATGAGCAAAGGGGCTATAGAGCCTTTATCTCAGGCTCAGAGCGAAGGGGGGCAGTACAGCAGATACTTCCTGGTTCCCAAAAAAGACGGGGGTTTCAGACCCATACTGGATCTAAGACAGCTAAACAAAGCATTGACGAAACGCAGTTTCAAAATGCTCACAACCAGAAAAATCCTTGCGCATATTCGCCGAGGGGACTGGTTTATGTCAATAGATCTGAAGGACGCGTATTTTCAAATACAGATAGCGTCACGTCACAGGTGTTTTTTGAAATTCGCCTGCGAGGGACAGGCATACCAGTACACAGTCCTGCCGTTCGGCTTGTCCCTAGCACCCCGTACATTTACGAGGTGCATGGACGCAGCGCTCGCGCCCCTCAGGCTTCGAGGCATGCGAGTGCTGAATTATTTGGACGACTGGCTGATTCTGGCTCAATCGCGATCAGAGCTCGTGGAGCACAGGACCATTTTACTCGATCACCTCGAGAATCTTGGTCTCAGAGTCAATTGGGCGAAGAGCTGTCTGAACCCCAGTCAAACGATATCATTTCTGGGCACAGTTCTGGACTCGCGGTCTATGATAGCGCGGCTGTCTTCACAGTGCGTGCTGAGCATTCAGCGTGCAGCGAGCCCTTTTCGCTGCGGCGCGATCGTCCCGCTCAAGGGTTTTCAAAGGATGCTCGGCCTTATGGCCTCAGCATCATCAGTTCTTCAGCTGGGTCTGCTCCGTATGTGCCCCCTGCAGTTCTGGTTGAAAGCGCGAGTACCGCGCAGAGCGTGGACGTCCGGTCAGCTTCGTCTCAGGGTCAATCAGAGCTGCGTCGCAGCTCTGGAACCTTGGAAAGCGAGCGACTGGTATTAATCAGGTGTAAGCCTGGGGATTTCCTCGAGAGTGAAAGTGGTGTAGACGGACGCCTCCACCTCGGGATGGGGAGCGCTGCTCGAGGGCAGACCGTTCTTCGGCAAGTGGTCAGAACGGGAGAAGCTCCTACATATCAACTGCCTGGAAATGCGCTGTCGCGTTTTCGTCCCCTAATAGAGGGCCACCACGTCTTAGTCCAATCGGACAATATGTCTGTGGTGTCCTACATAAATCGCCAGGGCTGTCTCAGGTCCCGAACCTATACAGGTTGGCAGAACGCCTCCTGTTATGGGCCCAGCGCAACCTGCGCTTGTTGAGAGCAGTGCATGTGCCCGGGCTACACAACCTGGGACCAGACAGACTGTCCAGGAACAACATTCCGACGGGCGAATGGTCTCTACACCCGCAAACAGTCCAGCTGTTGTGGGAGAGATTTGGCAAAGCGTAAGTGGACCTGTTCGCGTCTCACGAAAACGCTCACTGCCCCGTGTTCTTTTCCAAGAGCGAAAGAGCGCTGTCCCTCACGTGGCCGCGCTGTCCGCTCTACGCTTTTCCCCCCGTCTCTCTCCTGTCTCAGGTGATAGAACGGATCAGGGAAACAAAATGTTCAGTACTGCTTGTAGCACCGTTCTGGAGGAACCAACCATGGTTCCCAGTTCTGATGCAGTTAGCAGATACTGCCCCTTGGCCAGTGCCATTGAGGAGGGACCTCCTCTCTCAGGCCAGGGGTTCGATTTGGCATCCTCACCCGGAGTTGTGGTCCCTCCACGTGTGGGCGCTCAACGGGTACCCGCTGACCTCTCAGTGGGAGTGCTAAATACTATCACTGAGGCTAGGGCTCCGTCTACCAGACGGCTCTATGCCTCGAAGTGGTCGGTGTTCTCCAGCTGGTGCACAGCTCGGGGTTTTTCACCCTTCGACTGTGGGGTGACGGAGGTTCTCTCCTTCCTACAGGAGCTGTTGGATAAGGGCAGAGCCCCTTCCACGCTCAAAGTCTATGTGGCGGCTATCGCGCCGTTCTCTAAGACAACGCTCGGTCAGTCGTTGGGAAGAAACGATTTAGTCATCCGCTTCCTCAGGGGAGCTAGGAGGCTTAATCCTCCCAGACCTCCCTCGGTCCCTATGTGGGACCTTTCTACTGTTTTGGAAGCCATGAAAGGTGATCCTTTCGAGCCTACCCAAACAATTAGCCTCAGGCATCTGTCTTTCAAGACAGTGTTTTTGCTGGCTCTCGCTTCAGTGAAGCGCGTGGGTGACCTGCACGCGCTCTCGGTGAGCGCGGCGTGCTTAGAGTTCGGGCCAAGTGACTCCAGAGTCATACTCAAACCTAGGCACGGTTACGTCCCAAAATCCCTCAACACGCCGTTTCGGGCTCAGGTCATTTCCCTGTCTGCCCTGCCGGTGTCGGGCGAGGAAGGGGACGCAAGCTCTCTTTGCCCAGTTAGAGCGCTAAGAGCTTATGTGTCTCGCTCGTCTGTTTTCAGACAGACTGAGCAGCTATTTGTCTCGTTCAGTGGATGTTCCAAGGGAGCGGCTGTTTCGAAACAGACTCTATCCAGATGGATAGTTGATGCCATAGCGCTGGCATACACCGCCAAGGGCTCACAGTGCCCATTGGGTGTTAGAGCGCACTCCACGAGAGGCGTCGCCTCGTCGTGGGCTTGGTCTAGTGGGATTTCCTTACAGGACATATGTATGGCGGCAGGTTGGGCCTCGCCGTCTACATTTATAAGGTTTTATAACCTTGAGGTTCCCGCCTTGCAGGCTAAGCTATTGTCGGTTTGAGCGAATCAGTTCTCTCTGATCCGGAAACGCTGAGATCGAAAGCGCTGCGCGCTGCCGACTGTTGTACTGAATGGGCAGTATTGCGTAAGACCCACATTTCCGCATTAGTTCAGGCTCTCCGCCTTGTCTATGTGATGTCATATATTGCGTCTGTGACGCTGCTACAGTGAGGAAAATAAGTATTTGAACACCCTGCTATTTTGCAAGTTCTCCCACTTGGAAATCATGGAGGGGTCTGAAATTGTCATCGTAGGTGCATGTCCACTGTGAGAGACATAATCTAAAAAAAAATATCCAGAAATCACAATATATGATTTTTTAACTATTTATTTGTATGATACAGCTGCAAATAAGTATTTGAACACCTGTCTATCAGCTAGAATTCTGACCCTCAAAGACCTGTTAGTCTGCCTTTAAAATGTCCACCTCCACTCCATTTATTATCCTAAATTAGATGCACCTGTTTGAGGTCGTTAGCTGCATAAAGACACCTGTCCACCCCATACAATCAGTAAGAATCCAACTACTAACATGGCCAAGACCAAAGAGCTGTCCAAAGACACTAGAGACAAAATTGTACACCTCCACAAGGCTGGAAAGGGCTACGGGGAAATTGCCAAGCAGCTTGGTGAAAAAAGGTCCACTGTTGGAGCAATCATTAGAAAATGGAAGAAGCTAAACATGACTGTCAATCTCCCTCGGACTGGGGCTCCATGCAAGATCTCACCTCGTGGGGTCTCAATGATCCTAAGAAAGGTGAGAAATCAGCCCAGAACTACACGGGAGGAGCTGGTCAATGACCTGAAAAGAGCTGGGACCACCGTTTCCAAGGTTACTGTTGGTAATACACTAAGACGTCATGGTTTGAAATCATGCATGGCACGGAAGGTTCCCCTGCTTAAACCAGCACATGTCAAGGAATGTCTTGGCCGTCTTAAGTTTGCCAATGACCATTTGGATGATCCAGAGGAGTCATGGGAGAAAGTCATGTGGTCAGATGAGACCAAAATAGAACTTTTTGGTCATAATTCCACTAAACGTGTTTGGAGGAAGAAGAATGATGAGTACCATCCCAAGAACACCATCCCTACTGTGAAGCATGGGGGTGGTAGCATCATGCTTTGAGGGTGTTTTTCTGCACATGGGACAGGGCGACTGCACTGTATTAAGGAGAGGATGACCGGGGCCATGTTTTGCGAGATTTTGGGGAACAACCTCCTTCCCTCAGTTAGAGCATTGAAGATAGGTCGAGGCTGGGTCTTCCAACATGACAATGACCCGAAGCACACAGCCAGGATAACCAAGGAGTGGCTCTGTAAGAAGCATATCAAGGTTCTGGCGTGGCCTAGCCAGTCTCCAGACCTAAACCCAATAGAGAATCTTTGGAGGGAGCTCAAACTCCGTGTTTCTCAGCGACAGCCCAGAAACCTGACTGATCTAGAGAAGATCTGTGTGGAGGAGTGGGCCAAAATCCCTCCTGCAGTGTGTGCAAACCTGGTGAAAAACTACAGGAAACGTTTGACCTCTGTAATTGCAAACAAAGGCTACTGTACCAAATATTAACATTGATTTTCTCAGGTGTTCAAATACTTATTTGCAGCTGTATCATACAAATAAATAGTTAAAAAATCATACATTGTGATTTCTGGATTTTTTTTTTAGATTATGTCTCTCACAGTGGACATGCACCTACAATGACAATTTCAGACCCCTCCATGATTTCTAAGTGGGAGAACTTGCAAAATAGCAGGGTGTTCAAATACTTATTTTCCTCACTGTATATATGGATAGAGGGATTCCCCATCCTCTCTCCCGGGCTCTCTGTGAGTCCCTATGGTGATTGTGCACTCTGTATCCTGGACTTCGCTTCCAGTTCTAGTAGTGTTGATCCCTGCATGCACGGCGTCTTACAATGGGTCCCCATTGCGTTTTTACAAACGCAGTACGAGAGACCTCTCGTAAGAGAACGTACTCGGTTACTAACGTAACCTCGGTTCTCTCTAGAAGAGGGAACGAGTACTGCGTTCCCTACCGTGCATGTGATTCACTCTGGTTCGCTTCGGCATTGAAAAATCAGTGAATCAGCCTTTTCGAGCTCCTTTTATAAGGCTAGGCCACACCCGTTTCGGCGGGAAGTGGCACGGAGGGCGCGAAGCTCCGTTATAAGATTTCTAGCACAGGCTGTAAGGTTTAGATTTTTTATCTGTTGGTATTTGATCGAATCCGTGATGCCATGTATCTGAACAAGATGTCCAGGACCTATGGTAGAAAATTAGGCCCACAGCATTAAAGATACAGCAGAGTATTTCATTTTACACATGGGGTACTTTTTTTATCCCTGTGTGCACCAAACCCATCTTAAGTGTTTGCTGCCAAAAAAGCGAATGTTTTTGTTTCATCTGACCATAGAACATTTGAAAAGTAACTGACACTACTGGAACTTCAAACGGGATGGGGTTCTATGGTCAGATAACGGAGAACAGGATGGAGAGATTCTGTATGGAGGAATGGTCTCTGATCTCTTGTCAGGTGTTCTCCAAACTCATCAGGCATTATAGGAGAAAACTCAGAGCTGTTATCTTGGAAAAAAGAAGTTGCAAAAAGTATTTAATAAAAGGGGGCAAACAATTGTTCCCAACATGTTTTGGAGAAAAACATTTATTTCATAATTTTTCCCCCCACTTTCAATTATTTCACTTCAATGAAAGGTTAGATTTTTGCACATATTTTAAATAAAATATCAAAAGGATTAAAAATGCAGATTTATTTTTTACAGCCATATTTGATCATATTTACCAAGGGGGCAAACACTTTTTCACACCACTGTATATGTTTTAGAATCTTGTCAAATAAACACAGTAGAAACCTTTCTTTTCTAGTATGATAGTGACTTTGAAAAGAGCTTTGTAACTTTTAAACAGGTATTAAATGAGTTCAAGATAGTCGTATGGTAGACTTTAACCCTTCACAGATCACATTTCAAAGACAGCTCGATCATGCAGGTTTGCACTGCACAGCATCAGGAAGATCAGGCCTTTCCTAACTGAGCATGCAACACAACTTCTCGTCCAGGCCCTGGTCATTTCTAGGCTTGACTACTGCAATGCTCTTCTGGCTGGACTTCCATCATGTGCAACTAAACCCCTACAGATGATCCAGAATGCTGCAGTTCGTCTTGTCTTCAACGAGCCCAAGAGGGCCCACGTCACTCCTCTGTTCATCTCTCTGCACTGGCTACCACGCGCTGCCCGCATCAAGTTCAAGGCATTGACGCTTGCTTACAGATCTATCACAGGCTCAGCTCCCTCCTACTTTCACCCACTCCTACGAGTCTACATCCCTACCAGAAGCCTCACTCACACACACACACACACACACACTCATCCTCGATGTGCTGTAGATCACAGTGTCTACAGATCCTCTGCTCTCTCTCTGTCCACACACACACTCACACACACACACACTCACACACACACACACACACACACACACACACACACTCACTCCTACGAGTCTACATCCCTACCAGGAGCCTACAATCGGTCAACGAGCGACAGCTCGTGGTTCCATCACAGAAAGCCACAAAATCACTTTCCAGAACATTCTCATTCACAGTTCCCTGCTGGTGATGCTCTTTCCACCCTCATCCGGAACGCAGAATCCCTGACATCATTCAAAGGACGGCTGAAAACCCATCTCTTCCGTGAGCACTTAACCGCATTAAAAAAAAAAAAAAAAAACGTCCCTTTCCCTCTAAAACCTCACTTATCAGGCTTATGCTACTCTGAATAATGCCTGAACTTCGTATCTTGAGCACTTGTTGCGCTGTTTTTGCCTCTTCACGATGACTCGCTTAATTTAGTCCTAATTTGTAAGTCGCTTTGGATAAAAGCGTCTGCTAAATGACTAAATGTAAATGTAAAATGTAACCACAGAATTAATAAAGTCGCTGCGAGATCCAATGAGAAACATACAGAGTTCTCTATTATAAACACAGATATCAGATCAAACATCACTGACGTGGAAACCAGGAGAGACATTGAGCCATGAATGAACAAGTTATAGAAGGCTTTAAGTCTACAAATCAGCAACATTCCCTATGGATTTAATGTAGTTACACTACCTAACAGTAACTATGGTATTGTGACAGAAATAGTCAAACGCTTACAAATACTACATCATATCATATTTAAATGTTATTTTTAATGTGGTGACCAAAAATTTTTTTTTTATCCATCAAATCCCCATTTATAGAACTAAAAGTTTCAAGATGTAGGAAAACACACTTAAAAAAAACAATTAATTACCATTGTAAACAGTAGGTAGTCTCAGAGGACGCTTATCACTCCCTAATATCTAGTTTTTTTTTTCACTTGTTTTGCTTTTGAATTAGCCTAATATTAAGACATTATGAATGATCATCAAATTTAACTTGTATTACTTGTAATACATAATATATATTACATAATAATATATTTCACCAGAAGTGTCTATACTTTCACTCAAATAATGGAGTTGTGCAATGAATGTGTGTATTTGTACAGTATATACATATAAACATACACAGTACACACACATATATTATTTTATATTATGTGTGTGTGTGTATATGTATGTATTTAGGATACAAACTACTTCTACACATGTGTTGCTCTCAATAACAAACAGCTATGTCCCAAACCTTGAGTGGCTCATCTTACTCCCAATGATGAGAAAAACTGAAATCTGTTACCTTCAATCTCCAGTCTGATGGGTTTGTTGAAGTGCATCTCTGGAGTGTCAGACTTTATTCCATAGAAATAAAGTCCTGAATCTGATTCTGTTACTCCAGAAATAGTTAAAGAGACTCTAGTGACCCAACTGTCTGCTGTTATTTTCATACGTGTTCGGTTTTGATTGTAGTTGATCAGAAGTCTTCTCCCGGTTTTGTGCTTCTCAGCAGAAATCAGCAGAACGAGCTCTTCAGATCTGAGATGATACCAGGCGACTTCATCTCTGTTTCTCATGCTGCAGTTCAGAATGATGTTTTCTCCCATTCGAACTCTCACATCAGAAGATCCCCGTACTGATAAATCTGGAGATGTTTATAATAATTACTATAAAGGTTTAAAATAATGACATTATGTAAAGAATTAAAGTTTGATAATTTACCACTGGAAGAGGTTTGCATATTTACAAACCAAATTACACAGAAGAAAATAATTTTTTCCATTTTGTCTCAACAGATGTGAATAGTACACAGACTTGATCCACAAATGCTGTTCTCACTTCCTTTATAGCTTTTCTACCTGCTGCTTTTTTCCGTTTTTCTGGTTGCGAAAACATTTATAGGAAATGGCATCATACAACACGCCTTTCCATGTAAAGTTCTCCTCAGACGTGGTTTGCATCAGATATGCTTAGTTAGCAAACTAACCAACTGTAATATCAAGAAATTTTCCAAGCAAAGCAGTTTATATACAAAATCAGCTGCTGTACACATTTACAACCATCTATATTTCTCCCAACCCAGGTTGGTTTAATTTCCACAAAACCTTCCAAATTTATTCACATAATTGTATTTAATGTTTATTTCCTACACAGTATGACTGTTATTTCCAGTATTCTTCTGGATCCTCTTCTGTTGCTCCTCCTCCAGATCTGCTCTCACCGGAGAGTCCGTGGGAATCGCCGTTGACCTGCAACATTCAGTGTGAGAAAAATTGCTGTCAACATTTTTATAAATTTACAGACACTTACACTGTGTCCTAACCAGACGCGATGCAATAAGATTCCAGCGACAAATAATTTGACTGTCCACACTAGACGTGACACGACTGAGAGATGAGTAAAAATCAATCAAAACCCACAGCCAATCAGAACAGTGTGTGGGCGGAGTCAGCCAAACATAACAGTGTGTGGGCGGAGTCTCACGGCACCAGAGAGAAATCCCGACAGCACTCGCAAAAGTGGATAAGTAGGCTACATAATCAAATTCACAAATATTACACCATTTTAACATTATTCAAATACATAGGCTACTGAGTTACTAAAACAATCTTTGTCAAACAATTCACTTGTTTGTTCACAGTTTGAAGAACGTTCTTTCCATTTGTTTAATTTCAAGATCTGAGGTGAATTATCCACTGTTGCTTTTACAGCAACAAAGCTGGAGCACTAAATGATATTCAAAGTCACATTACACGCTTTTAACATTAAATAAAGCACATAAACAGTACCTGAGATTATCATTGCCACACTTTGTGTTTGTTGTTCCAGCGCGACGTCGCAGAAAAATAGAAACCGTTTCTAAAATAGATTCGTCGTGTGTCGCCAGTTAGGACAAAAACTCTGATTAACATGGAAAAGATACCTTTTATCAAGCGTCGCGTGTAGTTAAGACACAGTGTTATTGCTCATCCTCTGTCCACATGGTAGCAGCATGCATAAAGAAATGGCAAAGCCAGACATACCAGTTTTTGGTCACTCTTAGCATCATGGGCCAACTTGAGTAACAAAAAGTCCCTGAACCTTTTGCTGCATTCAATTATATAGACAGAACCTCTTTCACATGGAAACATCTGCTAACAATGGATATTTGCATTCAGAGTTAAGAGGTATGAGACCATTTGTCTAGAGACTACCTTCCTTTGGCCCAATCCCAATTCTATTTTATACCCCTTCGTCTACCCCTAACCCTTCGCCTACCCCTTACCCTTGCCCCTTGAAACAGAGTGTCAAGGCGTAGGGGTGAAAATATTCCCCTAAGAAATGGGACACCACTAGCCTGACTACGTCAGACTTCGTACTTCCGCTCTATTTCATTTCGCTCCTGTACTCAGTCTGAGACCGTGACCTATCTCTCAGTTTTCCTCCGGCCTGAAAACAGCCGGCCAATCAACGAACAGAGGGCGGGCTAAGAGCTGTGACGTAGACGCTAAGCGCCTAGTTTAGATTGTAGTTCAGGATATGACCGCGGATATGGAGACACGGGATGCAATTCGCTCTGTTGTGGAGAATATTCCCGGCATTAGCAAACTAAAGACAGAACAAGAAGAGTGTTTGTTCAACATTTTGAATGGAGGTGATGTTGAGGCCCTACTCCCGACAGGGTTAGGGAAAAGTTTAATTTATCAACTATTACCAATCGTCAGCGAGAAACTGGGGAGACCAAAGGCCGGTGTTGCGTCCAAAGGTGACTCCCCTTTCCGATAATGTTTTTCCAAGATGGGTGAACTAAGATCTATCGTGAAAGAAGGTATGTTTAATTTATGCCTGCTTACATCTCTCTCTCTGTGTGTGTCATGTCATGCTGTAATCTTGTAATTAAGTTGCAGCATTTCCGACAGACTCGAGAAGAACTAAGAGCTGTGTTTGACAGAACTAATCCTAACTTTGACAGTTGGCTACAAATATTTTCTTGATTCTCTCTACTATCAAATATTGTTTTAGAGGCACTGATTGTACCGTGGATGCCAAGATTTACTTCACATAACCTGCAAAAGTCGTTCACAGCCATGTTCACTCCATATTTAGCTCGATGGTTTAGTTTTTAGTATAGTTTTAGCATCACACAGTGGAAATTCGATGCGGCTGAAACGGCGCATAGCATACGTCATGACCAAACGTTATGTGATTGGCTTACGGGAAACCAATGATTTTATGCTTCAGACTAGCGCCCCCAGGCGGTAAAGAAAACCTTTTTCTATTACGGAACTCCAGACTCTCTCTACGAAGCAAAGCGAAGTAACAGAGTCTGGTATTACCAGGCTAGGACACCACTACTACACAGTTTCATTATACGTCGTTGCTAGCGCCTACGTCACAGGAGATGCGCCAATGTTTATCACAAACTTCCAAGATGCCGTCGTCAGCTGTAGTCTTGCGTGAGTTAGAGCTATTTTTTGCATTTTTCTTCTTAAGTTCGCAGAAAACAACGGAGATGACGATATCTTCGACGCATAATGCTGCGTTCACAACAAACGTGAATAGAGCGTCTGGCGCGAGTGATTTCTATGTTAACAGTGCGTGTCCACTGGCACGGAGCGAGCGTTTTCAATTCATTCCTATGGAAGTCGAGCTTCACGCTCGCGCAGTGCATTTTGGGATTGCCAGCGGACCGGAGAAAGCGTTGAGAGCAACTGTCAACAAGGTTGGTTTAAAAAGGTTGGGCACTTTATGCAAATATCAAGCGAAAAACGCGGTCGGCAGCCAATTGCTGTGAGGTTCGGGATGTGACGTCTGTCTTGAGATTTTAAAAATATGCAAATTGTGACTGAGTTTATGCTGGATTTAGTGCGTAAATCAAGTTGTTTACCGCACCGTCCACTACAGCGGCAAAACTCTGCTCAGTGCCGCTGGCAACGCTATAACGCCTCCGCTTTGGGGTGTGTCTGTTGCGAGTGTGTTTAATCTAAGTTTTTTACAACACACACACAGTATAATCATCAGCGATGCATGTGATTACATTTAGAAATAGACCAGCTTTGTTTCCAAATGCACCAAGCAAAGATATCCTTTAAATTTTATTAATAATATATTATTTATAAACCCAGCTAATATAATCACAATAAACACATCCAAAATGAAACATTTAACATAAATAACAGCTGCAAAGCGTCTAATTTGTAAACAAAATGATTTACGCACTAAATCCACCATAAACTCCGGCACAATTTGCATATGTTTAAACTCTCAAGACAGACGTCACATCCCGAACCTCACAACAATTGGATGCCGAATGCATTTTTCGCTTGATATTTGCTTAAATCGAGAACTGCCCAACCTTTTTGACACTCTCGGTCGCTCTCAATGCTTTCTCCGGTCTGCTGGCAATCCCAAAATGCACTGCGTGAGCGTGAAGCTCGACTTCCATAGGAATGAATTGAAAACGCTCGCTCCGCTCCGCTCGCTCCACGCCAGTGGACACGCACCGTAAGACGTATTTACTCGCGTCTGGAGGTCTTGCAGCGCAAATGAGGCATTTAGCGTGGCGCGGTGGATGCGAATTCGCCTCATTCGCGCGTCCACTTCGTTTCAAACTTTTGCTTTTTACACGCGTCATATTGTTAACGAACTTTAGCATTTTTTTTTACAACCGTTTCTTTGAAGAACATGACCGTAAATATGAACACAAGATTGAATGTGACAAAGAAAATGATCATTGGCAGTCATGTTGCCTCTGTAGCCGGTGTATGCAGGTACAATTCTCATACCCCTTCGTTTGAAGTGTGGTCCCGAAAAATCTTCGTTTCAAGGGCTATCTGGCCCTTCCCCCTACCCCTACCCCTACCCCTCCCCCTCCAACCAAAAGAGAATTGAGACAACCCTACCCCTTCACAGGAACACGCAAAACAGAGGAGTAGGGCCAAGGGGTAGGGGCAAGGGGTGAATTGGGATTGAGCCTTTGTGTGCCAGTTATCTCTAAACTCTTAAAACCTTATTAACTTTTGTTTTACTTATTTGGAAAAGAGACATTTGTACCAGTCGTACTGAGACATTTCAAATTATACCAAACATGTACAATACTCTGTGATAATCATTCACATTAAACTTTATATTTTCTTGGGTGAATTCAGGTGATCTGAGCATAAGAGATAGAGAGAGTGAGGGAAGAGGGAAAGAGATGTAGATTAGGATGACTTGGAGGTAGGGCTGAACGATATTCTGTTTTAACATCGACATCGCGATGTGCGAATGAGCGATAGTCACATCGCCGGAACATGCGATGTGAAGGGTAACGTTAGTAGCAGTGTAAGAGAACGGTAGCACCAGGGTAGCACACAGTAGGCTAAACACGAGTTTGTTGTATGGCTTTTTGCTGTGGTGACATACGCGTTCCGCGTGCCTGCACAGTGATTGGTTCGCTGTGCCGCGCTCACCGCTCACAGCCAACATTCACTGGAAATGCGCGACGAAGAGGATCCACCGCAAAAAAGTAAAAATCAGCTATTTGGGACTAGCCTATTTCGTCTACAAAAAGGAGGATGTTGACCAAAAAGAGGTAGGCTACTTTGCCGGAGTGTTATTAAGTTGTGGATGGTTATCTTTTTTAAAAAAGTCGTTTCGTGTTCGCATTTATGAGGATATAACAATGTTACGTGACATTACGGACGCGTCACGCGACCGTTATGAAAGCGGCACTAAGAGACTGCTTTAAAACTTTCACAGAGACCTCAAACAGAAAGCACAAAGCCTTTCTTTAAAACGAATTTCGTTTTGTATGAATTGTATCTTAATTTTAATCAGTATTTCATTATCCAATTTCCTGGATTTAATAAATAGCCTAAAAATTAAATTTAGCAGCCAGCGCCTGAACTGGAGATTAAGCTATCATCCATGAACCGAAACTCAGCATAAAAGGTAGCCTACTCGCCTCACACACCTAAAAATAACAATAATAATAAAAAAATAGAAATATAACTATTATCTACAGAAGAACCATTAAAAAAAAAAAATCTGTATGAAAAGTGCATTTCACCCGATCACTGCTGCGAAGATCGCGAGTCAGTATTGTCAACTTCATCTTTACAGAAAACACTTGTTTATTAATAAACAATTAAAATGTCTCATTGTAATATTTTACATATTATTAATCATTACTTTTGCTGGTTCTAGGTGCCGTTTACATGAAGGCGTCACTGAATCAGCACAGAAAACATAATTTTTCGGGTCCTAGAACCTGAAGAACGTTAGGTCCTGTGTAGAACGTTCACCGAATTCTGAGAGAAATATGTTTCTGGAATAAAATATTAAGTGGCCTTTTTGTCACTTGTAATGAAGCTTGCTTATTTGTGAAATTATTAATAACATGGAATGGTAATTATTGACTTTAGCCTGGATTGATGGCTCGCAATATCGCGATATATATCGTTGGGAAAAAAATATCGCAATGTAATTTTTTTTCCAATATCGTGCAGCCCTACTCGGAGGTGAGACTTTCGTCTCGATAGTGCACAAGGGGGAGTTCAAAAGTTAATTTCCAGAGAGGTCCTTTGTCCTCTCAGGGCCTCAAGTAGACTGCCTGCCATTTATCTAATTTCTCAAGTCTTACAAACGTCACGGATAGTTCATAGAGTGCTGGTTTAGATCGACTCTGAAGTAGGAGTAAATTAGTTCCTCCAAAAGGAGTTCCTAGGACTAAAATCTTTACTAGTTCCTGAGGTGCGAACGCACCAAAATACGGAAACTTCCGCCAATAGTTCTAGGAAATAGTTCTAGTTAAATACCGGTGCGAAAGGTCTCCCCAGAGGTCACTGCACCGACCTGGCGCTTCCCCTTGGTGGCGATCATTTTATCTGGCACCTGGACCGTCGTTGTACCTGAAATTGAAATATAAACTTTGATGAGCTTTCATGAACATTTGTAAGTGTTTATATACCTAGTAGTGTTGTCAAAAGTACTGAAATTTAAAAAATGTGAGGCTTTGAGTGCTGTTGAGCCTCATAAACACCTCTGATTGGCCATTGTGTTCATGAGTTTATCGGATATGTCTGTGATTGGCTACAATGATCAATGCACAGGAGCGTTTGAAAGTGTTTTGAATCATTGTAGTCAATCACAGACATATCCGATAAACTCATGAACACAACGGCCAATCAGAGGTGTTTATGATTCCGCTCAACAGCGCTCAAAGCCTCACATTTGTAATATTTCAGTATCGACGTGGTACCGAAGTCAGTACTTTTGACAACATTAATACCTAGATGTGTGTATTGTTAGTGTTTGTATATAGTTATTTATTTGCATTATTGTTTTATTATCTCTATATCTGTATTAATATTTTTTTTGTTTATTTGTATGTTTTTATTATAGCTAGGTGAGTGTGTGTGTGCATGACAGTGTTTTTATATAACTACATATTTATTCACCTCATAGTTTTATAATCTGTATTTATCTGTACAAGCTACAGTATGTATTTATCATCAAAGTCTATAGTTTATTCAATTTGATATAACAATAGATTTGTCCCTTGTGTTTTAAACCACTGAATCA
This sequence comes from Rutilus rutilus, assembly GCF_951802725.1. Classification (NCBI taxonomy): domain Eukaryota; kingdom Metazoa; phylum Chordata; class Actinopteri; order Cypriniformes; family Leuciscidae; genus Rutilus; species Rutilus rutilus. The sequence goes on along the minus strand of NC_140216.1, from coordinate 40,183,357 downwards.
TTGTAACTTTTTTTAAGTTTTAATGAATTGTAAACTTTACCTGTTTCATCCACATTCTAAAAGTCCTTTGCGTCAAAAGGGTAGCAGGCAAGAACTGTATGCAGGTTGTTAAAAAATAAAAAGAGGACACATTTGTTCTGTTGAAGCCAGTGGAACGGGACATGCTGGAGGCTTGAGGTCTGCGAACAGATAATGTGTTGTTTCATTCAATGAAGGAGGTGAGCCGGTACTTTCCCACCATCTCGGTGGCATACCGTCCACTCAGATATTTACAAAAAATATCATATCTGCTGGCTAATAAAAATCTGGCACCAAAAAAATAATAAATAAATAAATAAATAGTAATAATAATAAAAAGGTTAGAGGGAGATTGTTTATGACATGATTAGGATAAAATAAGATCCTATGGGATTTTTACATGTTGCAGCAGGTTTACAGACAGTGGAAAAAATAAATGTAATTCTACATAAATGTAAATGTAGGATAAAAATGAACAATCTATTTAAAGAATATACAAATCTTCTCCCTAAGACAGATAGGCCCTATGTCCAGAAATGCCCTCTCATGAATGTCTGGCTGAATCAGACCTCTGTTTGTCTTTCTGACCCTCACTCTTGGCATATTCTGTGGGTATAATATGACATAAACATGTTTTAATAAATTCTGCAACAGAAAGTCACCACATTAACAGCGCGACAGAAGTAACAAGTGTTTCTTTCGTCCTGACTGGAACTCCTGACACTTAAACACGATTATCTTGTTTACTGAAAAACTCTGACAAGGCTAACTTTAAGATGTGTTTCAGCAGTAAATAATCTGTAGATTAATCATTACTGTGACGCAAGAAAGGAAAAACACAACTTAAAAAAACAAAAAAGTACATCTTGCCTGCTCGAAACCTGCTTTCCGAACCTCACGAGTCACGACGGGAAACGATGAGGAAATCACGTGATATTTGGCAGCTCATTGTTTGGCTGAAAGTATTGTCATCGCTTGAAGTTGCTTTGTTGCTTTCTTCTAGGTTTTCCCCTACTTCCTCGCAACAGGTACTTTCGGAGGGGAAATATTGACAGCAGTTCCTACAGTATAAACACACAGATTACCAGTCCAAACTGACTCCCTAGCTCCTGAGGAAAGTTCCTGCGGTGGAAACGCGTCTAGAGACAGCTAGGGCGACACGCGTCATTAATCTCAAAACGAAATATTCTGCAGAAGAGAGAAGTTTAATTTCTCAGCGCGATTCAGATGCAGACCTCTCTCTTCTGCACAATATTACGAGATTGAAAAATATTAAGAATGTACACAGCAAGAAGAAAATACCCGTCTCTGAAAGAGGACAACTAAAATAAAAAGTCTTGCTATATGAGATTAGTGCAAACGTTGTTGGTTATACAGTTGAAGCAATACTGAGATTCAAAATTGTTACCTTTGTGTGATAACTTATAAGTCAGACACTCTCAGAGAGAGGGAGAGAGAGATTATAATCAGTGGTGGAAAGTAACTAATTACAAATACCAGTGGTGGAAAGAGTAAATAATTGTACTTAAGTAAAAGTATTGCTACTTAAGTAATAATTTACTTGAGTACAAGTAGAAGTACTGAAAAATAATATGACTCAAGTAAGAGTAAATAAGTAGTTTGCTTAAAAACTACTCAAGTAACTAAGTTACAAAGAACTTTAGTATTATTTTTCTGTTTTTACCCAAAATGGGGAGATGATAGCGATATGGAGCGCTAAACACTCTCATGTCAATTCTGTTTCATTCATACTGGAAGCCCAGTACACACTGATTCATACCTGCCGCAGAAAGTCCACAAGTGAGATTCATAGAATGATTCACATAATGACGTTTCAGGAAATGCCATTATGGATATAATAACATGCAAATAGAGACATTTGACTGAAGAAACATGAAGACAAACACATGATAGCGATATCTTAGGTATTTGCATAAGAATGATGTATGTCTTTAAAGGGATAGTTCACCAAAAAAGGAAAATCAAGCCATCCTGACATTCTTCGTTCAGATGAATACAATCAGAGTTATATTAAAAAATGTCCTGGCTCTTCCAAGCTTTATAATGGCAGTGAATGGCTAGAGAAAATTTGAAGCCCAAAAAAGTGCACCCATCCATGATAAAAGTGCTCCACTTTTACTCCAGGGGGTTAATGAAAGCTTTCTGAAGCCATGTGTTTGTGTAAGGATAAATACCCATATTTATAACTAAATATTATAATCTAAAATAACTAGCTTCAGCCAGACGACCGACCATACGCATCGATTTACGGTGGAAGACTAACCCCTGACTCGACGCACAACGTATATATATTATAGAAGAGGAGCTTCAGTTTGTTGCACAGCCCTATTTGTTTAAACCACAAGAGGCGTCTGAGCTTACGAGACTCCTACATTCTACATCATACATGTGTCACAGGTTACTCTTGTGGCGCAAGTCAATTTGCTTAGTATGCATACGATCGTCTGGCGGAAGATTATAAAGTTATAAATATGGGTATTTTTCAAAAACCCATGGCTTCACTTCCGAAGGCCTTTATTAACCCACTGGAGCAATGTGGATTATTTTTTTTTTAATCATGAATGGATGCACTTTTTTGGGTTTTAATTTTTTTCAGCCATTCAACTTGGAGGAGCCAGGACATTTAATTATGTGTGAGTAAATCATGGGCTAATTTTCATTTTTGGGTGAACTAACCCATTAATGCAATGTTAATCAACATAACCTGTATTATAGAATTTAATAAAATAATATATTCTCACACATGAAACCACAGAGGTGATTTCAAGTAATTTTGATTTTGAAGCAAAACATGATATTAAACTCATAAATTGTAGTTTTTGACGGTATGCTAAGCAAACATACTAGCTTTCCCTGTTGTCAAGAGAACATTATTACTAATCTTTAAAAGTAAGTCCAGGTAAGATCATTTTAATGTTTTTATTTGAATAATTTCATATTTGAAAGCAAAGAAAGGTCCGATAAAAAAGAGTGATGTAGTATGAATAAAAAAGTGCCAGTAAAAAAAAAAAAAAAAATTAAGTGGGGTATGGTTAACGTTAAATGAAATGCTCTTTTTTCGTTCTACCGAAAATGCGCAAAGAGCTAGGCTATTGCTTTTACATGCATCTGATTGACAGACAAATCATGCGATCTTATTTCACTGTTGTTGAGGGTTTTTCAGCTTTGTACAAAGTTTGCTTCGTACATTTAGTTTAACTGTATTGTTAAAGAGGGCGAGCTTTACCTTTCAGTTGAACTGTGTTAATGTTTTTCAAGACACTTAGGCTACATTGTTCTTGCTCCGTCCAAGCAATAACGGTGCATGTTATGAGCCGAGTTTTTTATTTACTTCAACAATGCTCTGGTAATATCAATGGGATGACCCATTTCAGGAGTTGCCACAAATACATTTTAAAATCTGAATATGAGCATAGCTCACTTATATTCAATCAAATATTGAAACGTTAGCAATACGGATTCTAAACACGAGCGCCAGTGATTGAATGTCAAAGCGCGGTTTGAACGCGCCGCCCCCCAGCTGAACTGGAAGTTTTGATTGGTTTTGCACCCAAGTCAGACCTGTCTGTTATTGGCTGAAGCGCTCCAGGGGGGTATTCCAGAAAGCAGGTTATGTGACATACCTGGGTAAGTTTAAGGGAAAGTTAGTGGATAACCTCAACTTTCGGTTCCAAAAACGGAGGTAACTTTCTGGGTTTGTAACCATAGGAACTTACTTTCTGAAGATAACCTGCTCGGTAGCAGGTTATGTTCCAGGGTTAGTTTGTTTCAGAGAGGTGACGGAGCATGGCGTGCCCTTTTGAAGACGATCCAGTGGATGTGGAAGCACAGATAATACGAAATCTTTTCCGCCGTGAGGGTGATCCGACCACATATTGATGTTTTATATTCAATCAAATATTGAAACGTTAGCAATACGGATTCTAAACATGAGCGCCAGTGATTGAATGTCAAAGCGCGGTTTGAACGCGCCGCCATCAATCCAGGCTAAAGTCAATAATTACCATTCCATGTTATTAATAATTTCACAAATAAGCAAGCTTCATTACAAGTGACAAAAAGGCCACTTAATATTTTATTCCAGAAACATATTTCTCTCAGAATTCGGTGAATATTTACCGTTTTTCAAAAGAATCGTTAATTTATTAAAGGGATAGTTCACTTTGAAATTAATTTTTGATATGTTTTAGCTTACCTCAAGGGCATCCAAGATGTAGGTGTCTTTGTTTCCGCAGTAGTTTCAATTTTGATATTTTTAGGTCAAACCGTTCTTGTCTGTCAGTCATATAATGCAGGTCGATGGTCACTGTCTCAAAACACAAAATGGTGGTAGTATCTTATCCAAAAATCGTAAATTGGAGGAAGAAAGAGTGGTCTCTAAAATAATTTCCTTGTATCAGAAGGACCCTGCAGATATATCAGAAGAGGAACGACTAAATTTAATTTCAGAACATTTTAAACTAAATGAGATTTATTCCAACAAAGCAAAAGGTGCCTTTATAAGGTCAAGAAAAAGGTGGATTGAAGAAGGGGATCAGAACTCTGCCTATTTTTTCAGCTTAGAAAGATATCATGGGAAATTTAATTTAATCCAGCAACTTATTATTAACGATATTGATAATTCGATCTTTTATTGAAATGTATACAAGTCCAAATATTGCCATCAGTCATCCACTACATTCTTGAACTCTCTTATAGTCACTCCAATCTCTCAAGATGATAGGAAACTCTGCGATGACCCTATAACCTTGCAGGAAATTACATTTGCAATTGTACATTGTAAAACTAACAAATCTCCAGGTGTTGATGGCCTTTCTGCAGAGTTTTATCAGGCTTTTACACAAGAGTTAGCTCCCTTTCTACTTGAAGTAATATTAGAAAGTGTTGGAAAAGGTTCTCTACCTCCTTCGCTGACCCAAGGCTTAATTACGTTAATCCCCAAACCCAAAAAGGATCCACTGTTTATAGATAATTGCTGAACACTATTTCATTGCTGAACACTGACTCAAATTTTTTTGCCTCAATTATTGCAAAACGATTAAAAAATGTTTTAGACCCTATTATTGATGAAGTCCAATCAGGATTCATGAGAGACACATCTCAAACAATATTTGGCTTGTCTTAGATATAATTGATTATTAATTTTTATGTCCTGCTGATAGTTTTGTTTTTTTATTGGACTTCTATAAAGCCTTTGACACAGTAGAGCATAACTTTATATTTCAAACTATAGAGAAATTTGGTTTTGGTGATTTTTTTTGTAAAGCTGTTAGAACAGTGTACTGCAAAGGCAATAGCTCTATCAGATAAAAAAAATGGGACATCGCCAAGATTTGAGCTGCAAAGAGGCATCCGAAAGGGCTGCCCTGCCTCCCCCTATTCATTTTATGTACTCAACTTCTGTCCACCCATATTAAAAATAGTGCTTTAAAAGGAATTTCAATTGCAGAAAGAGAAGTTATCCTCACCCAACTAGCAGATGATACTACATTATTTTTTTTAAATGCCAGCCAAGTGCCAATCGCTATCAAAACAATATAACTATTTTCTGCAGCGTCTGGACTCTGCTTAAATCTAAAGAAATGTGAACTGTTTTCCCTTAAAGAAAGCAACACCTCCCAGATCTGTAGCATAAGGTCACTTATCTAGGGATTAATGAAAAATGAGGAGGAGAGATGCTCTGTAAACATTAATTTGATTAGTGATAAGAAGAATAAGCTAAATCAATGGCTGCAGATGGATTTATCCTTGAAAGGACGAATATTGCTGGCAAAGGCAGAAGGTTTATCCCGTCTTTCATATGCAGCTATCCCCTTGTTTGTCAACAAAAAGCTCTGTAATTCCATTGATAAGTCACTTTTCAATTTTATTTGGAAAAACAAGACGCATTATGTGAAAAAATTTGTTATTATGAACACCGTTGAACGTGGTGGTCTAAACTTTCTTGATTTTACAACCCTTAATTATGCTTTTAAAATAAATTGGATAAAGCATTTTCTAAAAAATCCCACATCTACATGGAATTTTATACCTAATTATATTTTAGTTTAGGTTAGTGGTCTAGAATTTTTACTTTTATGTGATTATAAAATAGAAAAAAATCCCCTTAATTTTATCTAAATTCCATAAACAAATGCTTTTAGCATGGTCATTAATCTACAAACATAATTTCTCCCCACATAGGTGCTTCATCTGGAATAATGGGCTTATTAAATTCAAGAATAAATCCTTATTTTATAAAACTTGGTTCAATAATAACATAATTCTAGTATCCCAACTATTAAATTACAATGGATCATTGCTGAATTATTCTGAATTCCTTCACACTTATGGCATTACAATCACCCCTAGAGAGTTTGCAATTTTTATGCCATCCCTTCTGGAATTTTAACTCTCTTATAAGGGGCTGGAAAACCAGATTGCCTACCAGATTTGGACCCTATTTGACCTCAGTTGGTAATATTTGTTTCGCATCCACAACTAGAAATAATAATCATAATATTCGCTCTCTATTCCAGAGAGATGTCACCAGCACCCCTAATGTTGTTCCCTATTGGTCTAACTTTGTTGACAACCTGAATTGGGGGAATATATGGAACCTTCTATACAAATACCTCCTTACGAATAAAGTAAGAGAAGTCTCTTTCAAAATCATACATAGGTACTATCCTGCTAAGCATTATCTCCTTAGGTTTAAGCTTGACAAATGTGTTAACTGTTCTCTTTGTGGAATATGTCCAGAAACAATGGTACACCTGTTCTGGCAATGCTCCTACACCACATGTGTCAAACTCCAGTCCTGGAGGGCCACTGTCCTGCAGAGTTTATCTCCAACCAGCTCCAAAAACACCTGCCTGGAAGTGTCTAGTAATCCTGAAGACCTTGATTAGCTGGATCAGGGGCCTGTACCATGAAGCCGGATTAGGTGGCTAGCCAGCTATGTTTCAGCTTAGTTTCCGCCAACCCTGGGTTTTAGGTACTATGAAAGTAGCTTGGCTTTAATCGGTGTTCGTCGCCATGTTATCTTACGCTGCACGGCTAACCTGCTCCGGGGCAGGTTATGTTCTGGATTCAAGATCTCAGACCGAAGTTTGACCAATCAGCTGAGAGCAAAGAAACATATAGGTGACGTAACTTATTCCCAGTGTCTGTTGCAATGACTTCACCTTTTCTTCCAAATCCGGTGGACATCTCAGCGCAAATTGTTAGACGAGCACTTCGTAGAGAAAGAGTTTTTAGCCTGACAAAATCCCCTTGCCTTTCCTGATAGTTACTTGTGTTGTGGAAAAAATTATCTTTTCTTTGTATTTTATTTTCAATGATTTAGCAAATGAATGCCATGCGTTCTTTGGATGTATTTTGAGTTTCTTTTATGATGCTGATACAGCTGGAAGGTGTGTGTGAGACTTCAGAGGTGAGAAGACCCCCGGGCTGGGGAGGGTTCAAGGGGGGGTCCCTTTTGTTATTTTGTTTAGTGGGGGCTGTAAGAGATAGCCTTTGAATAGAACACTATAAAGTAGCTGGTCAACCTCTGCTCTGGGTCTCACTCTGCCTGCAGCTGGACTGTGGGTAGACTGGGAACATTTCTTGCAAGAAATAAATATCTTTTAAGGACAATTTGAATCCTGATGTCTCTTATGCCTGATGCTGTTTTGTTAGTTATTGTTTTTGCCACAACAATTGGTGTCAGAAGTGCGATCCATGAGGTTTCTTCTGGCCCTGAGAAAGCGAATTGACGGACTGATCACCCTAAAGCACAAAAGGCTTTAGTCTTACCTCGCCGAATTGAGAGAGAAGAGCCAAAACTGCTATCAGGGCCAGGAGGAACCCACTGGAATCAGAAAGAACTCGGTGGCAGTAAAAGCATCTCGGGTAAGAGACAGTAAAATTATTTTAATTTGTGTGGTGTAATTTGATATAACTGTGGGTGAACCATAGTGGCTGGAACTATCTCTTTGGTACGGGCAGAGAAGGTTTTCGAGGGGGAGATTGTCAAATCAAGTATATTTGTATAGCGCTTTTCACAATACAGATTGTATCAAAGCAGCTTCACAAACACAAAAGTCAAGTCAAATTTTATGCCGAAAACTAGCTCGTAAACGTGGACGGAAGAGCCACACGGACGGAAGAGCCACACCTGATTAATTAGTTTTACTCAAAATCTCTGTAACCTGAGGAAGTCTTGTAAAAGTGGACGGAAGAGCCACACCTGATTAATTAGGTGAACCAGAATTAATCGAGCGCTAGAAAGTGCTCACGGAAAGATTGAGTAGACCGTAATTACAGGAAGCATATTTGCTAAACCTTGCCGATTTGAGGTGACAAAATCGGATCTGTTGAAGACGTTTAACAGATTATTAGACGCGCGTCGAAGGAAAATCCAGGAGAGATAGAAATCAGCCAATATGGGGTCATCTCAAAGCAAGCTTGAACAAAATTTTATAGGCTACACCAGTTTTTCTGTAAAATGGGGAAAAAATTACAGCCAGAAATGCATGCAAGAAATTGGGAAACGGAAAATTGTTAAACAAAGGGTTGTTGTAGTTTTTGTTCATGAGTGTAAAACTGTGAACAGACAGTAGTTTGTTGAACTGAAGAAGATAGAAGAAAACGAAAATAAATGCAGAAAGGATTAGCATTTAGGGAAAGATAGAATGTTTTTAGAACGTTTTTCTTGATAGAATTTACAAACAGTGAATTGTTGAATGGAAAAGAAGCAGATAAAAAGAGAACAGAGTCGATGCAGAAAGAACTGGCATGTACTGTAAGAGATAGAATTCATGGAACTATTTATGAACGCCTGTTAAGGTAAATTAAGTTGAAATGGTATGAAAAGTGAGTTTTAGATAAAAATAAGGCATTGAGTATGATTAACAGGGATTAACATGATATAAAGATAAGGAATGTTTCATTAAGTAAAACGATTGTCTTTTGAACCTAAAGGGTCCAGCTATGCTGGGAGTACAGCAACAGCGCTTGCTTGTTCAAACCAGCTTCTGAATGTTAAATGTATACTTGTTTTGTAATCAGTGTTGTTGATGATAATATCAAATTAGAAAATGTCCAAAGATTGGATATTTTGTTGATATTAAGCCATTTAAGGAAATATATTGTTTTATAAAGGAAATTATGGGTTGGAGATAATTTCCCTAGACACGGGTGACTAAAGTTAATCAGAAACTTTGTGAAACCCATTTAGAATATTTCGATTTTCCGTGTCGCTTATGAAAATTAATGTTCTGCCAATAATGACGATGTGAATGCTTTATTGTATTAATGTTATGAAAACAAGAGTATTGAAGAATAGACTGCCATATTTTTGTAACAAGAGTTGAAGGTGCAAGCGGCTAAGATAGCTGTCTGTGTAATTTAGAGACTGAGAAGATTTAGAGAATCTTGTGGTTTCTGTGAAACAGTAGAATAAGTGGGACTGAATAATTGTACAATCTTGTGATTTAAGTTGAATCTGCAAACTAACCATTTGATAGAAGAATAAGCTTTTAAAACCAGTGTTGATGAAATTAATGACACGTTGAAGTTTTAATACTGTATTGTTGGATTACAAATTTATTAAATGTTTAATTTAGTTTGCAACAGTAAAAGTTGAGTACACTGAAGTTAGCATTTTAAGGTTAGGTTAGGATAATGGTATCAACAGTTTCTGCCAGGCTGTTTTCTCTATTATAATTCACCCTATTGTCGTTAATGGCTCGAGGCAGTAGCCCCAAGACACACCTTTTGTCTTTAATGGCTCTTCGAGTCCCAGTATCACTCAGACTGATGGGATTAGCACACGAATGATTCGTCTATGCAATTTGCAATGCAATAGACTGTTATGCTGACTGAATTAGGATAGGCCAGACATTCAGTCTAGGGTGGTAACTGAACAGTCCTGATAAATAGTGAGATAAAAGAGAGCAAATGCTGTAAGCAGCTGCAGAGATTTGCAGATGATGTTTTGTAAAAGTTTGATTGTGATTGGAAAGATAAACAATAACTTGACTGGCTCCAAACAAAGAAAGTGCCAAAATGACACAAATTTAGAGAAAAGTCTGTGTTAATATGGGTTAGAAAGTAGATCAATGTTAATATGATGAAGATTGTTTCAGCTATTGAAATTGAATTTGCAACTGGGACTGTAAAAGAAAAGACAGAGAACTGCTTATCAATGGGTCTGTTTGCATTTCCTGAATACAACACAATGTTTCAGAAGTGCAAAATAGGATGAAGCTGTTAGAAAGATAAAAGGCAGAATAACAGAGAGTGTTTTATTGCAGTCAGCTGGGTCATTCAGTGACTGTATGCGCACTGTATGACTGTAAAAGTAAATGAGGGAGAAATAAAGTTGATAGTTGGAACTTTTGAAAGTTGTAAGAAGATTGAAAGATTTAAGTGTAAGGAATTCCTTTTGAAAGGAAAGAACTATAAAAAGTACCGGTTGACATAAAATTACGGATAAGACTAAATGAGTTGCAAAATATTTTAAAAGTACCGGTCACTAAAAGGATGATTGTGTTTTGAATGAAACACTTTGATAAGGTTTTAGATGGTATGGAGAGACAAATCTAATGAATGATTTATAATGATAATCAAAAAAAAAAAAATCTATCACAAGCAGGGAGCACAGCCTCAAAAGTTGAATCATAGAAGCAGATTGATAAACTCCTAGAGAAAACATTGAAGTCAGGTATTAAATTATGGCAATTGAAAACCTGACAACTAAAATTGAAATGAAATTTTAAACGTTATTAAGAACTAGAATAATTCTTATTATTTCTTTAAGATAAAATAAACAGAAGCAGTGTTACAGGATTAACAGTTGCTAAATGTAAAATGTGTAAAAGGCATTTGATTAAACAAAGGCTTGTTAATGTTGATTTTAAAAGATAAGATTGTGATTTGGCCAAATCAGGTTTGCTTATCTGAATCTGGCATGTGCTGTGACTGAAACTGCCACAGTTTCAGTGCAACAGAGACTCATTCTGAGTGGAAATTTGTAATGTCTAAATTACAATACATATAATTTATGGAAAAGATGCCTTAAGATGGGCTACAGTTGAAAAAGATGGTAGATAAAGTCTGAAGTTAAAAGTTTATGAGAATGCAGTGTACCAGTCCTGAATGCTCAAGAGTCTCTCTCTCATTCAATATCAGCTGAAAGCTGTTGTCTGAGCCTGTGTAAAGCACAGTGTTTCAGTTGAAAATCATAGACACAGAGATGTTAAAGGAAATCGTTGCCATTCAAAGGGCAATTTGTACTAAATGTTCTAGAAGTAAAACTGAATGACTTTAAAGAAGTCTTTAAAATAATACTGTTTAGGACTTGTTTATTTTAGGACCAGAGACTTTTAGCTCTCATTTTAGCTTCCACCATAAAACAGGGCCGATGGCTCCGGCTACAGAAGTAACAGTACACTGAATGTACGGTTGTGATCTAAATTCACTGACTATAATCTAAGCAGCTAGGTTGCTACCTTTAAGATGATTAATTAATTTAAGTGATTAAATACTGTTGTTATTAACCTGTCTCCCTGTGAACACTATTAGGTCCGAATGGCTCTGATGACTCTTGAATGCGCCTTTTCCTAAGCTCCAGAAAACAACAGATTATGTTGAAGAAAACGGTCACAGATTCTGTGATGGTAAAGAGCGGTAACCACGTGTGTACGAAGTGTTTACCCCAGAGACGGGTAAGACCCTCTGGCCAAAAGGGCAACCTAAGACAGGGGAATTCACGCCACAAACACTGGGCATCTCCTGATGGAGGTGTTTTTTTTTTTTATGTGAGAAAGGTATTAGAGTTGAGCGGTGACTGTGAGGCCAGCAGCATCAGCAAATCATTGAGAGGCGAGATGAGCTGTAAGAAGTTACGGCCGTCTGACCCAGAAAATGTGAGTTCCTCTATATACCACTCACCAGAAACCGCGTTGATTGAATGGCTTGTTTTTCTGACAAGTGTCTGCAACTATGCCAGGGGACAACACCCTGAAGAAAAGACAATTATAGGTTAAGAGCTGATCTGAATGGGCATTCAGGAGCCAGCAGAGACCATTGAACTAATGGTTATCTGTTGTAGAGACAGTAAAAAAAAAAAAAAAAAAAAAAAAAATTTGTAATGTTAGTTGCCTGATGGGCAAGGAAAACACAGAGATTTGTGTCGATGCTGAACTAATGTGTCAGTTCTGACTCCTGTAGATCATTTAGACATGACAAAGGACCACTATAAGACATGGTGGTGGCTAAAGATGACTCAAGAGAATTTTCTGGAAAACAAAGGTTAGGTAAATTGAGTATTTAAACTAAAGATAACCTTAGAAAAGATCATAGAACGATTGAATATGACTATGATTATTTTAGTTACAGTCCTAGGAGGCTGTTGAAAAGATTATTTGCTTATAGTGAGAGAGAAAGAGACTGCTTGAGTGGAGGAAGAGGATGGTACTCTGTCTGTTCTTCTGTTATCAGTCAGCCAAAGAAAGCTGAAGCAAAGTAATAATTATGCACCAAAACAATCCAGCTGACTTTTCTAAAATCAGATGAATAATGAACAGACATGCTTTGAAACTGGTTAAGAGGCCATAAAAACATTAGATAAAAGATACAGGAAAATGTAAGGTTAAAATGTGAGTGTGAGTGTGAGTGTTAATTCATGTTTGTACAGTATATGTTAGTTTAGGACAACTATTCTGTCTGAATAGTGTGTATAAATTTGTCATTAACCTCTGGAAAGAGTGTTTTAGCATTATAGATGGGTTAAGGCAAATGACAAATTTGAAAATAAGCTGAGGATTGTGAGTCAATCTGATGAGAAGGCAACACAGAACATAGGATGAGCTTTAAGTTGATTGATCATCGAGCTCTGTCTATTAATTATTATTTTGGTCATTTATGATGTGCAGTAGATTTGAATTACTTTCTGGACAGGTTTAAGTATTGATGTGTAAATTAGAATTGTGAAGTCGTAGATAGCCGTCAGTCATGTGTTGAGAAAAAGTTATAGATTTGACAGCAACAAACACGTAGGCTAAATAAATATCAGATTATCCAGAGAGCCCTTAACAGTTATGTATTGTAAAAAGGGAAGATTGTTATTCGACTGACGTTGACGAAGTGTACACGACCTGACCTGACCAATTGATGACCTGGAGAATGTTCGTAGATGACAGTTGATTAAGAGACCAAACAATAGGCCTGAAAATCAAGAAACGCTGTGAGACTAGGGGCCGTTGCCTTAAAAAACAATTTGATAAGAAGATGAAATTGTGGCTTTAAGTAATATTTTTATTTCAGAGGCAGAGAAAGATGGGAAATTTGGCTGAAGGACAACGTTTGGGTTAGCAAACTTTATCCAAACAAATGTTACCAAATAAATATGAACAAATATTGCAGTTTTCCTTTAGCTCAAACATTAGAGTTTGGCACCTGTAACGCCAAGATCATGGGTTTGATTTCCGAGGGAAAGCAAGAACTAATAAGAATGTAAATGTGTACCTTGAAATGTGGGTCGCTTTGGATAAAAGTGTCTGATAAAAGCAAGAGAATTGTATTATGATGCACGAGATGGGTCGTGCATCAAGAGGAGGATGATAACAGTTGCCAAATATGGTTTACTAAGGGGTTCAGATTTGCTAAAAGCAACCGCACAGGTGGGATCTGTCTGTAAGTGTGCAAATAACAAAGATTGTTTCAACAGGAAACGCCAGGGCAGATGTGGCAACAAAGGCCACGGCATGACAGCCGACAAAATCAGGGCAGAATGTGCCCAATAAAATAATGGCTACGGCTAAACATCCTAGCCTGGGCTATTGTTGTGTCAGAAAGAAAGGTGCAACACCTGCGCAGCGCATAACTTAAAAGTTTTATTTTTCAGGATGTCAGGATGGATTGCATCAAACAGAACTGATTCTGTTCCAAATGTATACATATTGTCTGGTTAACATGAGCAAAGTGAAGAAACAGTGCCTAACCCTGTGCAATGCCTAACTTAAAATTTTCATTTTGCAGGATGTCAGGATGGATTGAACCAAACAGAACTGATTCTGTATTGTTTTGTTAACATGAGCAACGTGGGTTGAGTGTTTTTCAGGGGAAAGGGACCCTGAGTGCTATTCAATGAGCAAGAAATTATCCGATGATATGTTTCAGGTTGAAAATTCCACAGATCACACCAAAAGGGATGACAAGACAAGCGGTCACTGACAAAATCACTTAAGGTCTGCTTTCACAGGTGACAGCAGACAGTAAATGACTCATTCCAGTGGGGGTGCGATCATGATCTAAGGGAAAATCTTGTAAGGATTTGAAAATGATTGAAGAGTGTTAGACCTGAGTCCAAGCATCTCACCTTAAACTACAAAACCAACGTCAGCAACCCCACACGCCAACGCAAAGAATAAAGTGGGGGGGATCAATGATATGTGCTAGAAACATATCTCCCCTGCCTACGGTGGAAAATCCTCTCTACGGCATGCAAAGTGTCATATTGGTGAAAACGGAACATCCATGGGGCAACGAGATGATCAACATATCTGGAGAAAATGTTGACCAATTAATGGTTGAAGAAAAGTTTTGTGATTTTATTTGATTGAATCAAATTAGGGCTTAGTATTGATATAAATCTAATAATTTGACTTGTGCAAAGAAAAATGTGTTTTCAGGTAGAAGATCTATTAATTAATGTGAAGTATGGTGATAAGAAAAAAGACGGTATGTAATGGAAAAGTCAGGGATAATTTCAAACAACGAATGATCAAATTATAAAACTTTTCTGGTTAGATTTTATTAAATAGATTTTAATTAAATACAGCTTTAGAAGTAAAACCATTTCCTGACAAAATATTGTGATTAATTGAAAAAGGCTGAATACATAGTGTTATGTGTTATTCTGATAATTTTGTTATCAATGGGTACGGTCTATCCTAAGGGTGAACAAAATTATGCAGATCGTACGAGTAACAGAAGTTGAAATTATAATCATTTATGTTTTTTCGGTATTATAATATCCTTTATTCTTACTATACTTTAAGTTATACTGGAGTGACTGAGGGTCCGATTTATCGGGAATGCGGTAGCAGTGCTTATCCATTTAGCCCGGCTTCAGATAAAATGTTTACTTGCTTGCTGCTAAATTTTATTTTATTTTTATTTTTATTATTTCTTTCAAGGTTCAAGTAGAGTGATCAGGTATATGAAAATCAGATATGAAAGGTAACTGTGATGTAAAGACTTGAAACAACTCTTATCATTTATGGGTTTGATGCAGAATTAGAAACAATCGTTTTTTTAATTTTGAAAAAAAATATATATATATATATTTTTTTTAAGTTGTTATGACCAAACCTAATGTTAATGAAACCAAATTGTTTATCAGAGAATGATAAAGAGGAGGAATTGTTGTGGAAAAAATTATCTTTTCTTTGTATTTTATTTTCAATGATTTAGCAAATGAATGCCATGCGTTCTTTGGATGTATTTTGAGTTTCTTTTATGATGCTGATACAGCTGGAAGGTGTGTGTGAGACTTCAGAGGTGAGAAGACCCCCGGGCTGGGGAGGGTTCAAGGGGGGGTCCCTTTTGTTATTTTGTTTAGTGGGGGCTGTAAGAGATAGCCTTTGAATAGAACACTATAAAGTAGCTGGTCAACCTCTGCTCTGGGTCTCACTCTGCCTGCAGCTGGACTGTGGGTAGACTGGGAACATTTCTTGCAAGAAATAAATATCTTTTAAGGACAATTTGAATCCTGATGTCTCTTATGCCTGATGCTGTTTTGTTAGTTATTGTTTTTGCCACAACACTTGTATGAAAGATACAGATTTTCCGCGGAAGGAATGTCTTATCTTTGCGAACTTCTTGAGCCGCACATAAAGAATTTAACACGTCGAATTCATGCACTTACTGTAACGCAAATGGTATTGTGTTGCGTTTTTTTTTTTTTGCAAGTGGTACATTCTTGCACGGTGACGCACAGAAGCTAGGGGAAAACATATGTTTGTCGAACCATTCGCAAGGTGGTCCTCGCTCTGCAGGAGTACATGAAAAGTTTCATTAATAATGTTCCCCGGACATTTATCGACCATGTCCATAAAAGAGGGCTTTTATAAAATTGCCGGTAAGATATATTGATAGGGTGACATCACATGAACACTTGTTTTTTTTGTTTTTTTTTCAAAAAGCAAATTTCACAAATGTACTATACAATATAATACATGTTAAGAATTATTTTGAATTATTATTTATTTTTTATTATTATTCTGTTAATCGTATGATAGGATTCCCAAGTCATTGCAACATGTATGCAGTCTATTGCTCCAATCTCCACTGCTCTAGGGGAACATGAGGCAGATTATGTTAATAGGAAGTCCTATCACAGCCATAATGTTCAGGTAGAGATATGTTAGATGATTATTTTCTGTGAGAAGAATCTTTAAATTAATAGTAACATTAACAGATATAACAATGATTTACTAAACATTTCATCTGCAGACGACTTGTGGTCATGAACATATGATCAAGTTTGGATGCCAAATGTCCTGGCTCCAGTGCTTGTCTCACAAATTTTCCATGAGTCTGTGTTGTGTCAGCGCTTTGAGGAAAGCAAGTTAAATTTGGTACAGTACAAAACACTGTTAATTTGAACTGAAATAGAAAAACCTACACAATAACCCCCTATCATGATCCTCAGACAGGGCCACAACACCGCTTCAATGTGGCCCTCAGTAAAACCAGAGTGAAGATAGAGATGACCTTTGGCCTCCTAAAGGCACATTTCAACAGTGTTCGGTGCTTCAGAGTCACCAGAGCAGGCATCAGAGATAGTGGCTGCATGGGCCATTCTGCACAATATAGTCACCAGTAGAAAGGAGCGAGAAACACCACAAAACCAGCTTCTCCCCGATGAAACTGACCCGATCACACTTGACCACCCAGCTGGTGCAGATGTAGATGCAATCACCATACAATATTACACTTAATAAAAGCACACTGAAACTGCAGACAGGTCTCAAACTGTTTTATTGGTTTTGTGGGATGGGAGGGAGAAAGAGAGCAAGAGAAAGTTGCATTAATAAATATTCATACTAAAGTGTTACTTGGTTAAATAAGTTATACTAATATATATATATATATATATATATATATACAGTGCAATGCATAAGTTAATACACCCATGCTAAAGTTGACTAAAAAGAGGAATAAAAAATCATATTTTGGAAACTGAACTTAATGCCTTAATTAAAAAAATTTGGAAAAATCCAACCTTTAAGGACACCAATTTTCTTTGTGAATGAATAATGTATCGTAAATAAATAAATGTTCTTCCTTAAAATACATGGTGCATAAGTGAGTACACCCCTATGTTAAATTCCCATAGAGGCAAGCAGATTTTTATTTTTAAGTATTTAAAAAAAAAAAAAGTTTTAGGATACTATGCATCCTGATAAAGTTCCCTTGGCCTTTGGAATTAAAATAGCCCCACATCATCACATAGCCTTCACCATACCTAGAGATTGGCATGGTTTTATTTCAGTTAGCCTAATAGCTAGCTTTGATTTGCATTGAGAGATGATCTTATGGAAAGTACCCCATGCCATCACAGTCCAGCTCCTTTAGTGAACAGTCTAGTTCAAGTCTCCTTTAGTGTGCAGTCTAGTTCAAGACTCCTTTTGTACAGGGCCCTGACTGAGTCTGTTTCCACCTGAAACATAATTCCACCACAAACATGATCATTACAAGTTTTCTGGAGGCTCATCAAAATCACAAAAAGTTCCTTGACTTCCTACAAACACAGGACTGACTGTAATTTATGTCAAGGGTTTTAAATCCTTGTTCACATTTCTTCTGAAGGCCATTGAGGTAGAGGCCTCAGTTTCTGGGGCAGGTTGTGAAAAATCCTACAATAAAAGAGATGTGTAAGGGCCCGTCCCTTTTTATGCCACACATTCAAATGTTTGCCATAATAAAAAGCCCAGTGCATTCACATCAGCAACATCAGCAGAGTGTCTTCATTTCCTCCACCCTAATAAATAAAAATAGGCCAAAGTAAAGCATAACTGTTGTAAAGCAGGTTATGTTTGGTGTTCTGTCTGCTGCATACTGACCTCTGTGTGGGAGACTGTGTGTATGTGTGCTGGCTTCAACAGGGACACATTTCTCTCTACTGCAGAACATACAGTCAGCCATATTTAAAACTTTAAAAAGTAGTAATGTATTGCACACGCACCCAGTGTTACTTGCTTAGAGGAGCCAGCACCAGGGTCAGATTGTACAGCACCTGTAATCCCATCCATAATCGGCTGTCCCTTATTGCCTACTCAGAGCCAACTACTCTGCCACAGTGTATTCTGGTTTTCTGAATTTAATTATTTATTTCTGTTTGCTGCAAACAAGTGTTTGTGATAAAATGTTCACAAAAGTAATAAAAGGTTGTGGTAAATACTCACCACTTTGAATTATATTTTTATATTTTGTCTTTATCTGCTGCCAAGAACATTTGGAGTTGGGGTTGCATCTAAAAATCAATGAATATTAATCTTAGTACATACAAGCACATTTTTTATATATTATAAAAATAGGCTATAGGCTATATTACACATAGGCTACACATACATATACATACATACAGTACATAAATAATTTTACATAAATATAGAACGTATTTGTTTAACTTACACATTAACAATCAGCAATCTTTCTCCAACAGTCTTCTCTTGCTTTGGCAGCAGAGAACGTATTGTTTCGAGCTTGAAATACATATTTAAATTCATCGTAATTCTTAATGATTATCTCTTGCTCCTCCGCGGAAAAATAGGTCTAAATCGCTCTCGCTCTACTACCCGCGATTGGTTGTTCAGTGTCGACGTCACTCTTTTATGTGCACGCGCGCGTGGAGTAATCATAGCTTGAGGATCAAAGCCTGAGTTGACAGAGAAAGTTGATGAGCTGCATCATGGTACCAATAAAGCCTGATTGCATCGGTTTGGTTTTGTCAACTCAAAACTAATCCTGTAACCCCGAGTTTGTTCAGCTACCTTCATGGTACAGGCCCCAGGTGTGTTTAATTAGGGTTTTTAACCATTCAGTTATGCTCTATCTTTTATGTACTTATTTGAAACTCCCCCTGGCTCTGTTCTTGTCTATATTTTTTTGTTCTGTATTAATGACTCTATTTGTGTTTTACTCGTTGTATTGTAAAGATTTAATTAAAAAATTTTGTTTGTTTTTTTAAATACAATTAAAAAACCTATGTGTGACGTGTGCACAGACTAAGCCAGAAGTCTGCGCACACGTCACACATAGGTTGTTTTTTTTTCACGCCCTCAGATCACTTGGACGTGGTGGTGTACAAGAGGTAAAAACGCTATAAATACTGTTCGTTTTCTCACACAAACCGCTCGTTTCGTGTCTTAGACCATCATTGTGTACTTACGATGGGGAATTGTTTAATTTGGACTCTGTGCATGCTCTTTGAGACAGTGACCATAGACCTGCATTATACGACTGACAGACAAGAACGGTTTGACCTAAAAATATCAAAATTGAAACTACTGCGGAAACAAAGACACCTACATCTTGGATGCCCTTGAGGTAAGCTAAAACATATCAAAAATTAATTATAAAGTGAACTATCCCTTTAACACCAATGGCAAAGAAGTTGCAAAAAGTAGAAAGTAGGTCATTTGGACTCTCTTGTATATTCAAAACTCAGCCATTCTTTGAATGATATGTTTAAGATGAGATGACTTTCTGCAGTTGAAAACAAAAAAAAACAAAAAAAACATTGCACGTCTCAAAAAGAGTAGGGGTGTACTTGTCATAACATTGCCTCTTAATAATCCCTGTCTACTGAACTGGATAAATCTCTCTCTCTCTCTCTCTCTCTCTCTCTCTCTCTCTTTCTCACACACTCGCTCCCCCCCCCCCCCCCCCCCCCCCTCTCTCTCTCTCTCTCTCTCTCTCTCTCTGTGAGTGGGGGGAGTGAATGAATTATTATGAAAATGAAATCATTTTCCACTGTAAATCCCCACAACTGAGGTGTCATTAAGAAAGACCAAAACCTGTATCGCTTCCCGGACGCCGCATCAAAAATAGCTCTCCTTGAAGTGTGTGAAATCCAGAGCACAATTTCTGAGAATGGGACACCATACGTGACTACACGTCACTTTCACTTTCAGTGTTTTGTGGGTGTACAGTAGCACATAGTAAAGCACTATATAACCAGAATCAGAATGAGCTTCATTGCCAAGTATGTTTACACACAAAGTTCAAGGACTTTGTTTGGGTGACAGAAGAAGCTTCTTTTGTATTAGTACACTTGAATAAACTTCTTTTTCATAAGGGTAGTCTGGAGGAGTGTTGAGATGATGGGTTTGAAAGCCGAACTGAGGTCCACATCAGGATCGTCATAAGCCCCTGGTTTGTCCAGGGGCCTGTACCATGAAGGTAGCTGAACAAACTCGGGGTTACAGGATTAGTTTTGAGTTGACAAAACCAAACCGATGCAATCAGGCTTTATTTGTACCATGATGCAGCTCATCAACTTTCTCTGTCAACTCAGGCTTTGATCCTTAAGCTATGATTACTCCACGCGCGCGTGCACATAAAAGAGTGACGTCGACACTGAACAACCAATCGCGGGTAGAGCGAGAGCGATATATTTTTCCGCGGAGGAGCAAGAGATAATCATTCAGAATTACGATGAATTTAAATATGTATTTCAAGCTCGAAACAATACGGTCTCTGCTGCCAAAGCAAGAGAAGACTGTTGGAGAAAGATTGCTGATTGTTAATGTGTAAGTTAAACAAATACGTTCTATATTTATGTAAAATTATGTATATACAGTACACTGTAAAAAATGTCTGTGAAATTAACTGTGTAATTCTGTAAAATCATGACATCAAAATTTTGTAAATAGAAAAACAATGAAATTTTGTTAAATTTACAGTATTTTGAAAATGGTACAAATGCTGTTGTAAAATACTGAACCAAACAAAACTGTTGATTTTACAAGAATGTGTTAAAATAATCATATTAATTTGTAGAATTTACAGATTTATGAAATTTAAGCAGAAATAAAAACTATGCAGAAAGCAACAATGCAGTTAAAATTACAACATGACAGTGTTAAAATATTTTTTGGACATACATATTCTCAATAGCCTATCAACAAGAGAATTTACATTTTATACATGTTATATTTTACATACAAAATATGTTCCAAGGACAGCATAACTGTTAATATGAATTTTAAAATTCATATTTAAAAACAGGCAATGGGTCTTTTAGGTCCAACAGCACTGTAAAATTACTAGCTAAATATTAACTGGTAGGAATTGCACATTGTATCTGTCGACAGTTAAGGGGACATTATACAATAGCCAAACCGTTCATTTGTTATTTTGAACAATTAATTCAATTGTAAATGATCAAATAAAATAATTTATTTTCTTTTTCATTTACAGAATAATGTCATTAATATTTATATTTATATTTTGTCGATGTAAAATTTACATTCCCATGTAACGTTATATGAACATCTGCGTTTGAATGTCGCGCAGTAGATTTCAGATTATCGCGGGATCACGGATCAGCTGTTTTGATGAACTTCACGACGAGAGTGCGCGCACTCCAATTCTGCCAGCGAGTCCGTGGAGTTTTGCATGACATATCAAATCTGGTAAGTGAACGGTTTGTTTTCTACAAACTTGAAAAACAATTATATGTTATGACTGAGGCTATTTTGCGTGGACTGGGTTTCATGTTCAGTTCAACGCACAACTCTTTCAGTTTGTTTCTTTCATGCTGAGAAACGTTAAAGGCAGGGTAGGTAGGATTTTTATAAAAAAAAAACATTCCAAATTTGTTTAAACTGTCTTTATATACCAATACATAATTAAAATGTAAGTATACTCTGAAAAAGAGAGTATAAAAATCGAGTGTCTGTAGACCTCTCACGACTGTTGTAAACACAGCTCATTATTTCCATTCACTCCACCCCCTCCCTTCTGGGCTTCTTCCAAAGCCACGCCCCCAAAACACATGAACGCGCGACGCCAAACGCTCAGGCTCAGCTGGAAGACGCATTTATTTACCTGAGACGAGTGGAGAGGAAGGAGCTCAGTGCATGCAGTGACTTCATGTCAGAATCACATGTAATACATAAAATGGAAGAGAGGCCGCACTATGCTTAAATATTATTTTTATTTGCACAGACGCGTTTCAGCGCGTGCCTTCCTCAGTGTGCAACAGCTTTGTTGCACACTGAGGAAGGCACGCGCCGAAACGCGTCTGTGTTAATTTCCTCTGGCTTTATCCAGTGCCTGTTTCGTTGCAGCCTTTTCTGCCTCAGATTTTCTTTTTTTAGCCTTTTTATCAGGGCGAGCAGTTACCAGCAAAGCTGGCATTGGTAGTTTTTGCTGCATTTTATCTTCCATTGTGCCGCAAACTCCTGCTTACTCGGTGTAGTGAGCTGAATATTTCCGGAACGGTGACATGTGATGAGTGCAGGGCCGTTTGAAGGAATTTGGGGGCCCCAAGCAAAATGGACATGGAGGCCCCCCCAATAAAAAACATATTATAATATGTAACCATATTCCGTCCGTTCGAAAAAAAAGTTGCACTAACTGTTTGTTACAAGCAGCATTTGCCGTCAGGCAGGTATCTAACATAAACATATTTTTTCTAGCCTACCTGCTGCAAAATTACACCATTTGTACAAGACAAGTGGAGCTATTTTATCCAGTGTAATTTATCACTTACCACTAGGGGTGTAACAAAATTCACGGTTCGGTTCAATACGATACACGTGTTACGGTTTGGTATGTTTTCGATACAGCAAAAAGAAAGAAATGCCAATTTCCTTGATTTATTTATTTTTATTTTTTTAATTAAAACTAGCACCATAAAATATTATTTCTTTTTACTTTGAGCAATTCTGGAGCTATAATTGACTCTTCTTAGGAGCATATAAAAGTGCACGCAGGGCAGCGCACGCAGTGGGGCTCGGGCACGAGACATGAAGGCATCTGATTGGTTCTTTACATTCGGACAGAGTGGCAGTGATTGGTCAGAGTTTTTACTGTCCTGCAGCTGCTACAGAGGTCTGATTGTTTTCATTCCTTTTTCTGAACACATAATGTATTGACTACTCTCAGGATGGAAGGACCATTTCACCCAGTATAAAAAAAAGTGTTTCTGAACAGGATTACCTACCATAGCTTTAACTAGGATAAAAAAAGAGCGATTTTGTTAGTTTGCTAAAAAACGTCCAACTGTCGTTTCTGCAGCAAAGCAGATTTCTGAATATCACGTGATCAGCCGTTTTGACGAACTTCATAAGTTAGAGTGCCCGCCATTTCTGCCAGTGTGCTAGTGCTAGTGGAGTTGTGCATGACATGTAAAATTGTGATATCTTGAACTGGTAAGTGAACAAACAGTTCGTTTTATAAAAAAAAAAAAAACAGTAACTGTATATGTTTTGACTGGGGATATTTTGCCATCATAATGATGCGTACGATTGGATGATAAAGGCTGTAAACTGTGTAGGTTTTATTATCACCTCAACTCTTTTCAGTTTTTTTAGCGCAATTTTCCACCGGACAAAATTGCGATTGTTAACTCATGATTTCTGTTCTGTCTGTGCGCACCAATCTTGCACTTCTATCTACTCCTCAACCAGACCACCTAGAGACTTCGGGTTTTCGGCATTATGTTAAGGAAGGTCTACTCTCGGGAACGCACAAAAAAAATCCAGGAAAATATTTTGGATTTCCTGGAAATTCCAGAAAAAAATTCCGTTTTTTGCAAATTTCTCGGCAACCATAATAGCTATCGAGTTGAAACAAATTGCAATCGATAGCTTCTAAAATTTCAAATAATATTAGAAAAAAAGAATTGATCAAAAATCTTTCAAAAGAAAGCTGAAACAGCGCACGGAGCTTAGAGCTTGTCTCCCCTACCTGATTTGCTTCAGATCTGACCTCTGAGAAATATGATTCGGCTGCACGGCTGTCAATCATCACACGTGATTCAACGTGACCTCTTCTGCATGACGTATCCTGTGTACACTTCCTGATTCTGGACAGCCTTGATAAACAAAGCGAAAGTGACATTTCTTCACCGAAACTAGTTCTAATAAATGCACGATTTAATTATGGGTGTTATTTTCGTGCGATTTGGGGTATTTTTATATTTTCTCTTTCATTTACTATATCCTTAGTGTTGTGATCCCATGACGTGAGAAAATTGCGCTAAAACACTCACTGAGTTTTTATTACTTGTTTTCTTTCATGCTGAGTAATGTTAACTGAGATTTAAAAAAAGCGATTTTGTTAGTTTGATCTAACGACTAACGTTTCCTGTCGTTTCTGCAGCAAAGCAGATTTCTGATTATCACAGGATCAGCCATTTTGACGAACTTCACAAGTGAGAGCGCCCACCATTTCTGCCAGTGAGCTAGCTGCTAACTTAGTGGAGTTGTGTATGACATGTAAAATTCTGATCTCTTGCACTGGTAAGAGAACAAACAGTTGGTTTTATAAAAAAAAAAAACAGTAACTGTACAAGTTTTGACTGAGGCTATGCCATCATAATGATGCGGACGAACTGTTGGTTAATTCGGCTGTTAACGTTAGACTGTGGGTTTTATGTTCAGCTCAACTTTTTCAGTTTTCTTTAATGGTGAATAATGTTAACTAGTATAAAAAAGAGCGATTTTGTTAGTTTGCTTTAAGTCGACTAATGTTTACTGTCATTTCTGCAGCAAAGCAGATTTCTGATTATCACAGGATCAGCCATTTTGACGAACTTCATGAGTGGGAGTGCCCGCCAATTCTGCCAGTGAGCAAGTGGAGTTTACATGTAAAATTCCGATCTCTTGCACTGGTAAGTGAACAAACAGTTCGTTTTATTAAAAAAAAAAAAAACAGTAATATTATGAAATATTATTACAATTTAAAATAATGGTTCTCTTTTTTAATATACTTTAAAATGTAATTTATTTTTGTGATGCAAAGCTGAATTTTCATCAGCAAGTACTCCAGTCTTTGGTGTCTTATGATCCTTCAGAAATCATTCTAATATGATGATTTGATACTCAGTTATTATCAATGATGGAAACAGTTGTGCTGTTTAATATATTTTTTTGGAATACTTTTTTCAGGATTCATTGATGAGTAAAACGTTAACAGCATTTATTCATAAAAGCAGCATTTATTCAAAATAAAAACATTTCTAACAATATAAATCGTTACCATCACCTTTTATCAATTTAACGCATCCTTGTTGAATTAAAGTACTAATTTCTTAAAAAAAAAATAGTTATTGTTCCAAAACTTTTGAACGGTAGTGTATATTGTTACAAAAGATTTCTATTCTAAATAAATACAGTTCTTTTTAACTTTTTATTCATCAAATAATCCTGAAAAAAGTATCTCAGGTTATAAAAAAATATTAAGCAGCACAACTGTTTCCAACATTGATCATAAATCAGCATATTAGAATGATTTCTGAAGGATCATAAGACACCAAAGACTGGAGTACTTGCTGATGAAAATTCAGCTTTGCATCACAAGTATATTAAAAAAGAGAACCATTATTTTAAATTGTAATAATATTTCATAATATTACTGTTTTTTTTGTTTGTTTGGTTTTTTTAACTGCAGGCTTGATGAGCATAAGAGACTTCTTTCAAAAACATTAAAAATAGTACTGTTTCCAAACTTTTGACTGGTACTGTATATGTTTGTGACTCAGGTTATTTAGTCAATGATGCTGACGAATTGGGGATTAATCAGGGTTTCAGTTTCTTTCATGCTGAGTAAGTAACGTTAGGATTAAAAATAACGATTTTTATTAGTTTAGAAGTTAGAAGCGACCAAACATCTCCACGTTTTCCCTACACCTAAAAAAATTATTGTAAGTGGTTGCACTCAATTCATTTTATATACATTTAAACAAATGCATTAAGTTGAACTAGTTCAACCTAATGCATTTGTTTAAATGTACTAAAATCAATTGTGTGCAACCACTTACGATCAATTTTTTTAGTAAATTCAACGAATCATTTTTTTTTTCAGTGTATTTAAATACAGTTACACGACCAAGTATGGTGACAAAATAAAACTTGGGACTCGGGAGCACTTCGACTCGGTGCAGTAATATCGAAGTGCTCCCGAGTCCCAAGTGCTATTCCGCCATACATTATAGTTATCCTTTTTACCCGCTAAGAAATGCGCCACGTTTTATTTTGTTACCATACTTGGTCGTGTAACTGTATTTAAATGGGGAAAACGTGGAGGTGTTTGGTCGCTTCTAACTTCATCTCTGTTTGGTTCCTAATGAATGAACTGGGCTAAGCTA
Source organism: Rutilus rutilus (assembly GCF_951802725.1). NCBI lineage: Eukaryota > Metazoa > Chordata > Actinopteri > Cypriniformes > Leuciscidae > Rutilus > Rutilus rutilus. The sequence goes on along the minus strand of NC_140216.1, from coordinate 40,156,965 downwards.
AGTGCTATCAAAGTGTCGCCGCGCGCCAAGAGCGATTGAGTGCACGCAGAGAGGTATGCATCAACTCGTCTTAGTAAAGGGAATGACATAGTTTAATATGAAAAAACGGTGGAGTGTTCCTTTAATGAAGACTGTTTTTATTTTTGTTACTGTAATGTTGTAGTATCTTTGTTGGAATATTTTTTCTTACTTTCTTTTTAGGTCGATCCTGTTTTTCAGCTAAACGGTTCATGCTGTGTGTGGATCAAAACATTATACTTGACAACATCCACTCCTTCATTTCCGCCCTGTGCATGATGTTTAGGAGCTATTATATCTTCAACATCCATTACCCATCAGAGCTGGCATCAACCCTGTAGTTTCTGCAGAGGTATGTCGTCTTGGATAGGCTTTATGCAACAATTTCACTTTATTGAACTTAAAAAAATTAAGGTACTCAGACTCTTACGCCGGTTTGACACCGCAAGCGTCACCAGCGCGTATTTTTTCCGGCGTCCATGTTAATCAATGAGTGTATTCACACCGCACCCAGAAGTGGCGCGGCAGCGCGTAGCAGGAGCAGAGCAGGAGCAGCAGTGCCGCGATAGTTTCGGCGCCCAGTCTATTTTTAACGTGCCGCTTACGCTGAATTAAAGTGACAATGCATTGTTCATGGCCAAAATACACCGCAGTTTTACCCAAAAAGCGCATTGATGATATCTATTGTGTTTTAAACAGTCAATCAAATGACCAAAAGCAATTTAAAAAGAAAACAAATGTCCAAAAACAAACTTGTTGCCCGAACAATAAAAACAAAGATGAACCAAAAGTTATATAAATAAAATTATTAATAAAATAAGCTTCTTGACAAGTCTTTTCTCTTAAATGCCTTTGAAAACGAAATAAAGCAATGCCAACTTATCCATTATAGATATACTCTGTCTGTACACAACCCGCGGTTCAGCCGCGCGTGACAAACGCTGCCAGTGTGAAAGCAAAACGCGCGTGTCCTGCTCCTGCTCACCATATGCACTGCTCCAACGCTCTTTACGCTCTGATAATGCGTGCAGTGTGAAACCGGCGTTACGCTGTTGACGTAACATAAACATTACAACGCAACAGTGCAACTCTTCCAAAATGCCAGAATGCCGGCTTACCGTTTGCCGACGATATTCAGGTGAGCACCACGATGCATGCGTGCGATTCGTTCCTTATTGGAGGACTTGGAAGCGTTGCATTGTTTATGTTGCGTCAACAGCGTGAGAGTCTGACACAGGCTAGAAAAAAATTGTTGAATAAAGTCGTTATTTTTGTTTGTTTTGCCTACAAAATGTATTCTCGTCGCTTCATAAAATTAAAGGACAACTCCGGCGCAAAATGAACCTGAGGTGTATTAACACATTGGTACCAAGTCGGGCGTTCTCTGGGATTTGTTTTCATGATAATCAAATGTAAGAGTTCTATCTCTAAAAACTGACTAGCTTATTATGCTACAGGGTTTTTCCTGCATAGAGAATTATGAGGCGGCCGCCTCCGTCAAACTTCGTGCCGCCTCCGGCTCTCGACAAAATTCGGACAGTCACATGGTCAGATACAGTTTTTCCACCGTGTCGGTTCTGTTGCGGTTACCGGCTTGTGTCCATTCTCAAACCGTATAGTGCTGCGCGGATCGCGGATAATCCGCAGATCGGGCGGGCCAAGTAATACAAACATTCCATTCCAATAAATCGAGGGTGGATGACCGATAAATTATAATGTTTTGAGTTTAATAAAGACACAGAACTCTAATCACGGTAAAATGCAGTGAACGTGCGTGCGTCACTTTTACTTTCGTTTTCAACAACGTAGCGTTAATTCTCTTCAGGGAAAACCCATCAAGGAAAACATCAAGGCTTGACAATAACACTTGTCTGGGACACGTGTGTGTTTTTTTTTTTTTTTTTTTTAAGGGAAAAGTGAGAGAGAATTGTACTACTTGTCCAACCGAACAAATACCCTGATTAAAACAATTTTTTATTTAAAAATAAAAAATATCTAGGGAATCACCGAAAACGTGAGGATGATTCTGTTTTATTTCATTTAATGTAAGTGGCGATCGATAGCCTATAGTTGATAATAATAAGCCTTATGTAGCCTACTGACGGTAACAATGTTGCGACAATGTTGTTAAGAATGTTGTTAAGAAACAATATATAGCCTAGGCTACACACGTCAAGAGTGCTGTTTTCCTGAATGCCATAAAGACTGAAACCGAGACATAACTCGGTTCATAACAGTTCATTAAACAGTTAAAATTAAGTCACTTACATTTTAGACGCAATGACTGTTTTTCTTCTGTTTCTGCAGTGAAAATAGTTCCAAAGATCACAGCAGAACCATCGCGCATCTCACAGCAACGAGCACTTGTAGCATTACTGAATGATGCAGCGTTTTGAATGAATCGGTTGAGACAAAGATTCAATGACCCGTTCATAAACTGCCTCATTCTGAATAAATCAGCCGTTTGAACGAATCGTTTGAATGAATGACTCAATGACTCGCTCATTAAGACGGTCGCCTGCCGCCTCCTACTGGCGGTTTAGTTTCATAAAGTATCATTCTTTTCAACATTCCTTATTTGTATATTCAAAAATATTTAAAATAATCTAATTTAATACAGTTATAATTTTAAATGTAAATTATTTTTAATTTGATTGGTAACAGCCTGTGTCTTGAATATATTGATCAAATTTAAGAATTTGAAATGAAAAATGGAGCATGCATTTAATAAAATTAGGGGGAAAATGCCCTTTATAAAAGGTACAAAAAATGTAAAAAATGTAAAAACAGGAAATGTAATTTTGCCAAAGGAAGAACTTTTATTTTAAATAAATGTTCATTTTAAATCAGCCTACTTCAGTGTGATATGTTACCATATTATCATGCTTAACACTAATCTGAATAATTGTAATGTGATGATCAGATGCAGATATCTAAATCCAAGAATATGGGCGGTTTGCGGGTGGATTATTTATTTTTAACAGTGGATTCGGGTAATCGATTAATCGGATAGGGTTTTTTTAATTCAATTAGATTTTTGTTTATAACTAAATAAAACCCTAAATCAGGGTATTTATGTGTAAAAGTGTACTTTAAAAAGTGCAAAAGCCACACATTGAGTTTTACTAATATAATCTTAAATTTTTACATTTTAAACCCCAAACACAAAAGTTTGTCCAGTTTTTAAACAGTAAAACTTCTTTAAATATCCAAAATATAAATAAACAAAACAAAATATTGGGTTGCGCTGCTCATATAAACTTCACATTATGAAATTAGGACACAAACATGTTTGTAATAAGATATTAAGCAGCAGATTTTGAATTCCAATGTAGAATGCGATCTGTTATTTCTTGATAACAGACCGCTGCGAAGTATAACACACCAGAAAAACAGAGCGTTGCTATGGACACAGGATTCTAACCGTAGAGACGGAACGGACTATTTTCTTTAGCGGAAGCAATACAATCATTTTTAAATCAAGAAACTCCTTTTTAAATCAATATTTTGTGTAAAATTATTGATTTATTTGGTGGGTAGCCATGTAATAAGCGGGATTATCCCTTACATAGTAGACAAATGCTATAAAAAGAGAGCGGAATGGAGGTACGCAGCTGACAACAGGCTTGATTAAAAGTACAGGAAAAATTATGTATTACTGCACAAGCATTCGCTGAAAACCACTGACTACAGTGACTAAAAAACAATATTTTACTGCTGCTGTTATTAACTGCCTTTATATTTAGTGCTTCACTTTGTAAACACCATTTAATTTAACCTATTTCTGCGGTAGCGCTATTTTAATCCATCACTTATGTTGCGAGCGAACTGATTGCGCAACCTGATGCTCGATACAAAATAGATCTAGTGTGACTGTCCCGAAGTTAGTAAACAAAGCTGTTTACACAGTAGCATTGAATTAAACTAGACTATACCATTTTCACATCTTCATATAATGAGAATACAGTTTTTGCTTGCCGTGCTGATGTTTCTCTCCGATTACTCTCTGCCATTTCGCGTGACTGCGTTGTCATGAAAGTGACGTCATCAGTAACGCTCCCCGTGACGTGAGCAGACCAACTAATCGACAATGACATTCGTTGACAACGATTTTCATAATCGATTATTATCGATTTTATAGTTGTTGCAGCCCTAGATTCGGGTGACTCAAAGTGCACCAGATTAATGAATTTATCTTTAAAATGTACAAAATTTTATTCCGGGGGGGTATGCCCCCGGACCCCCCTAGAGGTACCAAGCTCCACCCACATAAATAACGTGGGAAACACATTAGGCTATATGATGATCTACAAAAAATACCTTATTATTAAAATACATTATTAGGGGTTTACCACCTCCACCTCATTTTCAGCCAGGAAAAACCCTGCGCTAGTATATGGGGCAGCAACTAAGTCAAAATAAATCGCTAGTTAATAACACTAAAATAGCCTCACACTAACACGGTAACATAATGAGGGTCCCTACATGCAAACCGAAGCATTGAGAACTTTGTAAGTGTACAGACAGTTTAATAAGAAGATGCTTTATAAAGACAACACTTCGCGTATCATCTTATTAAACTGTCTGTACACTTACAAAGGTCATTATTGCAATATAAACATATGAAATCGCCTTTTATTTTATCATTGATTTTTAACTGGAGTCACTGATAAACTGCAGATGTCTGATTGACAGGCCCAGCTATTATTAAAGGGTTCGTTCAAGGGATACTTGCCCTAATGTCTTTCCAAACCCATAAGACGTTTGTTCATCTTTGAAACGCAATTGAAGCTTTTAATTAATGCTTTTTAATGAAATCTGAGAGATTTCTGAATAAATACGCAACTACCACTTTGACGCATCAAAAAGTTCTTGAAGAGATTGTAAAAACTAATCCATATGAATTGAGTGTTTTAGTCCAAATTTTCACATCACTTTATTTGATGAACAGATTTATTTAGGTTTTTATTCACATATAAACATTGGTCAGCAAACACAAACAAATTCAACCAGCCCTGCTTGATGCACAAGAACAAACCTCATTGGTTCTTGAGAAAGCTCAAACAGGCTGCCTGGTTCTCGCATGTCAAGTGAACATGCTTGAGCTTCTATTTACCACAACTGATGTGTAAGCTGATGAATATGTGAGTAAAAGACTAAATTGCACTTCAATTCAGATTAGTTTTTCAATCTCTTTCAACTTTTTGAAGCAAAGTTTCAGTTGCGTAGCAGTCAATGTAAGGATCAGATATCTCAGATTGCATTAAAAAATCTTAATTTAAGATCTTAAGAAGACTTAAGAAAGAACTAAAGTCTTACGGGTTTGGAACGACATGAAGGGTGAGTAATCAATGACAGCATTTTTGGGTGAACTAACCCTTTAATACCTAAAATATTTTATTTATCTTGAATAAAGAAATGTAAGTTATTTTTTCTGTTAATAAAACTATTTTATAATTAATAAGTTGCCTGTTTTTCTTCTTTCCCAAGGTGTTTTTTCTCCATCAACCCAGAGAAGGGCACCAAAGTGGAGAAGACACAAACTTCACGCCTCAATGTGAACCCAAGAGTCCTTTAATTCAGGAACTTTCAGATCATGAGTGGCGCGATGTCTGAAACTCTATGGACGTTTGTTTGGACTTTACTCTGAATTTTGTTTTAGCTTCTATGCTCAGTTCTTCAAGATCAACCCAGAGAAGGGCACCAATGTGGAGAAGACACAAACTTCACGTCTCAGTGTGAACCCAAGAGTCCTTTAATTCAGGAACTTTCAGATCATGAGTGACGCGATGTCTGAAACTATGGACATTTGTTTGGACTTTACTCTGAATAAGGTTTGTTTCAGCTTCTATGCTCAGTTCTGAAGATCATTTTTTCAGGCGAGTTTGTATGCAACTTAGTTTTATTGCTCTTATATTTTGTGATATTGTCCTGTAGATCAGTTTGCAGAGATTAATTGTTTAACAAATATTCTCTTTCTTGCCCTCTCCTTCTCTATTTTTCATTTTTAATCTTTTTCTCATCTTTGTTTCCTTCCATCTCTTTACCTCCATCTTTCCTCTATCAGTTCCAATGAGATAATTAAGCTGTACATATTACAAATGTGTATGTTGTGCTGCTTTAATATTAATGAAGAAGGCAAGACAAAAGGCAGAAAATTGATGTTTTTTGCAGTTTTGTACTGAAATGCAGTTTAAAACTATAAAGTTGTTTACACTATGTGACTGTCATTTTTACAAAATTATTCTGGCAACCACAGCTGCCAAATTATGTTTGTAAAAACAACAGGATTTTTTTGCATAAACAAACTTAAAGTCTGTATTTCTTACAGTAAATCCCTGTAAATTTTCAGATCTGCATCTCGAACGGCTTGAGGGTGAGTAAATCATGGCTTAAATATCATTTTTGGGTGAACTATCCCTTTAAGTGTAATATTGTGTGGTGATTGCATCTACATCTGCACCAGCTGGGTGGTCCGCTCTGGTGACTCTTAAGCGCCGAACACAGTTGAAATGTGCCTTTACAGAGGTCATCTCTATCTTCACTCTGGCTTTACTGAGGGCCACATTGAAGCAGTGCTGTGGCCCTGTCTGAGGGTCATGATAGGGGGTTATTGTGTAGGTTTTTCTATCGCTGTTCAAATTAACAGTGTTTTGTACTGTACCAAATTTAATTTGCTTTCCTCAAAGCGCTGACACAACACACACTCACGGAAAATTCGTGAGTCAAGCACTGGAGCCAGGCCATTTGGCATCCAAACTTGATCATATGTTCATGACCACAAGTCGTCTGCAGATGAAATGTTTAGTAGATCATTGTTATATCTGTTAATGTTACTATTAATTTAAAGATTCATCTCATAGAAAACTAGATGTACCGCATCGCGGTACAAAATATGACCGCCGCTCAGGCCTGCACTGGCTTTCCACAAAAATAAATGACGTGGAGTAATTTGGCTGTATTGCGTGTTTATGTATATACCTAAAAAAAGTAATAGTATGTGCATGTCTGTCTGTCTGTGTGTGGGTGTGTGTGTGTGTATGTGTGTGTGTTTGTGTGTGTGTCTGTGCGTGTATGTATGTGTGCGTACATGTGTGCGCGTGTGTGTTTGTGTGTGTGTGTGTCTGTGCATGTGGATTTGTATGTGTGTGTATGGGTGTGTGTCTGTGCGTGTGGATGTCAGTGTGTGTGCATGCTTGCGTTTGTTTGTATTCCTGCATGTGTGTGTGTGACAGTATCATCCTAAACCAGCAACCCTTCGCTCAACACCACCATCTACAGGCCGATGAGTGTACAGTCACTAAATGTGCACATAAATGAATTTATTTTATACCCCCCCATGGATGAAATTATACAAAACTTAGCAGAGGATACCCCCAGAGGATGTCAAGTTAATCATACACATGAAATATGGTGCAGTTCTGAACATCTCCACTGAAGATAGGGGCGATTAAAGCAGAATAATATTGCATTTTCATTTTTTATGGGAGGGGCGCAAATCACAAATGAGTGATTATGGGCTAGGTTGATGTGGGCCCTTAAGAGCAACATACCATAAAAATTTCTTCATCCTCTGTGCCACGCTTCAGGTAGTTATTTAGGAAAAACGGCATTTTTTGGGGTTTGGGGGGGCCCAGCGCGGGGGGGGAGTGGCTCCCGGGGACCAAATGAAATTTTTCCGTAGAAGTCTAGTGGGGCTACATGCCCACCAAATTTCATGTTCCCCGGTGTTTCGGTGTCCCTGGTATCGTTGACGAAAAATTTACGGGGGCCCCAGCACGGGGGGGGGAAGTGGCCCCCGGGGACCAAACGAAATTTTTCCGTAAAAGTCTAGTAGACCAACATACCATAAAAATTTCTTCATCCTCGGTGCCACGGTTCAGGTAGTTATTTAGGAAAAACTGCATTTTTTTGGGTTTGGGGGGGCCCAGCGCGGGGGGGGAAGTGGCCCCCGGGGACCAAACGAAATTTTTCCGTAAAAGTCTAGTAGAGCAACATACCATAAAAATTTCTTCATCCTCGGTGCCACGGTTCAGGTAGTTATTTAGGAAAAACTGCATTTTTTTGGGTTTGGGGGGGCCCAGCGCGGGGGGGGGGAGTGGCCCCCGGGGACCAAACGGAAATTTTTCCTTAGAAGTCTAGTGGGGCTACATGCCCACCAAATTTCATGTTCCCCGGTGCTTCGGTGTCCCTGGTATCGTTGACGAAAAATTCAGTAAGGTGACGAAAAAAAAAAAAAAAAAAACTTTGACAATCCCTATATGACCGCTTTCGCTAGCTACGCTAGCGGCGGTCATAATAATCATCTCACATATTCACATCATCTCTACCTGAACATTATGGCTGTGATAGGACTTCCTATTAACACAATCTGCCTCATGTTCACCTAGAGCAGTGGAGATTGGAGCAATAGACTGCATACATGGAGCAATGAGAATCATATCATAAGATTAACAGAATAATAATAATAAAATATTTTAAATAATTCTTAACATGTATTGTATAGTACATTTGTGAAATTTGTTTTTTGAAAAAAAAAAAATGTGTTCATGTGATGTCACCCAATCAATATATCTTACCGGCAATTTTATAAAGCCCTCTTTTATGGACATGGTCGATAAATGTCCGGGGAACATTATTAATGAAACTTTTCATGTACTCCTGCAGAGCGAGGACCACCTTGCGAATGGTTCGACAAACATATGTTTTCCCCTAGCTTCTGTGCGTCACCGTGCAAGAATGTACCACTTGCAAAAAAAAAAAAAAAAACGCAACACAATACCATTTGCGGTACAGTAGTGCATGAATTCGACGTGTTAAATTCTTTATGTGCGGCTCAAGAAGTTCGCAAAGATAAGACATTCCTTCCGCGGAAAATCTGTATCTTTCATACAAATAACTATCAGGAAAGGCAAGGGGATTTTGTCATGCTACACAGAACAACAAATACACGAGACACGAAGAAAACAGTGAATTCATGAACCGTGACAGTTTAAAGCCAATGTCAGATCTAAGGTCCCATCACACTTTCACACCATTGTCATGCAACACACATAATCTAGTAGAATGAAAGCATTAGTAAAACTTAAAATAAGTGAATATAGGTGAAGACGTTGAATGAAGATGCTCTCTTAAGAACAGTATTTACAACTAAATTGTGACACATTGGAACATTATGGAAAACCGACGAATAGGAATCTCGCTTAAGAGGCCAATCTACTTCGAGTGTAATAAAACGAGCCAATGCACATTGGCATGCAATAATTGCATAATATGATGAGCAGCAGGAGCATCTCATCTTCAGCTTTTCGCTTCAAACCCGAGCAGTTCAACTGTTCCTGTCTCTAAACGAGCCTTTTACTATGAAGGACTAAAAATGACAGAACGATAAATAAATAAATAAATAAAAGTAGAAATAAATAAATAAATGCAGAAATAATAGTGAAAATAAATACATTTTGGTAATATAAATGGCTATTTCTGTATTTTTACATTATTTATTTATGCATTTCTATATGTATTTATACATTTATTTATATATGTATTTATTTATACATTTATTTATTCCTACATTTATTTATTTCTGTATTTCCATATTTCTACATTTATTTATTTCTGTATTTCCACATTTCTACATTTATTTTTCCCTGCGCATGTATGCTAATTGACCTATGGCTAAGCCACGCCCCCAAACGCGATGTCAAACAGCTGGTTTCTAAAGTACTTCTTCCTGCCTCTTTGTATTAATGATCATGGGCAGCCTAAATGGGTTCCAGTCAGACCTTAATTTTAAGTATTTTACTGTATTTACTTAAAAAAAAAATTATTTATATAAAGTGTGGGTGAACTATATGGCTATGCTGTGGTTCCTGTAGGCTTTGCGTGCATGTGGGGGTTGGGGGGGCCTCCATGTCCATTTTGCTTAGGGCCCCCAAATTCCTTCAAACGGCCCTGGTTGGAGTGACTATAATAATTGGTTTTAATTAAAAAGTCAAGGAGCACATGACATTACAAGCTCCCACCTCCGTTCATATTTATCTGCATAACTTCTAAAGTACTTTTAATACCAAAGATGATGTTCAGTAAGACGTTTGTGCATGTGGTGAGAGAAGCCTTAATGTGTAATGAGAATGGGAAGTTGTTCAGTAGTGGTTCACAAAGTGAGGCAAATAAAAAAAAAAAGAGTAAGGAAACCTTGTTGACTTTTAAGTTTAAATACAGCACAATGAAGACAGACACAAGGTCCAGTGAAGTCTGTGCAGCTTCGTCTTATGTGGTGTAGAGTTGGAATGGAGTTGAGAGTTGTTGTGGTCTGTGTTTTTACCTTTTAAATAAGCTGTTCTGTTTTTTGAGTTATGCGTTCTGCACAATATTCTTTAATTTATAGGTGATATTTGAGTACCATTTCATTATGTTCTGTGTAAGTGTTCATAGACTGCAATACAGTAAGTGAAAAAGAAGTAAAGCGTTGACAATGTTGTGAACGAGTCCGTCCTCTCTCCTTTGTTTACTTCTTTTCATTACGAGTCCCAAACATTACACATATAACCAACGTTTTTATTTTATTTTTATCAGGAGCCTCTTCAGTTTCCTTGTGTTACATTTGTCTGTTGAGTGTGTGTAATGTAAAGAGAAATTATTTGTAAATTGGACATTAAAAACCACGTCAGTATCAATATTGTATAGTAATTCAACAGTGTTTTTATATTTAGGTGCTGCTTCTCTAACTCTCCACGGACAAAAAGATGGAAGTGTTTCCCTGACTTTTAATTTTATCATCGGAGAGAATTTATCCGTTCGCCTAATATTTGGATCCAAAGTCGCTTATGGTGGTCAACAGAACGAACAATTCAAGGGCCGGGTGTTTGAGAGTGATCAAGGAGACCTCATTATTAAAGACCTGAAGACCACTGATGCTGGCAAATACACTTTAATTACTTTTGACAACAGAGATCCAATTTACACAAGTTTTGACATCCATGTCCTTGGTGAGATCAGAACTGATTTTAAATATTGATTTGGTCTTTTTGTTGCTTTCATTTTTGTATGCATGTTATATCTTCTTTTAATCATGTCACAAATCATTCTCTCATTTCATTTCTCTTCAGTTAACGTAACAGTACAGAAAGGCGAAGAGCTGGTGTTTGATGATCTTCCACGTGACGCTTTTACAGTTGAGCATTGTAAAGGCACAGTTTGCTCAGAGATATGGAGGAGTGAACGAGGTGTCCTGAATGAGCGACTGACCGACAGCAATGGTCGCCTGGTCATCAGAGAGTTCAACTCAAGTGATGCTGGGATTTACAGAGTCCTGAACTCAACAGGAGGAGAACTAGTCACTACAAATGTCACAGGTGAGAGAAATTCAATGGATGTTTGGAAATATTACATATAAAGTGAACAGGTGAGGTTTATTTTTCATAATTTGAACAGCAAATTAATACTAGAGAAGAGAGGCTGCAAGAGGAAGTTATTCTGATTCAAGATTATTAAAACTATAATGATTTGCACCGATAAATCAACATGCAAACATAAAATACAATAAAACAAGACTTAAACACACACACACACACACACACACTGGTCCTACTCCTACAAAGCAAATGTATTGCTTAGTTAGGGACATTTAACTTAATATTCATCAATATTATTGATCTGCTGCATTGACTCCATTATATGAGAACTGAACTGAGCTGGACGATGACATCACGGTTTTCTCCAGAGCGGCTGTATATATAAATGAACTAAAGTAATTTTTTTACAACAAAAATGAACCATCACTGAACTTACTTAAGCTGGACTATGACGCTGTATATAAACTTTGTTGCATTATTTTCCCGGTAAAACTGCTTTGAAACATTCTGTATTGTAAAAAGCACTATATAAATAAAGTTGACTTGACTAAACTGTGTGACTAATCTTTCAATATCCTCTTCAGAATCTGGAACAGAATCAGAGGGAAATGATCTGAACAGCACAGATGATCACAGAACTGACGACACCGAACAACACTGTAAGTAAAACCAGAGACACGGAGACCGTTACAACATTTTTAAAAACGTTTAATAATAGTTTATTTCCCCTTCCAGCTGCTTGGGTTTGGATTGAGGCTCTGTTGGCCTATGGATAACTCGTCAACATCTGAACAGGAACAAGCAACCAGATTCCTACAAAGTAGAGATGAGCAAGAGCGATCAAGTATTGGAGTATTCGTTCATGACCGTGTAGAACGATCATGAAAACGATGATCACAACGATGGTTATTGCTGCATTTGCATCCCGGATGCAAACTCAAGACATGAAGGAGAGACCGATAGGGCCTGAAGATCTCCTGCTCTTTTTAGTGAGGAGATGGCTAGAAGGAACACAGTTTTGAGGGTCAGAAGCTTTTCTGAGACAGAATCAAGAGACTCGAAGTGAGTGACAGATAAACCTTCTTGAACAAGAGCCAGATCCCAAGCTGGAACTCCGGTTTAAACTGCAGGCCTCGGGATGCCACGAAGGAAACGTTTTATAAGTGGATCTCTTATAACTATTTTGCACTCATGTTTTATTTATCTATTTTTTTTTTACTTTAGCTGCTGTATTATGCTCTAACCTAATTTATAATGGTATTTTTTTACATAGTTTATGAATATAGCTTTTCTTACTGTGTCAGTTTAAATCTTTGTAAATAAATGTCTTTCGCAATTTGTTTTGACGGAGATGGTTAGTTGTTTTCATTTTTAATTTCCTCAGAAAGTGCTGTGATTGCTGGGTGGGGAGGTTTAAACACCAGGGTGAAGGGGGCGTGGCCAGTGGAAATCACCCATGGGTGGACATGGGAAGAAAATCCTAGAGGAAACACTGTATTCATGAGTATTTTCCCCTTAAAACTGCAGTGGACCAAAGAAATCACACGCTTTGAAATGTTTTTTTTTTTTTTTTTTTTTTTATGTCACAAGTTGTTACCGTAACTAACTATCACGGCTGGCAGAAAGGATGGACCGCAGTGAAACATGGAGCTCTGATTCATCAAAAATCACCTAAATGACAGATTTCTGTGCTTTATTTCACAATCTATCTCTATAAATCCCTACCAGTAAAATCAGCATTGCTGTAGGGTAACACGTATTAAAATAGATAACTGTGGTTCAGATGCTTTTCCAGCTGGCCAGATTTTACTTTCACTTCAGAGAAACTGAGATATTGTGGCTAATGTTACCAGTTTTCAGGGGGTTTTTTTTACTAAAAGGGATAGTTAACCCCAAATGAAAATTCTGTCATCATTTATTCACCCTCAAGTTGTTCCAAACCTGTGTGAGTTTCTTTCTTCTGCTGAACACAACAGAATATATTTTAAAGAATGTTGGTAACTAGACAGCTGATGTACCCCATTGACTATTTATTTTCCTAGTATTCATTTTGAGGGTGAATAAATGATGACAGAATTTTCATTTGGGGTGAACTTTCCCTTAAGTTTCAACTATGCCTTTAAATAAAAATAATTTATGGTTGTGGTGATTATTCAGGTTTTTGTGGTTCATTTGTGCTTGTCAATAATATTTAGTTAAATATCAAAGCACTGCTGTTGCCACTGTCTTTATTGATTCAGTGATAAAGCATTACGAGTTAGAGCAACTGCAGTTTTTACATGCCAATGTCCTTTGTCACAGCTAATTCAAGCAAACAAATGCTTTAATATTATTTGACCAGCAGGACTCAAGATAAAAAATGAACATTGTGTCTGATTAAATCTTTAGACTTTATATATTTATCTAAAGGGCATTATTATGTACATGCTGTATTTCAAAATAAACTGTAAATGTAAATCTCTTCTCTGTCACATAAAGGTTGATTTAATAAAAAATGTTAACAGATGTCTTCAATGATAAATGTGTTGTTCAGAGTTCTGATCAAATAAAGCAGTAAAACAGAAATTATGTTTTCTGGCAGAAAACCTCATCATTACCAAAGCTAAACCTGTTTAAAGCCAATGTCAGATCTTAAGTTCCATCACACTTTAACACCATTGTCATGCAATGCTGAATAATGATTTCCTGACTGACTGCATAATGATGATGCAAGTAAAACCAAATGGGGTTATAAGAAACTGACTATCACTGACACTAAAAGGACGTAACTTATGCCAAGAAATCAACATAGGCTACTAACACTAATAATATGTATACTAGATTATATATATATATATATATATATATATATATATCCAGTGCTATGCATACGTTTAGACACCCATGCTTAAGTTGACTAAAAAGAGGAATAAAAAATCATCTTTTGGAAATTGAACTTAATGCCTTAATTAAAAAAATTAGGAAAAATCCAACCTTTAAGGACACCAATTTTCTTTGTGAATGAATAATGTATCGTAAATAAATAAATGTTCTTCCTTAAAATACAGGGTGCATAAGTCTGGACACCCCTATGTTAAATTCCCATAGAGGCAGGCAGATTTTTATTTTTAAAGGCCAGTTACTTCATGGATCCAGGATACTATGCATCCTGATAAAGTTCCCTTGGCCTCTGGAATTAAAATAGCCCCACATCATCACATAGCCTTCCCCACCTAGAGATTGGCATGGGGTACTTTCCATAAGATCATCTCTCAATGCAAATCAAGCTAGCTATTAGGCTAACTGAAATAAAACCATGCCAATTGCCAATTAAGGCATTAAGTTCAATTTCCAAAAGATGATTTTTTTATTCCTCTTTTTAGTCAACTTTAGCATGGGTGTCTAAACTTATGCATAGCACTGGATATATATATATATATATATATATATATATATATAATTTTAAATAAATGCATATAGGTGAAGACGATGAAGATGCTGCCCTTAAGAACAGTATGTATTCACAGCTAAATTGTGACAAGAAATAAGCTTTCATTGGTGTTTGTGAGATGATGCTATACACAGTATAGGGATGAGCAAATGAAGCTTCATGAAGCACTGAGGCTTTCCTATGATTGTTGCGGGGGGAATTTGAAGCATCAGGAATGTCTAAAACAGGTCTAAATGACTTTAGAATGTCTGAAACAGGACTTGTGGCAGGTCAAATTTATAGCAGCCATAAACTCCGTTGTTTTATCCATTAAGCACAAATAAAAGCCTGACAATGCTACATGTTCAGTTTTCTGATAATATAATTCACAAATTAAAGTGTGGCAATAAATTAAATGTACAATTATATTAATAGCCAAGCATAATACTAATTATAAAAATTCCAACAGAGTTGCTTGATGCAACGGTGGTCTAATTATTTTATGGTTTCTATGGTGGTTACATGTCAGAATATATCATTTAGAATAGGCTATAGGCTTATTTATATTAAAAAGGTGTTACTAAATGGACTTAAATTTCCAAAAACCTGTAGTAGTGGTCCGTGTTCAAACATTCCGACACGCAAAGTGAAGCATTCACGTGACTGGAAAGAAAGTGAGGCTTTGTTATTTAGCCTCATATGTAACATCACTACTTCACATCATTGTCTGGTCTCGTCTTTACCGCAATGACGCACCGACTGTCTGCTATACTCACCCCTTGTTATACTTCTGTCATCCTCCGTACAGATCGCCTCACTTCAAGCAAAGAGCAAAGAGAACAGACATTCAATTATCTAGTGATGGCGAAGTGAAGCTTTATCGGAAAAATGTTAATTACTCGAAGCTTTTCAAATCAGAGCTCGACGAGGACCTCTGCTGGTGAAAGTGAGGGAAAGCTCTGTGTCGCAAAATGATTCACAACTATGAAGGTAAAACAGTAGCAAAACTCGAGAGCATGTAAATGTGAATTTGAGAACTTGTACAATAAATATTCGTACTTGTACATGAACATTTACACTCACAGCTCCAATGTGAAAACCTGTAAAATAAAAATCTGAAGTTGAATGTTGAAATTTGCACTCGCAGACAATAGTCACAAACCTGTATTCTGAATCTGAAGCTGCAGACAAGTAGACACAAATGTGTAAAATGCCATTCACAGAACTACAACGACAGACACAAACTTGTAATATATATTTTGCGTTTAATCTTACATTCACATTCGCAGTACTACCTCAATTAGGCACTTGCAGCTTCTCAAATCTGTCACTGCAATTTCAAATTTCGCGCCTTGACTTTTGCTACTCTTTTCGCGATATATCAGGTGCAAAACTAACTTGTGCACTTGAAACTCAGAGGCGGTGAGAGGGAAAGGGGGGCGGGAGGAGGGGGGTCAAAGGAGCCGTTTTATTGGTTGGCACCTAGCCAATGAAATGGGAGTTCGATGATGTCACGAAACCCGTGTGCACTGAAACCCTAACATGGCTTAATGCATTAGACTGATATTAAAATAAATAAACGAAATTATCAAACTCAGTAGACACAATGCTAATGCATACTACAGAAAAGCAGATGAGCACAGAATATGACGTAAAACATATGACGTATGCCATATATATGCCCTATATATATATATGGTATATATACCATAGACTGTAAAAGACACACACACACACACACACACACGTACGTATATATATATATATATATATAATTTATTTATGTTTTGTTTGTTTTTGTGTGTCCAACAGTTAGGCTAGGGTGAATATTTAAAACATTTACATTTTTCCAAAGCGACTTACATTGCATATTAAGGTATACATTTTACATTCTTATCAGATAATTTAGGTGCATTTTCATATTGCAATGGAATTGGCACACACACACATATATATATATATATATATATATATATAGGCTATATATATATATATATATATATATATATATATATATATATATATATATATATATATATATATATATATATATATATATATATATATATGAAGAGTTCAGATGCAAAAGCCTCTAAATGCCATTTGAAATTTTCTTATAGAATGATCATTTTTATCAAGCTTGTATATTTAAGTTCAGTAATTTCACTTAAATGATAATTAATAGGTAATCTTCACTGCCATTTAAGTGAAATTATTGAATTTAAATATACGAGCATCTGAACTCTTCATATATATATATATATATATATATATACAGTATATAAGCAAATGTGTGTTCAGTGCAAATAAACTTGCTGCCTATGTTTTATTAATAAAGTAACAAATTATGTGTTTTTTTTTTATTGTTTTTAATTTTTATTTTATAACTGTTGGTCCATTAAGCCTCATTAAGCGTTTTCTTGGGTTTCGAGGAAAACGTACAATTAAACGCGTTGCGTTCATATTCTGTGCTCAATTTTTTTCTGTATAGGCTATGCTTTATGGTGTTTCCTGTTTGGTCTTTTAATACCACTGTCTCAATTAAACGCGTTGCGTTCATATTCTGTAAAACTATTCCAGTAAAACTAATGATATTTCATAAAAATATTTTCCAAGCGTTTAAAAAAATAGCTGATACATATGCATACAAATGTTTGCATTGTGGCTGGCGTTGTTCATTGGTGAGGCATCGACCAATAAAATGACTTCATTCCGACCCCAGCCCCGCCCCCGACTCTGCTCTCTCAAGTCTGCATTTACAAGTGCACGAGTGAGTTTTGCTACAGGCATATCGCAAAAAGAGTAGCAAAAGTCAAAGCGCTAGGATTTGAAGTTGTACTGCCAGATATGAGAGGTTGTGAGTGCCGACTTGTGGTTGTACAACGAAACTGAACTAAAGCACAAAGATAAATGTGTAGTACACAATTGTGCCTGTCATTTTGTTTATGTAAATGACACTTTACACATTTGTAACTATTAATCTGCAACTTCGAATTCAAAACACAGGTGTTCTGAGTATTGTCTGTGTGTGCAAATCGATAGATGCAGCTTTTCACATCAGAGCTGCAAGTATATATTTCAACTTACAAATACAAATATTAATTTTGGGCAATTCCACGCAAAACTGTCACATCCATAACGCCAACTCAATACCATGGCATTGAGTTGGCGTTATGGATGTGACAGTTTTGCGTGGAATTGCCCTTTTACAAGTTCTCACATTCAAATTAGCAAGCTCTCGAGTTTTGCTACTGTTTTACCTTCATACACAACCGACCAACGCATTAATCTTAGAAGCAAGAATGAATGAATGGATAGATGAATAAATTAATGAATCAATATATTAAATACATGACAACAATCTGTTCCATTGCATATACCATTTTGTATTGTGGATGTGGACATTTTTCCTGTTTGTAAACAAATCAAACTCAGGAATAGAGGAAGTAAAGAAATGCAAGTGCGTACACAAAGACACACACACACACACACCTCACACGATTATCGTAAATCTAGCCTACTGCAACAATGTATTGTAGCCAAGATGGGCAAGGCTTATGCAGGTTTAATTAATGTGCTTAATGAACATTGTGAGAAGTGTTCTTTAGAATGACTGGTGCTTGGGTAGAGGGTAGTGCTTAAAGTGTTATGAACTGGGACCAGTGCAGTGCTTTGAAACAGTGGGAGTATGTAGGCTATGTAAATGACAGTGGCCCTGCTTTAAGAAATCCAGACACAGTGGAATGGGGATATTTTATACTGTACTGCAACAATAATCTCTCACATTACAACAAACAGTTCAATGCAGCGCAATACACCTTAACAAACTATTAGGCTATATTCATAATTTAAAATGTAAGTGCCTTAAAGAGATTCTATTAGGCCTATGCTTTTTCACTTTTTCAACTTTTAGTCTGTAACATTGCTGTTTGATCATAAAAATCACAACGAACGGCTCGTTTGGATTACAACGCGATTTTTCGCATCTTATGGAGTCATAAGGCTTGTTCAACTTGAACTGGCGCTGCACAGACCGATCGGTGAATGACATCAATAAACCGATCGGTCTGTGCAGCGCCAGTTCAAGTCGAACAAGCCTTTTATGTTCCTCATTTAAATAATCTCCGCCCACAGAATTGCGAAAAAGTGTCGATTAGCCTAAGTACTGTTTTGATTACCATAGTTCTCCGACAAATAGCCTATCACGATTAAATTGTGTAGGTCAATAACATTGTCTCTAAAGTGTCTAAGAAAATTACACACACAAAATTACACACACAAAAAAAACATACCACTCTGAAACGTCCTGTAAAAGTAGAGCTTGCATAGTCCGTGAATGAAATCCGTTCGGCATGATCTCTTGTTAATATTATTATTATTATTGATTGACATGTAACGCAACCAATCACAGTTCGTTTTGTTCTGCGTCATCTTTAGGTGCGTGACAATATAATGTTGATGTCCCTACAATAACAGACCGGCGTGCATCTAATAAATTATTAATTCAAGGACGTTGTGCAAGTTTACTGCAACAACGGAGTCGCGAACTTCACATACTTTTGAAAATCCATCGTTTAGTTGATCCTTGTAAGCGCTCATTGTCACAGTTGTAAGCACAACGGGGTTCTTCTTCCACGAGGGGTTTTGGTCATGGCATTTGTTTACAGGCGAACCGTAAGGAACGCAACATACACGTCTCCTGGGGCACGTTCAAGTTCAAAACGGTGCGCAACCTTTTGCTACGGTTTCCGGGTTGAACGTCATGTTTCCTGGAAACGGCGTGCACCGGTGTGCAACCAGTGTGCAACGGGGTTTGAGATACGTTTTCTCTTGTTTGGTGGGTGTGTCAGAACTGCAGTCCAATCAGCAGCAACATGTATATAAAGCACGTGGTATTAAAGTGAACTCGCACAATGGGTTCAAGGAAAGTAATTTACAAATGTGTTCGATGCAACAACTGAGGATATTAGAAGACATGTTTGTGTAAGTTTTATTGTAAAAATATAGGATATCAACATAATGATGTAGTTGTTTATATTTTTAGCTTCATTGCAAGTGTATGACATTTGGTGTATAGAAATAAACAATGGTAATTAAGTGCTTTTCCTAAAAATGAGAAAGAAAATACAGGGTATTAAAACAGTATGAACTACAAATAAAGTCAGTATGTGAGGCTAAATATATGTGTTTTAGTCTGAATTAGGTGTGTGGTTACATTTCAGTTTCAGCAATCCCTTCACTCGATTGGGATGTTCTCTTTTGTTCTGGGCGGCAAGTGCAGTAACTGTAACATCGGGCATATTTTGTAGTATTAAACACATATTTATACCGACTTCATCAGGCTCCGAAAACTCTTCACAAAGAACACAAAGAATGGCCTTCTCAGCTGCCATAGTTGCAACTCTTGCGTCATCAGAACAGTGTGTTCAACGCATCACCGTTTCTGTTTAAAAAACGTTGTGCAACGTTTTGTCGGGGCTGAACGCAGCCCTGGACATCCTGTAGAATTCAGCCAATCAGATCGCGACTTTGAAATAGGGGTGTCGCAATATACCGGTATTGACGATAATCGTGATATTCAAAGCATGAAATATCGACATCGTGTTAATTTAGAGCAATACAATATACCGGTATTGGCGATATTGGCGTTTTCTAGACGCAGCGCTCGTCCGCGCCCGCGCAGCTAGAGTGAAACACTCTGTCCACACCCGAAAAAAGTAAGCTGAGCTCGCCAGTATTAACAACAGAGTTCTTCGGCTTCAAAGAAAACAGCACCTTAGAGGTGGTCGCACACCGGACGGGACGAGAAGCGCAGCGCAACGTCTTTAAAATTCGAACACATTCTGTATGAGTGTACACACACCGGACGAGAAGCGCAGCGCGGTTCTATTCGGCGTCTGTCCGCGTCGCCCAGCAACGGCTCAGGACCTTGTTCAAAATCCTGCCGCGACACAGAGCGCAGAAAAAAGTGTTCAGATCACAGACTCAGCAACTATTGTATTTAATTGTACAGTATAATCATAACATAGTACAGACATTATCTCAATTCCATAATGTCCTTAAACATAATGATATTGCTGGCCATAAACTGAGAAAGTGCGTGTCCGGTGTGCAATACCTGGAGTTGTCATAGACGCGACGCGGCTATTATTTTACTAGTCATCATGGAATGGGAAACGTGACATTAACTGTTAACAGGGGGTTTCTGTGTTCATATATTTAATAAAGGGTGATTATTAAAATTAAGAACCCCGTTTTCTTTACTCATCTTATTTTTGTATTTGTATTTGCACTTGATTATTTGATTCAAATCTGCTATCTGCATGACTTTATTGGCGCCAGTGCAACAACAGGTTTAAGAGCTTTTCAGTTCTTCAGGAAACCTTCAGACAGTGTTTGGCTTCAGTTTGAAACCAGATAAACTTCACATGCTTGTCTTCCTTCACAAAAATTTGCCATAGATTCTATAGATATCGCGATATATCGATATCGTGAATTCTTTTGGCCACAATAACCGTGGTGTGAAAAATCTAACATCGTGACAGCCCTACTTTGAAACTGTTTCCAGAAAGGTGTGCCATACGCATCAAATGTTCAATGGTTCTGAGGCTGAGACTAGGGAGAGAGGAGCTGTAGGCTAATAATGTAAAAACACGTGAAAAAAGCATGAAAACATATTCGAGTAGCCTATATCCCAAAAACAAAATCAAGACTTCATAAACGGGCATAATAGGACCCCTTTAAAACAAAGCCATGTTTTTCAAACAGAATTTTGGATTTACTGTTGTCTAAATCTTTTTCAAATTTCAAAGAATTTCAAAGTTGAAAAGTAGAAGAAGATAACTTAGTTTATACCATGGTCTGGGTGAATACACGATTCTGATTGGCTGCAGGGTGTCCATTAAAAAGTGATAATGTACACCTAGGAAAGGCGTCCCGTCAATTTGCTGATGACAGTTCTAAATGATTGCGCTGGCTCAAACTCACTGATCAACTGCTGCTTTAGACAATGTTTTCACTCCATAAACTTCTCAGTAATGATTTCATGTAATTTAAATGTTTAACTCCATTCATGAGAATTGCATATTTATTCTAAATGTTTATAGGCCTTGTTGGGGATTGCCCCACTGAAAACTGATGGATTATATAACTGACCGCTGCAGAACTCTGGTCAGGGAGTCGGAGTCATCATAGTTTAGACGTTTATTGCACAAGAAATAACAGAAATAAATACTCATTGTCTAAATATATTCAACAACTTAACAGATTGCAAACTCAAATTTAACATCTCTGTAAAGTGCACTGATACATGAAATATAAATCGGGAAATATATTAATATGAGTCTGCAATAACAAACTGCATAGTGCAATGAAATTGACAAAAACACCAAAAAATGGATTATAGAAATTGGACGGTCTCATTAATACAGGCAGTAATAAATGACAACCAGTGAAAGATATTATCCCACGGAGAAATGCACTTCAAGGTAATAACTAGTAAACATGAACAATATGAGCTGTGATGCTAGCGGGATAATCCGCTCATTAAGCAGGATCAAATAACACTTAGAAAGATCGCTAAACATCAACTACATCACAAACATGGTCTAACTAACCGCAGTTGGGATACAGTGTGACAATCTGTGTTATTAACAATATACATAGAAGGAAAACATACTTTGTCACAAACTTTATCTTGCACAAACACTGCACATGAATGTGTGCACGCGATATGATCACTCAACTGGAGTAGCTTAGTGAATAGGCAATTACACTGAGTACGTATGTGCTGAGAACGCTGCACTACATTATTTGTGTACTACGCAACTGAAAACGTCACACACGTAGCCAACTTAATACTTAAAGGGAGAGAATTCACAACAGCCGCCCCCACAATTGAGAAGCAAATGGGTAATCAAGGGAATTCTCTAACTGTCTTTGGTGTTACCTTCTAGAGCAGGCAACTTTATCAAGCGCGCAACTGGTCTAATGTAAGCTTTACCGTCAATGACAACTTCAACAGTTCGCACACATCCGTCACTGCTGGGCAATGTCTTCTGAACTCTGCCTATGGGCCACTGAGCTCTTGGGAGTTGCGGATCCACAATCAATACCACAGAGCCGACCTCCAGGTTTTCTGAAGTTTTATGCCACTTCTGCCTGGTCTGAAGCGTAGGCAAGTAGTTTCTGGTGAACTGTATCCAGAATTGGTCCGCCATGTTTTGACAGTGACGCCACCTCCGCCGCCCCATGTCTCCTGGAGCATACGCCACCTGAGGGAGAGATGCATCCCGCCGCCCCATAAGGAGAAGGTTAGGAGTAATTGGATCGATGTCGGTGACATCTGTTGAGGCATATCCCAGAGGTTTCGAATTGAGAATCCCCTCCACTTCCACTAGGATTGTGGACAGAACATCCTCTGTGACTGCTTGGTTACCAACAGCTACCTGGAGAGCATTTTTATAGAGCGGACCTCACGCTCCCATATTCCGCTGGGCGAGTTGAACTTGAAGTCAATTTGGTGGTCTGCAAGACGGATTTGGAGTTCTGACTCAAGTTCTGGAGTTCTGATCAAGAAACACTGCTGCACTGGTTCTCGGACTGTAGTACTCATTTCCGCCTCTTGGAGTGTCCAGCAGAGAGCTGTACAAACTGCCACGGGTCCCCATTCTGTGACTTGACGTATAGGCTCTTTAGCAGTAATAAGGTGAACTTGGTCTGAACCTATGAGCACCAGTGGACGTACCTTGTGAAATGGCTGTAGCGGAACTCCTCTTAGATATGAATACCGTCTCTGAAGAGTCTGAACTGGGTATGACTGTGTTCCATCAGATCAATGCCAGAAGCTGTGAATGCTCCAAACACTTGATAGCGTTTCTCTGGTTTACCTCTTGGAGAGATATCAAAGGTGACTCTTGAGCCATTGAGGTGAGTAGTGTCTGGTCAGACTGTACGAAGTGCCAGAGTCTCAGGTTCACCTTTAAGCTGGAGCTGCTGGACAGCAGTAGGTAGGATCATGGTGCGCTGTGCTCCGTCATCTAATATTGCATAAGTCTCTATTGTCTTTGATTTGTGGTGCAGCAGCACAGGCACCACTTTCAGAAGGACTCTGCCAGATGCAATGGATGGCAAGAGGTAGATGCGGCTCTCCGAGGTAGCTGATGATGTATCGGTTGCATGACTTCGGGCCACATCATGAAGCACTTGAAGGTGAATACCACCACAAGTCAGTGCAGGGTTTCTTCATATTACAGGTCTCAGGCGCATGGCAACAGGCACATTTCAAGCAGGGCTTTCCATCTGAAATCCACTTACAAAGATCAGCCACTGACTGTTCTTTAATACTACTGCATCGAATGATGTAGTGGTCTTTGCTGCCACAGAAAAGGCAGTTGACTTTGAGGGGGGTCTTCTTCCAAGACACCTTAGGACTGGGGGATGCTTTATCCTCAGTAGGTGCTGCATCATGATACAAGGCTGTACTTTGGCTTTTTGGTTTAGCTGCACTCTTCTCCTTTGAACCACTGGGATCTCTTTCATACTGGTAGTGTTGCACTAACCTACTAGACAATCTCTGTTGCTGAGCTTTGACGTGGAGCCACCCTGTGAAGTATTGTAGGTTGTACTGGTTAATACTGGGGGAGTTGAGCTTCCCTTGTAGCTGGAGAAACTCTATGAAACCATCTCGCAAGTACTTGGGCAGCTTACTAAGCAAACGATCCACATGCGAGCAGCAGTTCAACTCCATCCCTCTGGGTCCCTCCAACGATAACAGCATGCTCACTAAGAGGTGGACATGGAGAGCAAAACTATGAAAACTGCGTGCATTGTTTGGTTTTACCTCTGGTGCTGTGAGGATTGCTGCTAATTCGCTCTGTGCCAGCTGATCGGGTTGGCCATATTGTAACTGAAGAGCTTGCATAGCTGCAGAGTACGGGTATGGATGATGGCGGCAGGACTGGCCAATCATTTGTGCCTCAGGCAATTTAAGGTGTTCCAGCAAGATGTGATACTTGTATTTCTCATCTAGCTCTGCATGAGGTTCCAGAAGATTGTCCAGAGCTAACTTCAGGTTAGCGATTTCCCTTTCGTTGTAATTTACAAAATCGAGAATCTTTGGCTGGGGGGCAAAGGGCGGTGAGGCACCAAGTATTCTGGTCGCTTCAGTGGCTGGCTCAATGGCTGTAGAGAAGTGTCTGTGAGAGCGGGAATGTTCGTGGCAGGAACTGAAGCACTGTGCAGGGTTTGAGGCACTGACACTACTGGAGGCATCGTAGTATAGTGAGGAACTGAAAAACTGGGTGCAGGTGGAGCCGCGACAGGTTGTCGTGGAGAAGGTGCCACTGTTGTATAGATGTAAGGCACTCTGGGATGCTGGAAGGTTGGCGTAGGAGCTGCTAGCTGTGGCTGCACCTGAGGCTGAATGGCAGTTCCAGCATCATCATAAGGGCAAAACTGTGTGTTAAGCAGTAGTGGCACAGTATCTGCTCTTGTGTCATGCTGGTGTTGGCGCACGGCGGCAGGTAACGTACCAGACGAAATTGGTGTGTACAAAGGGAGTGAAGTGACTGGCTGTATTGGTACGAATACATGAGGATATGACCTTTCCAACGTGATGACGTAATACGTGGCGCATCTCAGAGATGGTACAAGACGGGCATTTGTGGTTAACCCTCTGGGGTCTGAGCTGTTTTCTGGGCCCTGGAGGTGTTCTGACATGCTCTGACATTTGTGCTTATTTCTGTTACTTGTGACATTTTCATGGCTAAAGTCTAATTACACTGTATTCAGCACAAACTCTGCTACAATAATATATCAACAGCATGTGTGTAAAAGTTTGTAGTTTTGAGATAATGACATTTATGCGTGGTTTGTGAAAATACAAAAAAATATTCTCACTGAAATAAGGTCATGAAACCCATACTGATTATTTCTTAACAAGACTTTTGAAAATTGTATGACGTAGCCTAGAATATTTGCTCTAAAACTATGTGAAAATCACCCTGACTGCTCATTCAGAGAAGACAATATATTGATTTAAAATTTTTACGACGTGTTTTGTGTGAAAAAGCAATATGCGAAGGGGCGGATCATCTCATTAGTATGTAAGGCTTTTTACACCTGAGAAAGACAAAGACACACCCTAATGGCCCTATTAGGAGCTTATCAGGGCCCATCATTCTGACCAACCTTCCACAAAGAATGAGGAGATTAAAAAAAGAATGGCTTTTAAAATTGTTTGGATTTATTTACAACATAATCCAAAGATACACAACAAAAAAAAAAAAAAACACTTATTGATAACAATGATCCAAAGAAAGAGACCTTTGTGCCATTCCTAAAAACATTGTACATACCTTTCATTTCCAAGGTGTTTGATTTTCACTTTACCATGTTCATGTACAGAGACATGTACTGTGAATGTTGAAGTCAGCAGGACTCAGTGGCATCTGGGCCCTGAAAAAAAAGAAAAAAAGAAAAAAGTGAACATACTGATATCAAGAGAAGGCCTGCACGATTTTGGGAATACATTTGAGATTTTTCTGGTTAAAATTGCTTTTTAAAATTCACAGAATACACACACACACTCACACAAATGTTTCCAACAATATATTATATAATGAACACAGGTTTGTTGTGCCTTGTAGGTATAGGCTATGCGCAGTGCTGCATAAAATAATAACAATATAGCAGCCTATATACATTTTCAAAAAGATTTCAGTAACAACTAAGCTAGAGAAAAATATATTGATTATCATGTTACTTCAAATGTTTCCATTCGTTATGATGATATGAAATGAGATAATAGTAAAACATGAAGCCGTTTGGAGCGTTTTGCTTTTCCAAAATATGATGCATTCAAACGCGATCGCGTTTAAAAATATGATACATTCAAACGCGATCGCGCTCAAATATAATTATGGTTAGGCCTACCATATACATATCTACGTTTGAGCAGATATCCACAAACACAGTAACAGTAAACACGGGTCTAAATATTATAATATTCACCATATATCTAGCAACAGTTCAACTGCAATGTGAAATTTATGCAACAATAACAAACTAATATGTAAGAATTTCTTACCTTATCTTTCTTGTCTTGAAATCGCATTCTTCTTCTGGGGTAAAGCCAATGTAAACTCACGTCTTTCAAACTCGACGAAAAGCAGAGACCGATGAAGTGTTTTGTTTTTGAGGTAACGAGCGCGTTCGCGTTCCATGTGGAGATTTGCATGTGAATATCTTTTGCGCGAGTAGGCGTGGCCAAATTAAAAATAATTAGGAAGCGTTTGAGAAGCTGGACATCTTGTTGGTTTTATACAAATTACTTAAACAGAAAATATTTGTTTTCAGTTTGAATCCGATCATTTAAAAGTACACACTTAAATGTTTATAAAGGTATATGGCTCATAAATGTGTGACAAGTATTCGCTGAGTTTTGTTTCAGTTTATAGACGTGCTCAAGAAAAAAAAGTTCACCGCGACGGAGAGGCAGAACGCACACCCTGTTTATTTTCTTTATGTTTCAAAAGCACAATGTTTTGATTTGATTGTAAGTGGACACATACAAAAGTAGAAATATCACAGATTCTTTTTTTATATTTATTTTTTCTGTATGACCATAAATGACGGAGTAATTTAAGTTTAAAGTGCTACAATGTAAAAAAAGTCCAGCAAAACGCGGGGGCGCGTTTGCCGACCTCAGAGGGTTAAAAAGTATATATATATATATTATTTTATTTTATTTTTAGAAAATGACAGATCGTTTCGCTAGATAAGACCTTATTTCTCGACTGGGATCGTGTCGAGACTTTGAAACTGCATTGAAACGGACATTTGAACCTTCTTTGAACATTGGAATAGTTGGTTGCCATTGAAGTCCATTCTGTGTAGAAAAATCCTGGAATGTTTTCCTCAAAAACCTTAGTGAACTAATCCTTTAATGGCTGCAACAGAGGGCAGGCTGAGTAATGAATGAAGAAAAAAGGGCTCTATTTAATACAGGCACTGGCAGTAATAAATGAAAACCAGTGAAGGATATTATCCCACAGAGAAATGCACTTCAAGGTAATAACAAGTAAACATGAACAATATGAGCTGCGATGCTAGCGGGATAATCCGCTCTTTAAGCAGGATCAAATTACACTTAGAAAGATCGCTAAACATCAACTACATCACAAACATGGTCTAACTAACCGCAGTTGGGATACAGTGTGACAATCTGTGTTATTAACAATATACATAGAAGGAAAACATATTTTGTCACAAACTTTATCTTGCACAAACACTGCACATGAATGTGTGCACGCGATATGCTCACTCAACTGGAGTAGCTTAGTGAATAGGCAATTACACTGAGTCCGTACGTGCTGAGAATGCTGCACTACATTATTTGCGTACAACGCAACTTAAAACGTCACACACGTAGCCAACAGGCCTTTTAGAAGTAAAACATAGTTTAAAATCATTCTTTTATTTATGTAAACTGTTATTGTGAACATGCACTGTATTTATGATTAGGACTCATAATGAAGATTTACGGTTTTACTTCATCTGCCGTTTGATAGGCTATATGCGTCAGTTTCACTAAACAGCCCAACGCACTCGCTGGCGCGGTCATTCGTCCAAGAAGGGATGGATATTTGCATCAAGTGATAAGCTTGGTGAGTGAAATTATATTTGTATTATCTTACTGTAGGGGAGAGCGGGGCACAACTTAACACTTTTTGACTTTGCCAGTTTGTGTAAATCTACTTAGTGTTCAGAGTATTTATTTTTTCCCACATCAGTTTCACACGTCTAGTATAATTATGTGGTTATAGTATATACTTATATACTGATATACCCCGAAAGAATGGAAGTGAAATGTGACAACATGCCCCATGTGGGGTACACTAACAAGTGAGGGGCATATTATAACATGACCATATGACAGCTTAAAATGCTATCTGATCTAATAAAAAAAATGTACAAGAAAAACTAAAATATTTTCTCAATAAAATACAATTATTAACTTTTTCATATAAAATAATGCCATTTTTTAATAATTAAAAAAATATATTTTTGTCAAAATAAGATTTTGACAACGAACACACTGGAAACACAGCTATACAACATAGTTAAAAACATAATAAATTGAAACAAAATTTGTGCGTAACCATATCCAGTCTCTGGTGTCGCCAGTTATGCGGTCTTTCCAGCTCTTAAAGCTACAATATGTCATTTTTTCGCCACCAGCGGTCGCATTTACAATAACAAAGACGAAGCTTGATGACGCTATGAAGGAGAGTGGGACGATGGGAGATGTCGTTTTCACCATCCATAGATGTATAGAATTCACAAATGTTTACGGTTTTTAGGATTTTCTGTACTAGCCAATCTATAATCGTGAACCATGATGACTGAACAAGAAACCTCTAGAGACTGAACTCAAAAACTACGACACTAGTTTCACCATGATCCACAGACCCTTGGCAGACCGTCTTCTGATCCCTGAACTCAGTCCCGTACCCCCCTCGAGTAATCTCTGTGCCGACGTCTGTATATCACGACAGCAGTCAGAACCACCAGAACCAGCAGAACTGGAACCACAGTCAGTCCAACCGGCAACATCCAATAATCTACAGGTAAAGGGAAAGAAAGAATTTTTTTTTCCAATATTTTAAATTCACTGTTTAATAACTCCTGTAAAGCTCTCATGTCTCATGTTTTACTCACTTCGATGTTCAGTGTCGTCAGGTTTGTCTTCATCTGTGTCGATCAGATTTCCCTTCCAGTCTAGAACAGTTTTGTGCAGAATATTGAAAGGTTAGTCGTGCAGTTTAGGATTAATTTACTGATTAAACATAATATCTCTCCTCATCTGATCTTCTCTCACCTGTGACTGAGACTGTGATCAAGGTTTCATTATTAGAGTCCAGAACTCTGTATGTTTCAGTGTCATTGGCTGTAAACCTATTAATGATCAGAGTCTCGTCACTGACGGTCAGTCGATCACTGTTGATCCCGTGACCTCTCGTCCACACCTCTGTCCAGCCTTCACTAGAGTTTCTCTCCACTTTATCAGCCTTTGACAACAAAACATCCAACTTCAGATCCTCTCCTTTCTGCACAGAGATCTCATCTGAGGAGGAACACACACATTCAGCATTAATCATTATTATAATAGTGTCATTTAATCAAGGCCATAATCACATATAGGATTGAGGGACCAGATGTAAACATTTATTATTTAGATAAAATCAGCCATTGGAAAAACCCAATCCAATCTGAATATTAAACTTGCATGCAATTCCTGTCGTGTGTTTTCTTCTCAGCGAGCAGTAATGACCACTGACGACTTGAATTAAAATAAAACGAACTGTTTCCTTAAGTTTATGAACAGGATTACACATGGATACAGCGCACACACATGGAATCAAATCTCATTTCTCTTCTCTCTTTTTTCTTTCCGCGCACTCTCGCCCACTACACTGCATTATGGGTAGACTTTTCTTAAAGCTGAACAACCTTATAAATGACAATATAAACTGTTTATGTTATTATTAAAGATAATTAATTAAACATTTCTATTCTAATAAATTCACAACAATACCAACACTATTAGAGGAAATCCAGAAACACATGATGATGGTTTGATCAGTTTTGACTTTACCATGAATATGAAGATGATACTCCAGGATCTCTCGCTTCACTTCTGTCTGATCATTAGTGTAACGGACTCTTAAAATGTATTTCCCAGCGTCCCTGTAGATCAGATCCTTGATGACGACGTCACATGATCCTTCTTTAAACACTCGACCACTGCAGTTTTTCTTCTCACACACACGGATGATTTTAGACCGACTGATTAAACTGATCTCCACAATCTCTCTGTCCTCAGATCCACATGATAGAGAGACGTTTCCTCCCTTTATTCCTGACACTGCTTTAGTGGAGGATCCTGCAAATACACACAGGAATATTCACTCAATACAAAGTATTAAACAGAAAAATAGATGGTGTTTGTCTCTATTTTCTTGAATCAATATGATCTTAAATATTCTAGTACAGTTATTTTAGTGAACTGGATTAAAAAATAAAATAAATGAAGGCAAAAAGTAGCCAAAAATATTAGAAGTGGCACATTACAAATGTTTAAAATGTTGATGACAGTATAAACCTAGAGATGTGTCAGAGCAGTTTTAGTGAAGTCCTGAACTCCTTTATTAATCAATGAACCAGAATAAACCAGTGATCTCAGTGTGTTATTGATGTAATATGATGGGAAATTTACACCATCAATCCACAAATACCCACCAAATCAATGAGTGGCAACAACAGAAAAACCAAGTTATATAAAAAATAAAAATAAAATAAGAATAGAAAAATATTACACTTAATAACACATAAACCAAAATGATACTGACCGCTATAACCGATAAAGCACAACAGCAGCAGCAGAAGAAGAAGATTCTTCCTGATGAGAAAACAGAAGGTTTGTTAGACAGATACACTGTCTAAGCTGTTTTTCTGCATGTTTGGTCTGAGTTTGTTGCAGTTTCACTGTGTGACCAGCAGGAGTCGCCAGCGTGTGGGGATTCCAAACACTGAATCATTTTGCGAACCAATTGTTTCGAAACTTTGAAAAGCTTCTTTTCTCCCATCACTACAGGACACTACTAAATACAACTAACATGCTTTTTTTTTACAACTGCACAAAACGTGCATAATAATTTAAAAAAGTTACAAGGTAAACAATTGTAGTTTAGAAATAAGCGCGACGCTGAAACATTATCTTTATGAAATAATCCATCAAACGTGCTGTTGACGTGAACAAACCATCTCAGTTGCACACGCAGTCGCGCAAATGCATGTTTACTCCGCTTTCGGAAAACAAAATCAACACTGTAAATCAACCAACAACAGCCCCGACACATTTCCTAACAGTCATGTTAACGTTAGTAGTTAGTTATTCCTGCTGTAAGGAAATATTCATGGGTTAGTCACGTAACATCACCTTCACAAAATGATTCCTTTAAAAATATACCAGAGCCAAATGACGTCCAGCTCCACCTCTGTGGACCTAATGGGTGCAGCTGGGAGCTGGGACTCAGCACTTCAGCACCACCACCACACCGGGATGGACACAAACGAAGCGAACGCCGCAAGCGAGCGACAGTGCCCGAGAGAGACTAGCCCTAGGTCTCAATGTCCATTCCATCCATCCTAAACAATGTGTGAGATTAAAATACGTGTATCCCAAAGCATAGTAGGCTATGTTGAAAGGAGTGTGCCAGAAGTCGATTATCTTATCTACTATTTCGGGTGGATTTTCGAAGTGTGGATCCGTGCTCACTATAACAGCTAATATTGCCCACAACCCAATGCGCTTTAGAGGAGGAAATACAAACACGAGTAAAAAGTGTTTAAAACAAAAACAAAACATGGCGGATATGCGCGACGGTGAGCGGTTTAGATAAAGGTTTGAGTGAATAATCAAAGTTTAACCTGATAGAAAATATTGATTTAATGTTATCCGTGTTATATTTCATCTGCAATAACAATTTGGACTTTTATAAAGATCCGTTTGCCCATTAACTTTTATACATCATTATGCATTAATATGAGGAGTCTCCTCGTGTGTCTGCAGACCAACAAGATTCTGCATTTCTCTCCGATATACGGTATGAAATTAAATGTGGAGGATTTTATCTTTGACAAGATGATTGACAGGTCATTATACATTTATACGTTATAAATAGGCTACACAAGCATCAAGTTTTAGAAGTTATTTTTCCTACTAACAACCATTCGGAGTTATCATGCTAAAATAATTATATTAATAACCCCACTATAAAAAAAACCCAACCACATCATTGTCTTAATCGTATACTGAGTTTACCAAAAAACAAGACGACTGGGGTAACGTTAGGCCTATAAGAACACAAAAACTCAAAAGCTGGTGTTATATTTAAAAATATGAAAACTTACATGGTAATAGTTCTGCATGCAGTCTTAAAATCACACAGCTGGCATGTTGTTTGATTGTCCACAACTATTTGCTGTATCACTGCTGGTTTTAGCAAACTATCACACTCACTGAGACTGTGTCAATTCATCTGTAAAGGTCAATATAGTCATTAAACATTTACGTAGCCTATACATTTTATTTTACCTTTGCTGTGTAAGCTACCTGAATGTCATTAGTATAGTCTTGAATGCATTGGTATGAGGCAAAGAAGTTACCAAAACTAGAAATAAAAGTGAGTAATTTGGACTTTCTTGTATATTCAAAACTCATCCGTTCTTTGAATGATATGTTTAAGATGAGATGACTTTCTGCAGTTACAAAAAAACCCATTGTACTTCTCGTAAAGAGTAGGGGTGTACTTATCATAACATTGCCTCTTAATAATCCCTGTCAACTGAATTGAATAAATCTCTCTCTCTCTCTCTCTCTCTCTCTCTCTCTCTCTCTCTCTCTCTCTCTCTCTCTCTCTCTCTCTCTCTCTCTCTCTGTAACACAAAGGTCAGGGGTTTGAATCTCAGTTTTGGGAAACTCGGGAACTGTGGGTGGGGGGGAGTGAATGAAATAATTTTCCACTGTAAATCCCCAACTGAGGTGTCATAAAGACCAAAACCTGTATCGCTTCCCGGACGCCGCATCAAAAATAGCTCCTCTTGAAGTGTGTGAAATCCCAAGCACAATTTCTGAGAATGGGACTCAGTGCCATCAGTGCTTTGTGGGTGTACAGAGTAGCACATAAAGCACTATATAACCAGAATAAGAATGAGCTTCATTTAAGTATCTTTACACACACACAAGGACTTTGTTTGGGTGACAGAAGAAGCTTTTTTTGTATTAGTACACTTGAATAAACTAGATAAAATCTATGTATATGTTATAAATAATGCAATACAATTTAAATATTTGAATTATATTGTAATTAAAATATTTATTAGATATAAAATCCGGGCTAACAGTGCAGGACCACAGATGTTAAGCCAACAGGTCATTCAGTCCTGTGTGTTTTTTTTTTTTTTTTAATTTCTTGGATGGGGATGGTGGAGCGTTTGATGGAACAAGCTTCGCACAGCTCCAGTGATCTGGGGCCGGTTACACCAGTTACAATTTGTAAGTTACAACTTAACCTAGTTTTGACGTAAATGGGCTCTAAGATACAACTTACGCACTAATAAATAATTTTGCGTTGCATAATTAAACTTAGTTGAAGTGTAAATCTATGTATAAACTAAATATTTACGCATGCCTCCGATCAGAGGCCTATACCATGAAGCCGGGTTAGGTGGCTAGCAGGAATGTTTCAGTTTAGTTTGCGCTAACTCTGGGTTTTAGGCACTATGAAAGTGGTTTGGCTTTTAGCAGTGTTCATCGCCTTACACTCCACGGCTAACCTGGTCCGGGACAGGTGATGTTCCAGGTAAGAGGAACTTGGACCAATCAGCTGTGAGCAAAGTGTCACATGTCTGATGATGCGATAAAGTCCCTCCACCTGCTTCTACTTCAAATTAAAGGTCACTAGTACACAGCAAATGATTTTTAAAGACAAAATCGTCTGGCTTTTAGTAACGCTTATTTAGAATAATAATTTTGCATGTAATATATTATTTATGTTATTATAAATTGATCACATATGTACAATTTTAGTTGATCAATTATTATTGCACACAATTTAAAGGAATACATATATAAGGTAATATAAATACGCTTTAGAATCAATAGATAAAGCTATAAAATGACTACAGTACATGTGAGCTTAAACGTTCAATTCTCTCTATACCTTCAACTGTATAAACTAACTTCACAACTTTTACTTGCACTGATATAGCAAGACGTTTTCCTTTAGTTGTCCTCTTTCATAGACAGCTATTTTCTTCTTGCTGCGTAAATTTGTTTAAATTCTTCATATTTTTCAATCTCGTAATATTCTGCAGAAGAGAGAAGTGAATCGCACTGCTTCTCTCACGAGAAATTAATCTTATATTGATATGTCCTACTAAAGAAATATGTTAATTTACAACCTCAAGAAAATTAAAATGATTAAGAAGAAAAGTCCCCTACCCCTTGGTTCTGGGACCGGGGCCCAACATTTGGTGCTACGCCCCTGAGGAGGAGCATCACAGTTTACTCTTCACAAAAATAGTCTGTTCTGATTCAGTCTCTTCAGATGCGTTATGGTCTATCGGATCACGAGTAAACGAGGTTCACATTCCCATTTACACCTGGTGTTTTAATCCGCCTCTTTTATCCACGTTCAACCACTGTCCTGATTTCTTCAAGAGTAGAGTCTATGGGTGAGTGAATATATGGGTTTTACAGATTTTTCGATCTAATGGACGAAATGATCCCGTAAATTACATTTATGTATTTCTATCATACATAAATGCTTCTAATGCTTCTGAAATGTAATGCTTATATGATCATGTTGTTGATTTTTTTACTACTCCATGTTATTGTATATTTTTGATTTGTATTCACAGAATGGATTTGGAGCAGAAGATCAGAAGTGGGGTCTATCATAGGGCGACGCTATCGAGTCAGTCAGGGTCGAAGAAAGGACAAAAAGAGAAAGCGTTCCTCCAGGACAAATCCACGGAGAGAGGGAATATGCTCCACTGGTGGGTCCCTTTCTCTCTGTGATCATATTCTGTGTGTAAATGATGAGCACACTGGTGTAGTGAAGGCTTGAGTTGTTACAGTTTTTTGTTCGCTTTGGTACTATTTTCACAAGTAAGGTGTATCATTTCAAAACCCTTAGTGCAAAAATCCAAACTGATCACACTGACCACAAAAATTACAAAACATGGAGATGCAAGGTTTCTGCCTGACAGCGACGATATACAATGACCCCCCCCCCCCCCCACTCACACACATACACACACACCTTTCAAATAAGCCATTTTTTTTTTTTTTTTTTTTTTCAAGTATTGCGTTCTGCACAATATTCTTTACTTTAGGTGATATTTGACTACCATTTCATTATGTTCTGTGTAAGTGTTCATAGACTGCAATACTGTAGTAAGTGAAAAAGAAGTAAAGTGTTGACAATGTTGTGAACGAGTTGTCCTCTCTCCTTTGTTTACTTCTTTTCATTTCGAGTCCCAAACATTACACATAACCTATATAACCACCCTTTTTATTTTTATCAGGTGCCTCTTCAGTTTTCTGGCCTTTTTGTCTGGTGAGTATGTGTAATGTAAAGAGAAATTATTTGTAAATTGGATCAGTGACATTAAAAACCATCAGTATCAATATATAGTGATACAACAGTGTTTTTATATTTAGGTGCTGCTTCTCTAACTGTCCACGGACAAAAAGATGGCTGTGTTTTCCTGCCTTGTAATAAGAGCATCGGAGAGAACTTATCCTTTCGCCTAACGTTTGTATACAAAGTCGCTTATGGTGTTCGGCCGAATGAACAATTCAAGGGCCGGGTGAATGAGAGTGAACTTTGTGGTCTCATTATTAAAGACTTGAAGACCACTGATGCTGGAAAATACACTTTAAGTGTTTATGGCAACAGTGATCCAATTTCCTACCGTTATGAAGTCCATGTCCTTGGTGAGATCAGAACTGATTTTAAATATTGATTTGGGCTTTTTGTTGCTTTCATTTTAGTATGCATGTTATATCTTCTTTTAATCTTGTTCTGTAAAGCTCTTTGGTCAGCCTAGTGGCTGTTGTAAATGTTCTTTAAAGGGGCTATATGCAACTTTTCCCCCAAAATAAACGTAACAATAGCCTTTTTATTTGACCATGTATGACTCAAGTTTAAATTTCAGAAAAAAGCATATAGCCCCTTTAAGAATAAAATGAACTTGAACTAGTTCCCACCCATCAACATGTCACAACTATTCTCTTATTTCATTTCTCTTCAGTTATCTTAACTGTACGGAAAGGTGAAGAGCTGTTGTTTGATGATCTTCCCCTGGAAGCTGATGCAGTTGAGCATTGTAAAGGCACAGTTTGCACAGAGATATGGAGGAGTGGACGAGGTGTCCTGAATCATCGACTGACCGACAGCAATGGTCGTCTGGCCATCAGAGAGTTCAGATCGAGTGATGCTGGGATATACAGAGTCCTGAACTCAATAGGAGGAGAACTGGTCACTACAAATGTCACAGGTGAGAGAAATATAATGGATGTATTGAAATATTACATATAAAGTGGACAGGTGAGGTTTATTTTTCATAATTTGAACAGCAAATTAATACTAATTAATACTAGAGAAGAGATGCTGCAAGATTAATTTATTCTGATTCAAGTTTATAAAAACTATAATGATGTGCACCGATAAATCAACATGCAAACATAAAATACAATAAAACAAGACTTAAACACACACACACACACACACACACACACACACACACACACACACACACACACTGGTCCTACTCCTAGAAAGTGAATGTATTGCTTAGTTAGGGACATTTAATTTAAAGGGGTGGTAAAATGCCCTTTTCACAAGATGTAAAATATATCTATGATGTCCCCAGAGTGTGTGTGTGAAGTTTTAGCGCAAAATACGCCACCGATATTTTTATATAGCAAGTTAAAGTTGTTGCTTTTTGAGGGTTTGCAAAAACGCACCGTTTTGTGCCTGGCCCTTTAAATGCAAATGAGCTGCTGCAGAGGGCGGGGTTTCAAGAGCTCGTGTGTGTTAGCAGCTCTGATTACCTCACGCAGACACACTAAAATGACAGAAACTGTTCTGCCTTTAATGTTAAAACGGAGTCAGACAAAGATGGAGAGACTCAAGAAGAAGTGACAACATGTAAAATGCAACAGGTCGTCTCTGAATGGTTAGTTGATGAATTTATTTTGCTGATGTGGAGTTAACCATCTTCAATTAAGATATTCTGTCATGATAAATCTATAAATCGCTCGTATAGGAACTGTTGTGAGATGCACACAGAGTGACTTTCTATTGCATGTGAAAAGACGGATGCTAAAGTTTGAGCTGACTCACAAATGTACTCTTATACAACAACTTTTCCTCTTCTCAACATGGACTGCGTGTTCCCGGGGGCAGGGTTTATGTAAATTTTTTACGGGGTTTACGGCCCAACCAGCCGTTTTTTGTAGTCCTTTTCTTTAAAAGCAAATATCTTCCTTTGCTTTGAACTTTGAGCGTCGTAACTTTGCAAATGTTGTTTATACTCAAACAGCAACATTACACACTAACTAAAGTTAGAAAAGTGAAATCATAATCAACCACCCCTTTAATATTCATCAATATTATTGATCTGCTGCATTGACTCATTTTATGAGAACTGAACTGAGCTGGACGATGACATCACGGTTTTCTAAATTAAGTAAATTAATAACTTTTTACAACAAAAATGAACCATCACTGAACTTACTTAAGCTGGACTATGACGCTGTATATAAACCTTGTTGCATTATTTTCCTGTTATCTCTGTAAAGCTGCTTTTAAACATTCTGTATTGTAAAAAGCGCTCTATAATTAAAGGTGACTTGACTAAACTGTGACTAAGCTTTCAATATCCTCTTCAGAATCTGGCACAGAATCAAAGGGAAATCTGAACAGCACAGATGATCTCAGAACTGATGACACCGAACAACACTGTAAGTAAAACCAGAGACACTGAGACCGTTACAACATTTGTAAACGTTTAATAATAGTTTCTTTCCCCTTCCAGCTGCCTGGGTTTGGATTGTGGATCCGTTGGCTCTGATGGCTCTGATTATATTAATCAAGATAACTCGTCAACATCTGAACAGGAACAAGCAACCAGATTCCTACAAAGTAGCGATGGGCAAGAACGATTGAGTATTCGAGTACTCGTTCGTGACAGCGACCATCAATCATGAAAACGATGATCACAGCGATGGTTATTGCTGCATTTGGGGTGATTCCTGAGGTCGGACACATTAGCGGACTGGAGGGAATAATATGGGATTTTTTTTCAGAAAAGTTATTGCACAAGATAAATTCAAGCCCTTTCAAGAACCTGTATATGTGCATTTTTATTTTCAAAAACTTTCCTGCGAAACTTCCAGATTTCCATGCCTATATCTGGAAAGGAAACAGTCAGGTGGTAATTATAAATGGGAAGTCAAATATGGAGAGGGGGAGAGAGGTGATCGCGACTTGCCTGAAAAAAAACTCAGTTCCAGCTCTTCTGTTTTTTGGTTACTTTACTGTGAAAAATATACTCAACTGAACTGCATAGTTTGTTATTAGTCATGATTTAAAGGGTTTTTTGATTTTATTTAATTGGTGGTAAAATTTATAGCTTGTGATAGGTTGAAACCTATCTGGCGACCGAATTTATGGTAATTAAAAAAAATGTGGGATGGGACGCCACTGTTACACTTTGATCATGAAATGCAGTTAAAAGCAAGTGCAATCTATCACATACATAACATTATCATGAGAACACAAATGTAAT
The DNA here is from genome assembly GCF_951802725.1 of Rutilus rutilus. Taxonomy (NCBI): domain Eukaryota; kingdom Metazoa; phylum Chordata; class Actinopteri; order Cypriniformes; family Leuciscidae; genus Rutilus; species Rutilus rutilus. Next base: position 40,117,758 of record NC_140216.1, on the reverse strand, counting down.
AGAATGATGTAAATTCTCTGAGCTTTAGTTTTTCAGCGCGCTGTTAAAGGAAGAGCAGAGCCGGATTATCCATAAGGGCACTTGGGCCAGTGCCCAGGGGCACCAACCATTCACAACCACTAGGGGGGCACCACATGACACAAGCTTTAAAAATATTTTTTTGTAAATTGTTATATTATTAACTTGAAATTCTTGAAAGACCATACATAACTCGTTTATGAACACTAATTTAACAATAATAATAATAATAAATTATAAATTAATAAATATTACATGACCACTATCACTCCCCCCGTCCCTCCCCAATCTGTCAGAGTTGAGTTGGTCCACAACAAGTAGCCTACGCGCAAATGTGTCATTTTTTGAGTTATAGTGCCCAGGAAGAGCGCGTTCATGTGTTACACCAATACATTTCTACATCAGTAGTATTGTTGCTGGCTATTAAAAAAACACTGTTAGGAGAAGCATAGCCATTTTCACTGTTTTTGCACTGATGAAACGGTCCCTTTATTTAAAAAAATATATATTTTATTTTGTATTATGTGTGTGTGTGTTCAATGGGAAATAGTAAGTCAGCCAATTAAAGGAAAAGAGAGCATTTTCACTGTAATTTTCTCTTAAAACCAGAGAAGATGGGAATTATCTTTGACATAAATGTGTTTGTTTTAAACTGATACTTTTTTCTGTATCTATCTGTGACAGTGTGTTTGCAAAATCTATATCTACTAATAGTATAGTACACCGATGTCAAAGTTATTTGAAAATTTCTAAACTAAAAATTAAAAACCATCCTTATAAATACCATTGCTTTGTACATGAATGGCATTAGGATAGTCTTGAATGCATTGGTATAACATAATGAACACCAATGGCAAAGATGATGTAATAAGTAGAAAGAAAGGTGAGTAATTTGCAGTAATTTGGAAAGATGACATAAAAAAAAAACCCATTGTACTTCTTATAAAGAGTAGGAGTGTAGGCCTATTATCAAACTATCTCTCTCTCTCTCTCTCAGAGGTCTGCATCTGAATTGAGCTGAGAAATTAAATGATAGATTTAGATAGATTTCAGATTAATGACGCGTGTCGCTCTGTCTCAAGACGCGTTTCCACCGCAGGAACTTTCCTCAGGAACTAGGGAGTCAGTTTGGACTGGTAACCTGTGTGTTTATACTGTAGGAACTGCTGTACATATTTCCTCTCCGAAAGTCCCTGTTGCGAGGAAGTAGGGGAAAACCCTGGAAGAAAGTAACAAAGCAACTTCAAGTTATGACAACACTTTCAGCCGTCACTGATCTGCCAAATATCACGTGATTTCCTCATCGTTTCCCGTGGTGAGGTTCGGAAAGCAGGTTTCGGGCAGGGTAAGTAACCTACCGAAGCTGTACTTTTTACAAGTTTTGCGTCAGAGTAATGATCTATCTACAGATTATTTAGTGCTGAAACACATCTTAAAGTTTGCCTTGTCAGAGTTTTTCAGTAAACAAGATAATCGGGTTTAAGTGTCAGGAGTTCCAGTCAGGACGAAAGAAACACTTGTTACTTCTGTCGCGGTGTTAATGTGGTGACTTTCTGTTGCAGCATTTATTAAAACATGTTTATGTCATATTATACCCACATGCCAAGAGTGAGGGTCAGAAAGACAGACAGAGGTCTGATTCAGCCAGACATTCATGAGAGGGCATTTCTGGACAGATCTGTCTTAGGGAGAAGACTAGACCGAGATTTGTATATTCTTTAAATAGGTTTTTTTCATTTTTATCCTAATATTTTTTTTTTTTTATTGACATTACGTTTAATTTTTCCACTGTCCGTAAAGCTGCTGCAACATGTAAAAATCCCCAGTGCAGGAGCAATAGTGTTATTTTATCCTAATCATGTCACAAACAATCTCCCACTAACTTTTTTTTTTACTTTTATTTTTATATATTTTTTTATTACTGTTTTAGGTGCGCAGATTTGCACATGAGTTAGCCAGCAGATATGGCTGTAAATATCCGAGTGGACGGGATGCCACCGAGATGGTGGGAAAGTACCGGCTCACCTCCTTCATCAACGAAACAACACATTATCTGTTCGCAGACCTCAAGCCTCCAGCATGTCCCGTTCCACTCGCTTCAACAGATCAAATGTGTCCTCTTTTTTTCTTAACAACCTGCATTCCCGCTACCTTTTTGAAGCAAAGACTTTTAGAACGTGGATGAAACAGGTAAAGTTTACAATTCATTAAAACTTAAAAAAAAGTTACAATTATTCAGTGGTTTAAAACACAGGGGACAAATCTATTGTTATATCAAATTTCATAAACTATATACTTTGATGATAAATGCATACTGTAGCTTATACAGATAAATACAGATTATAAAACTATGAGGTGAATAAATATGTAGTTATATAAAAACAGTCATGCACACACACTCACCTAGCTATAATAAATACCTACAAATAAACAAACAAATGATTAACACAGATATAGAGATAATAAAACAATAATGTAAATAAATAAGTAACTATATACAAACACTAAGAATACACACACATCTAGGTATTAGTGTTGTCAAAAGTACTGACTTCGGTACCACGTCGATACTGAAATATTACAAATGTGAGGCTTTGAGTGGAATCATAAACTCCTCTGATTGGCCGTTGTGTTCATGAGTTTATCGGATATGTCTGTGATTGGCTACAATGATTCAAAACACTTTCAAACGCTCCTGTGCGTTGATCATTGTAGCCAATCACAGACATATCCGATAAACTCGTGAACACAATGGCCAATCAGAGGTGTTTATGAGCCTCAACAGCGCTCAAAGCCTCACATTTTTTTAAATTTCAGTACTTTTGACAACACTACTAGGTATATAAACACTTATAAATGTTCATGAAAGCTCATCAAAGTTTATATTTCAATTTCAGGTACCACGACGGTCCAGGTGCCAGATAAAATGATCGCCACCAAGGGGGAGCGCCAGGTCGGTGCAGTGACCTCTGGGGAGACCTTTCACACCGGTATTTAACTATAACTATTTCCTAGAACTATTGGCGGAAGTTTCCAGATTTTGGCGCGTTCGCACCGCAGGAACTAGGAACGATTTTAGTCCTTGGAACTCCTTTTGGAGGAACTAATTTACTCCTACTTCAGAGCCGATCTAAACCAGCACTCTATGAACTATCCGTGACGTTTGTAAGACTTGAGAAATTAGATAAATGCCAGGCAGTCTACTTGAGGCCCTGAGAGGACAAAGGACCTCTCTGGAAATTAACATTTGAACTAGCCCTTGTGCACTATCGAGATCTCACCTCCGAGTCATCCTAATCTACATCTCATTCCCTCATCCCTCACCCTCTCTCTCTCATACTCAGTTCACCTGAATTCACCCAAGAAAATATATAGTTTAATGTGAATGATTATCACCGAGTATTGTACATGTTTGGTATCATTTGAAATGTCTCAGTGCGACTGGTACAAATGTCTCATTTCCAAATAAGTAAAACAAAAGGTAATAAGGTTTTTAAGAGTTTAGAGATAACTGGCACACAAGGAGGGTTGGTCTCCAGGTGTAACCTCTGAATGCATATTTCCATCGTTAGCAGATGTTTCCATGTGAAAGAGGTTCTGTCTATATAATTGAATGCAGCAAATGGTTCGGGGCCTTTTTGTTACTCAAGTTGGCCCATGATGCTAAGAGTGACCAAAAACTGGTATGTCTGGCTTTGCCAGATACACCGTTTGGTTTTTGCTTTGTCCTGAGTAATTTCTTTATGCATGCTGCTACCTTGTGGACAGAGGATGAGCAATAACACCGTGTCCTAACAACACGCGACGCGTGATAAAAGGTATCTTTTCCATGTTAATCAGAGTTTTTGTCCTAACTGGCGACACACAACGAATTTATTTTAGAAATAGTTTCTTTTATATATATATATATATATATATATATATATATATGTATATTATTTTGCGACATCGCGCTGGAACAACAAACACAAAGTGTGGCAATGATAATCTCAGGTATTGTTTATGTGCTTTATTTAATGTTAAATGCGTGTCATGTGACTTTGAATATCATTTAGTGCTCCAGCTTTGTAGCTGTAAAAGCAACAATGGATAATTCACCTCAGATCTTAAAATGAAACAAATGGAAACAAGATTGTTCTTCAAACTGTGAACAAACAAGTGTATTATTTGACAAAGATTGTTTTAGTAACTCAGTTGCCTATGTATTTGAATAATGTTTAAATGGTGTAATATTTGTGAATTTGATTATGTACTTATCCATTCTTGCGAGTGCCTTCGAGATTTCTGTCTGGTGCCGTGAGACTCCGCCCACACGCTGTTCTGATTGGCTGACTCCGGCCACACGCTGTTCTGATTGGCTGTGGGTTTTGATTGATTTTTACTCATCTCGCAGTCGCGTCGCGTCTAGTGTGAACAGACAAATTATTTGTCGCTGGAATCATATCGCATCGCGTCTGGTTAGGACACGGTGTAAGTGTCTGTAAATTTATAAAAATGTTGACAGCAATGATTCTCACACTGAATGTTGCAGGTCAACGGCGATTCCCACGGACTCTCCGGTTAGAGCAGATCTGGAGGAGGAGCAACAGAAGAGGATCTAGAAATAACAGTCATACTGTGTAGGAAATAAACATTGCATACAATTATGTGAATAAATTTGAAAGGTTTTGTGGAATTGAAACCAAACTGGGTTGGGAGAAATATAGATGGTTGTAAATGTGTACAGCAGCTGATTTTGTATATAAACTGCTTTGCTTGGAAAATTTCTTGACAATAAATACAGTTTGTTAGTTTGCTAACTAAGCAGATCTGATGCAAACCACGTCTGAGGAGAACTTTACATGGAAAGGCATGTTGTATGATGCCATTTCCTATAAATGTTTTCGCAACCAGATAAACGGAAAAAAGCAGCAGGTAGAAAAGCTATAAAGGAAGTGAAAACAGCATTTGTGGATCAAGTCTGTGTAGTATTCGCATCGGTTGAGACAAAATGGAAAAATGTATTTTCTTCTGTGTAATTTGGTTTGTAAATATGCAAACCTCTTCCAGTGGTAAATGATCAAACTTTAATACATTTCAGAATGTCATTTGTTTAAACCTTTTTAGTCATTATTATAAACATCTCTCCAGATTTGTCAGTACGAGGATCTTCTGATGTGAGAGTTCGGATGGGAGAAAACATCACTCTGAACTGCAGCATGAGAAACAGAGATGAAGTCGCCTGGTATCATCTCAGATCTGAAGAGTTCGTTCTGCTGTTTTCTGCTGAGAAGGACGAAATCGGGAGAAAACTCCTGATCAACTACAATCCAAACAGCAATCGCATGGAAATAACAGCAGACAGTTGGGTCACCAGAGTCTCTTTAACTATTTCTGGAGTAACAGAATCAGATTCAGGACTTTATTTCTGTGGAATAAAGTCTGACACTCCAGAGATGCACTTCGACAAACCCATCAGACTGGAGATTGAAGGTAACAGATTTCAGTCTTTCTCATCATTGGGGGTAAGATGAGCCACTCAAGGTTTGGGATATAGCTGTTTGTTATTGAGAGCAGCACATGTGTAGAAGTAGTTTATATCCTACTGTAAATACATACATATATACACACACACATAATATAAAATAATATATGTGTGTGTACTGTGTTTATATGTATATACTGTACAAATACACACACATTCATTGCACAACTCCATTATTTGAGTGAAAGTTTAGACACTTCTGGTGAAATATTATATTGTTATGTAATAAATATGATATATTATGTATTACAAGTAATACAACTTAACTTTAATGATCATCATTCATAATGTCTTAATATTAATTCAAAAGCAAAACAAGTGAAAAAATTGATATTAGGGAGTGATAAGCGTCCTCTGAAACTACCTACTGTTTATAATGGTAATTTAATATTTTTGTTTTAAATAAGTGAGTTTTCCTACATCTTGAAATTTTTAGTTCTATAAATGGGGATTTTATGGATGAACAAAACATTTTTTGGTCACCACATTAAAAATAACATTTAAATATGATATGATATGATGTAGTACTTGTAAGCGTTTGACTATTTCTGTCACAATACCATAGTTACTGTTAGGTAGTGTAACTACATTAAATCCATAGGGAATGTTGCTGATTTGTGGACTTAAAGCCTTCTATAACTTGTTCATTCATGGCACAATGTCTCTCCTGGTTTCCACGTCAGTGATGTTTGATCTGATATCTGTGTTTATAATAGAGAACTCTGTGCCAAATCTAAAAGTTTCTTATTGGATCTCGCAGCGAGTTTATTAATTCTGTGGTTAAACTCTGGAGCCCTGCTACCATACGCTAACAGACGCTAACAGACAGCAGACAAACGGCTAGCAATGACATCAGCGGCAATCCACCTGTCACTCAAGTGGCCACGCCCTTAATTATGCAGAACTTTAAGGCTTAATATATTTTAAACGGATGAGTTATAAAAAATTCACCCCCCTCACAGTCATCATGAAGGGCAAAATTAACTATGTAGACCAAAACCTCTTTTTGTACCAGGTTGTAAGCATGTTTTTCTCTGCTGTAAAGTTGGGTATTTTAACATGCGTGTCTATGGGATTGAGTCTCTTTTGAAGTCTGTCTCTAGTGGCCAGTCGATGAACTGCGGTTTAAGTCACTTCCGTGTTGGATTTAGCGCATCCCTGTTCTTCGAGAAGAATATTGGGCAGTGAGAGTTATATATTTGGCACCAAAGCATTCTTAGCCAGCTGAAAACGCCTAGCTGTGTGCACGGCGCTTGAGAGCATTTTGGCAGCATAATGTTTTATTTTATTTTTTTTTCTGTTGAGACGCTTTGCTCGCTATGATACAGAATACCCGCAGAAGTGTTACTAGTATCTCATTTAACAGATCGTTTGTTTCTGTGTTGTTTCTAAATAAAATGTCGATACAATGTAATGTATTTGCTCTGGCTGTTGTTTTAAATTATTTTTGTTCCGTTATTATGCTTGTTGTTGTCATCTGTTGATGTGGTGGTTGGTCGGAGTGGTATTAGTCCCGCCCCTCCTCCACTGTGATTGGACGGCTGGTTAAAAAGTGACAGTGATGAGCGCTGCGTTTTACCCGAAGTTGAACATTCTTCAACTCTCGGCGACGGGTAAAAAAACGTTGAGTGCTCAGCACTTCAGCGTGAAAAAGACGCTTAGCGCCTCAAACAATTGGAAAAATACGCCAGGAGCGTGAAAAAATTGTCATTGGTGGACACAGGGCCTTAAAGCAACACTATGTACCTTTTCAACCTTCATAATATATTTCCAAGACCCCTGTGATGGTACATCGACTTACAATAGGTTGAATGACACGTCTGCCATAGCCTGACGGGGTCTGTATCGCTTTTACTGGCACTACGTAACTTCGGGGTTCGGGTAGTAACCCGAGCACAAAAAGAACTACAAAATTCGACTGCTTTACGGCATACGTCACTTCCCCCACCACTTCCTCAAATTCGGAGGTGAGAGGCCAACCAGCGTTTGGTTTCCGGCTTTCGTGCGTATGTTTTTGTCATGGCCAAAGCAGCAACGGACAAAAAAAAAAGTCAGAAGTAAGCCTATGTCTAAACGGCGTGTACAAGTTTGGCAGGGGCTACATTCTTGCAAGTAAATAATACATGATTAAACGGACAAAATAATCTTTTAGGCTAAGTAACCTAATGACTGCAGGCTGATAGTCATGTTTGTTTATTTTATTTTTCTGGTGAAAATGTCTTGCCTCAGGCTATAATGCAAATAGATTTTTCAACTTTGCAGATTCATCTATGGTAGCTTGATATTATAATATTGACGATATATGGCTATTACCTACCACACAAACATTGAATTGAATTAGCATTCTGTAAAACAGTAGCCAATAGGCTGCTATAATGACGCTGGCTTGTAAACGTGAGCTACGCGATCTTTTGGCGTTTGAAAAAAATAAAACCCATGAAATTATATTCATATGACATGCTGAAATATTTGCCACTGTACCTGGGATGAAGACATTTAACATGCAACGCAGGCAGTCTGCCCAAGACGTGAGAACTCCTTCTGCAGAGTTCGGGGGTATCGGCTTGTCAACAAATGCACGTGTATCCCCTGGTGTAACCATGACAGATTTTACGACAGTAGTAGAAGACAATACTGTTTCCCAACTGTAGGGGGACCCCGAGAGCAAAAGTTACCTGGTGTTGATTTAATCTGAATCATATGGTGAGACGAGGCCCGTTTTATAGACGGATGCTCCACCCATTCTGGCGGGCTGCCCACCGATTGGTTCGCGCAGATACTCTGCGTTGCCATTAGTTTGTGCAGTTGCCACTGCCACTGCTAAATTATCCAAATTGACAGAGTGTGTTAAAGATATAAAAGATTGGATGACGCGCAATTTCCTTTTATTAAATCCAGACAAGACAGAGGTACTAATCATCGGTTCAAAAAACCACCCACAAAACCTCTCACACTACAACTTTATCATAGTAGGATGTCCTGTTACTTCATTCTCTACAGTAAAAGACCTGGGTGTTATACTCGACTGTAACCTGTCTTTTGAAAATCATATTTCATGTTACAAAAACAGCCTTTTTCCACCTTAGAAACATTGCTAAGCTACGTAACATGCTATCAGTTTCTGATGCAGAAAAGTTAGTTCATGCATTCATGACCTCGAGACTAGATTACTGTAATGCTTTATTAGCTGGTTGTCCTGCATCCTCAATTAACAAGCTACAGTTAGTCCAAAATGCCGCCGCTAGAGTTCTTACTAGATCAAGAAAATATGATCATATTACACCGATTTTATCATCACTACATTGGTTACCTATAAAGTCCCGTATTAATTATAAGGTATTGCTACTGACTTATAAAGCCCTAAACGGCCTAGCTCCAGTCTATTTAACCGATCTTCTATCGCCCTATAATCCATCGCGCTCTTTAAGATCACTAAATTCGAGGCTTTTGGTCATACCTAGGATATCCAGATCCACCAAAGGAGGGAGAGCATTTTCACATTTAGCTCCAAAACTCTGGAATAGCCTTCCTGATACTGTTCGTTGCTCAGACTCGCTCTCCCAGTTTAAAACTAGATTAAAGACGCATCTCTTCAGCCAGCCATTCATATAATATTTTTAATCTTAGTTAAATCCGACCTCTAGTTCATAAACGCCAGAGGAGAACTGGCCCCCGACTGAGCCTGGGTTCTCCCAAGGTTTTTTTTTCTCCATTAGGTCACTTGATGGAGTTTTTCGGTTCCTTGCCACTGTTGCCTTTGGCTTGCTCAGTTGGGGATATTTGGGGGATATTTAATTTAATTAATCAATCAATAATACTATTGATCAGCATTACCAAACGTGGACGTTTTCCACTAGAAACAAACATTGATGTATTATTTTAATTTAATACTGTGAAGCTGCTTTGATACAATCTGTATTGTGAAAAGCGCTATATAAATAAAGTTGACTTGACTTGACTTGACTTGACTTGACTGCTCAGCCAAAAGACTCACGGGGATTCCTGCTCTGCTATGGCTTGTGCGGTTTCACTGCGTTATAAAGGTTCAACATTCAGAGAAATCAAGCGTAGCGTCAGTTCTGGCAGGTCACGTTAGTCAAGCTCACATCAGCTGATCCACGTGGACCTATAGGAATACAACGCCTATCACTGTATTCATATATAAGCTCCTTCAGTATTATCAGTCCCCAGGTGCTCATTACCCTCCTCCCTCCCCAGCTCCACCTGTCGTCAAGTCCAGTCACCTTCATTTATACAGCACTTTTAACAATATGGACTGTTTCATAGCAGCTTTACAGTGATAATAGGAAATTACAGTAACAGAGATTGTTTTGGCTTTACAGCAGCTCTAGAATAAAGTTATTGTCCAGCTAAAGTTAGTTTTGATTGATTCACTTCCGTTGCAAAGATCATTAGTTATTAACTTAGCGGCAGAAAACTTTTAATGATTTCTCGCCGTTCATTCACACAACAACAGTGTTTGGTGCTTGAGAACACAAATCTTGAAACAGGGTCCAAGGTGCAAGCGTTGAACAATTTAGAAAAACGTTATCATCTCCGCGTAAACTTCAAAAACGTGACTCAGTGGGAACGCTGACGGCGTGCACATGCGTATTACGTGTTTAGTCTATAAGTATGAGTGTTTGAATATATGTGCGCAGGTGTGTACTAGTGTATTTTTACAAATTTACCTCTCTCGTCACGTCAAGATCGGCATTCAGATTCCCCTTTGAATCAGAATAAATTCTTGAATTATGTTGTACATTAAAATCTTGAATTAATGATATCTGCAATACATTCATGTTGGTTCTGTTCTGTTTACCTATAAGGATGGTTATTGCTGCTCTTATACATGCTAGGCTGCCCAGAACATAACCACACCGCCAATCCAACTGTATGCTAATCGTATTTGACGATAGCGGTCCTGACAGAAAAGGAGTTTTTCCCCCCAACCTAGCGACACAATACGAGTGAGCCGTATCGATAGGGAACTAGGCATCTCTCAGTGGTTGATTCAAAGTATTAAGCAAAACAAAGTATTAAGAAACTTTTGAACTGGATCATTTGTAGGGATGTAAAAATATATTGTGTCACAATATTTCGCTATACAAAAAATGCATTAATATATCGTGGATAGTGACAATGTGTATTGTGGATAGTTCACCCAAAATAAAAATTTCGGTGTGAGAAAAAATTCAGGTTTACAGAGTTTTAGTGTCAGTACTACATTAAACTACTATATATAATGCTGAATTTAATGTATAAAATTTTTATTGGTGAATATTTTTGTGTCCTGATAATGACAAATGTCTGTTACCAGTAAAAAGTGGCCGTCATTATCATAAATATATCTAGTCGGTGAAAGAGTTCAAGCAAATTCGTCTAAAATAATTCTGTATTTTCATCTTCAGAATCATGAATATTGTTATTCTGGTGTCTCTATTGTCCTGTGCTTTGGGTTTCCAGCACAAGTTCAAGAATATTCATTTACACACACAATGTAATATCAAATTAGCATTCTAATCAACAGAAAGTTTTTTGTAAACCTTTTATCAAATGTCTTGGAGTATCGCAATAAAATCGTATTGTGAGTTCAGTATCGTGATATGTATCGTGACATGAGCGTTACACTCCAAATCATTTGTGTAAATTTAGTTATTTGTTTTGTGCACTATAAACATCTGTTAAAAACTTTTAAGACTTTCAGAAACATTGTTTTAACAGATTTCTGTGTTTTTAATAAAGTGACATATATTTGTCTTTCTTAAACAGAACTGCCAAAAGAAGAGGACGTCACAGGTAACAACTTGGCTGTTTAATTGATTATGTGGAAATCCAGCACTACTTCTAACACTGTCTGTTGTGTATGAATGTGTGTAACTCTTGTGTCTCTGTAGATGGAGTGAGAGAGAAAGAGTGAGAGATAGGAGATTTTCTCAGTGTTTCGATTGTTTTGCACCCTCAGATTCCAGTTGTTTCAAATAGTTGCATCTTCTCAGCCAAATATTGTCCTATCCTAACAAACCATACGTCAATGGAAAGCTTATTTATTCAGCTTTCAGATGATGTATAAATCTCAAGTTCAAAAAAATTTACCCATGTGGTCCAGGGTCACATATATACATATACAGTGGGGCAAAAAAAACAAAACAATTAGTCAGCCACCAATTGTGCAAGTTCTCCCACTTAAAAAGATGAGAGAGGCCTGTAATTTTCATCATAGGTACACTTCAACTATGAGAGACAAAATGAGAAAAAAAAAACCCCAGAAAATCACATTGTAGGATTTTTACAGAATTTGTTTGCAAATTGTGGTGGAAAATAAGTATTTGGTCAATAACAAAAGTTAATCTCAATACTTTGTTGTATACCCTTTGTTGGCAATGACAGAGGTCAAACGTTTTCTGTAAGTCTTCACAAGGTTTTCACACACTTTTGCTTGCATTTTGGCCCATTCCTCCATGCAGATCTCCTCTAGAGCAGTGATGTTTCGGGGCTGTCGCTGGGCAACACAGACTTTCAACTCCCTCCAAAGATTTTCTATGGGGTTGAGATCTGGAGACTGGCTAGGCCACTCCAGGACCTTGAAATGCTTCTTACGAAGCCACTCCTTCGTTGCCCAGGCGGTGTGTTTGGGATCATTGTCATGCTTAAAGACCCAGCCACGTTTCATCTCCAATGCCCTTGCTGATGGAAGGAGGTTTTCACTCAAAATCTCACAATACAGGGCCCCATTCATTCTTTCCTTTACACGGATCAGTCGTCCTGGTCCCTTTGCAGAAAAACAGCCCCAAAGCATGATGTTTCCACCCCCATGCTTCACAGTAGGTATGGTGCTCTTTCTCCTCCAAACACGACGAGTTGAGTTTTTACCAAAAAGTTTATCTGACCATATGACATTCTCCCAATCCTCTTCTGGATCATCCAAATGCTCTCTAGCAAACATTAGACGGGCCTGGACATGCACTGGCTTAAGCAGGGGGACACGTCTGGCACTGCAGGATTTGAGTCCCTGGCGGCGTAGTGTGTTACTGATGGTAGCCTTTGTTACTTTGGTCCCAGCTCTCTGCAGGTCATTCACTAGGTCCCCCGTGTGGTTCTGGGATTTTTGCTCACCGTTCTTGTGATCATTTTGACCCCACGGGGTGAGATCTTGCGTGGAGCCCCAGATCGAGGGAGATTTTCAGTGGTCTTCCATTTTCTAATAATTGCTCCCACAGTTGATTTCTTCACACCAAGCTGCTTACCTATTGCAGATTCAGTCTTCCCAGCCTGGTGCAGGTCTACAATTTTGTTTCTGGTGTCCTTTGACAGCTCTTTGGTCTTGGCCATAGTGGAGTTTGGAGTGTGACTGTTTGAGGTTGTGGACAGGTGTCTTTTATACTGATAACGAGTTCAAACAGGTGCCATTAATACAGGTAATGAGTGGAGGACAGAGGAGCCTCTTAAAGAAGAAGTTACAGGTCTGTGAGAGCCAGAAATCTTGCTTGTTTGTAGGTGACCAAATACTTATTTTCCACCATAATTTGCAAATAAATTCTTTAAAAATCCTACAATGTGATTTTCTGGATTTTCTTTTCTCATTTTGTCTCTCATAGTTGAAGTGTACCTATGATGAAAATTACAGGCCTCTCTCATCTTTTTAAGTGGGAGAACTTGCACAATGGTGGCTGACTAAATACTTTTTTGCCCCACTGTATGTGTATATATATATATATGAAAAAGAGTGCATGTACTTTTTTGTAGATTAAAGATTAAACTGGGAAGGACAATAGCGCTTGCATATTGTTGTCCTAATGTTAGTTTCACTGCTTCTCTTGCTCTCATTTGTAAGTCGCTTTGGACAAAAGTGTCTGCTAAATTAATAAATGTAATGTAAATATAAATATAAATGCGCTATATAAATGCCTCATTCATTTGTGTAAATTCAGTTATTTGTTTTGTGCACTAATAAACATCTGTTTAATTTTTTTTTTAATACTATCAGAAACATTATGTTAAAATAGATTTCTGTGTTTTTAATAAAGTGACATATATTTGTCTTTCTTAAACAGAACTGCCAAAAACAGTGGACATCACAGGTAACATCTTGGTTGTTTAATTGATTATGTGGAAATCAAACTGTCTGTTGTATGAATGTGAGTAACTCTTGTGTCTCTGTAGATGGAGTGACGGTGACGGAGCGTGTGTTGATGTTCGCTGTTGTTGGACTGGCTGTGTTTGTGTTTCTTCTGACTATAATCGTCGCAGGAGTGATCAGTTACCATCGAGGACAGCAGAGAGGATGGAGAGATGCGAAACAAGAAGCTCTGATGAATCAAAAATCAGCTAAAATGAGCTTTATTTGACAATCTGAGCTTTTCACTGCCAGTAAAATCAGCATCACTGAAAGAAAACACTCATTAAAATATACAGCCGTGTTCCAGATGACTGTATCTGTTCACAAGATTTCACTATGGGTTTAGAAAACCTGTGGCAAAATGTTGCCTTGAAAAAGAACTGAAAGCATCACTGAAAGCAATCATTAATAGTTGTATTTTTTTGTGGTTCATTTGTGTGTCAATGATATTTAGTTAAATATGAAAGCACTGCCTTTAATGCCATATTTATTAATTCAACATGTATAAACAATAAATGTAAAGAATGAGCTCAAAAAAGATCAGCAAACATGCTTGAATATCATTAGACTGCATCTTTAGACATTATATGTCTATCTAGAGACTGATGAGCATTCATTTGCACACATAAGCTGAGTTTGAGAAAACAAATAAAAACTGTTGTATGGCAAATAAAGCTTGCTTAAAAATGTCAACAGAAATGTGTTTTGATCAAATAAACAGCAGTAAAACAGACTTGATGTGTTTGTGCATTTTCTGTCAGGAAACGTTATCATTACTAATGCTGAACCTTACACGTGTTTAGGGGGGAGGGGGGCAATAAACACACAATGCCACCGACTCGCTCTCTCTCTGTGTGTGTGTGCTACGACTCCTGAGTGACGCCGGGGTCCTATGAGGAGCTGGTAGAGCTGCCTCCCGCCCATCCGTAAAACCCCACTGGACCTCTAGGTTGGAAAATCGTCAATGCAAGTGAATGTGAGAAAATAATAATTTTCTGGTCCCGTTTAAATTGTGCCATGAATGTGAACATATGTTGTCTGTGCATTTTTAATATAATTTTTCGTGTAAAGAATGCTACAATTTAGCGGGTAGAAGTTTGATACGGTTAGACTTTGTGGACTACAACTCTTCGCTGCTTTCGCCGGGAATCTGACGAATATACTGTCAAACTCTAACATGAACAATTATATAAAAAATGCACAGACAACATATGTTCACATTCATGGCACAATTTAAACGGGACCAGAAAATTATTATTTTCTCACATTCACTTGCATTGACGATTTTCCAACCTAGAGGTCCAGTGGGGTTTTACGGATGGACGGGACTTACCAGCTCTATAAAGCCTGTAGGAGCGGTTACCATAGTGATCATATACCATCTATGACTGAGCTGAGTCGGTGATTTTCTGAACTGAAAAAAACTGTATAAATGCCACATAAAGGCAATGAAGAGACAAAAAACAATCACCTCGTTTTTTGAAAAACAATGTATCCTATGCCTGTTGACTTTCCCAGATGTGGCAGATTAGATTTGGGAATAGCTAGTCTCACAATAATGGCAAGAAGGCTTTTGCACTTAGCAAACACAGCAAAATGTGGAGACCATAATAACTATGCATTTAGGTGAGTGGACAGAGGCAAATAATGAATGAACACAAAAAGAATGGTTGGATAAATCAATTTATCGTCGTCAGGAAATAATGTTTTATCTTATAATTTAACCCATTGTACTGTATAAATTGACTGAGGTATGTTCACTGTCGTGTAAGCCGTTATAAAAATAATTATTATAAGTAAATGTGTGTGGTGCAAGGTTTATGCAAACAACAAATAAAGGCCTACATAAACTTTTGACATCCTCTTGTAGCAGGAAATCATGTTTTTTTTATTGTAAGGAGCAACGGAGATATAGATTCTTAAATTATGGGCTGTGAAAAACATTTCTTAATATGTCATACATCATTTGAAAGAAATTTGTAATCTATAAATTGCAACAACCTTGTAATTAACACTTAAATTTAAAATTTGTAGTTATTCTTAGACATTTGAAATAGTAGTTTTAGCCATTAATTCTCAGGAATATGTTGTATTTCACATTGTTGTGAAATTCTCTAGAGGGTTAACTGAAATTATAAGATTTAAAATGTTGTCCTCCTGGCCTGCAGGCGATTTCTGATGACAGTAAGGCAGGCTAGTCAGTCAAGTGAGGATCTGCAGGAGGGTATAGCCACAGGAGAAAAAGACAGCATGAGGAAGGAGAGACAGTAGAGTTACAGACAGAAGAAGGAGGGACAGGGGGCAACACAGAGGGAGAGGATGTTGACATGATAATGACATATACAAAGCCAAATCAACCTGACCCTAAAGTTTTGCAAAAACAAGTGATGAAAGACCGGACACTCTATTATTATTTTTTGCACATAGGTTCTTTGCTCTTTTGTTCATAATGATAGACTTTGTATGCTGAGATAAGCAAATGTTTAAATAAAACATACTTTGCTGAAGACATGAAGTTTTGGTGGGTGATTGGCATACTAGTCAAATAACAGTCTGATCTGATCATGCATTGCTAGTGGTGATCAGGTAGGCCCTTGTTTACCTTTGTTCATTGTTGTTTATCCATGATTTCAAATAAGAATCCCCCAATGGCTTTTTAGTGTAAATCATTAGCCCAAATTACGCAAAGTAACTATACTTGAGCACTAGTTAAAGCCCAAATTACGCAAAATAACGAATTGAGTTTAAATCATTTGCTGACAGCTTGGTCCCCCCCCCAGTTAAAAAATCCTATCTGCGCCCCTGCTACAAATATAGAGGACAAATATGATCATCAGGCTTTTGAGGAAGGTTTATTTTATATATTTTATTTGTTTTTTTTATTTTATTTTATTTGTTCATTAATTTCATTGTTTTACAATTTATATATATATATATATATATATATATATATATATATATATATATATATATATATGTATATATATATATATATATATATAAATATGAAAACTCCGTAAGACTTAAAAGCGGAAGAGCAGTGTATATATTTACAGCTAATTGTAAC